>NC_056748.1:126012051-126144551 GCF_019279795.1 Protopterus annectens | reverse complement strand
CACATACTACCCACTAGATATTGACATACATCTGTACAGCATCCCACTGCTCTGTCTGACATACATGACTGTTAAGGAGGGCCCGGCGGCAGTACATGACATCTCACTGGGTAAGTACACAAAGCTACTAGGCATGTAACAATGCACTGTGCAGGCTACAGGTAGACTGGCTCAACACAGGCCTACATCTCCTATGGGGGAATGCACATGTACCTGCATATATAGCAGGCTGCACAGACATGTCACAGCACAGGGTAAGATACATCTGTGTGAAAGCGCATACCACAACCAATGAGAGCAGAGCCACAGCCACATATTGCAAGCTAGCAAAATATTACAGTATATGGACTATCTGTTCAACACCATCCTCATATGTGCCACTCACACACTATCCCTCCATATACTGGGCCATTACACAGTTTGGTCTGATGACTGCGGTATGGACATGGGTGTGTATGGCCCTACAAACATGTAAGCCAATACGGTAACATACAGTGGAGCAGCATGTAACATCAGATAGGATGGAACCTAGGACAATGACAACTACTACAGTCTGTACACAGGCCAAGGTACATATTAACAATACACACACTGTCGACATTCACCATAAGTACACAGACCTCAATACTGTACAAACAACCACAGTATGTCCAGGTTATGTCATCAAATATAATCCCCATTGTTCATAACATGTGTAGCAGTCTGATATCTCACTGGCTTGTTATCAGATATGATGACACTAATTATGGTGTACAGCACATATGCACCTCTGCTTGTGCGACATATGTGCAAAGGTTGACAGAGTTGGGGCTGGAAGCACATACACAGGGCCAGTATTAACATGTTGCTGTGATAACCTCATACATTTACTGTTGTAACAGGGTTTGTTGCAACATATGCCCTATGAGGGATATGAAGTCAGTAACTGTCACGGCTTTCACCATCTACAGACTGCAATCCTCACACTACTTTTTGCAGTTCACAGCTAGATGCTCCCTGGGTAACACATGACACCAAAGGCACAACACACTGCCCAGTCTACAGATGACCCTGCAGATGGGGATTCCTCATAAACATGGAACTGACATGGCAGGTATTGAGACATGTAGGACAGCCATATCCACACACACACACACACACTGTTAAACCAACATTACTCCAAATGCAGTATAGCAGCACTTACAGTCTGTAGTCAGGTCAGGCACATCCCCCTCCTGTGTGTTACCCTGTGTCCACAGTGTATGTTGTTAGAGGTAAATCCTCAATCCATCTGAGATGCTATTTGCAAAACAACAGATCTAGTTCCTGCTCACAGTGAATGAAAAGGACAACACCAACATAATGTTCCTAGATATTGGAGTGTGTTTCCATTCAATTGTCTATGGGAATGTTACCACAGCTGTTCCACATGCAGTCGGCTAGGGGAGGGCTGCAATTCATGCAGAGACCATCAGCTGATCATGAGCATCACTTAAAATACACATGCTGCTGCCTAAGCAAAGCAGGTGTAGGTCTCCACATCCATCAGAGAGGGAGTGGGAAACGCAGACAGAGGCTAAGACAAGTCAGGGAGGGGTGGTAGAGTAAAACCTAAGCATGTTTGTGTCACAACAGCACAGGGTATCAAACCCCTGATGACTATGTAGTGCTATCACAGTTCTGTGCAGTTATTGGATGTGCCACATGGGTTACCTGCTGTGGAGCCCTCAGAACATATATGTGATGGTGAGTGACATCTGTAACAGGGATATGGTAGCTATATGGTAGGTGACGTACACTTGCCTGTCCACATGAACAGGTGCCACTGTCAACACAGCCACACTCTCACAGGGACACATACACATTGACACACTTGGCACGGCCAGGATTAAAACCCATCAGTAGTGGGATTGCCACAACACATCACTGTGCAGGTATCACCTGCACCACATGGATCATATGGAGGTTGTATAGGTGAAGGGTATGGGGAGGTGTCTGACATCAGACAGCATGGGTCAGTATGCCACTGGAAGTTGTAGTTCGTGTGGATGTGATCTTACGCATAATACAACACACACACAAACACACAGGGTGCCAGTACTGACATGCATGGGTGCATTTCTGCACGGGTATGTGGTGGTTGACTGTGGCAGATGGCTATACAAGGCTAGGTGATGGGTATACCTTGGCATCAGGCCACATGACAATGGTCTGCTTTGTGGCTCAGGCCTGTGGTTTCTGCATTTGCCCACACAGGTGGGTATTGTATCCACCATCCAGTCACCTGGGTGACTATTGCATGTGGCCAACGCTGTGCATCGCCTGCCATGTATGTGTTCCCTAGTCCATGACATGGACAGTGTCTGGGATGTGCACACCTCCCACATGCATGTACAGTGACATGTGGAATTGTACCTGGGGTGTCGAGCCCATGTTGTGTACACAGATTATCATCAGATGTGCCACTCGTGACCAACGGTGGCAGAAACTGGTAATGGGCAGTGTGCTTTCAGGCATGGTATGTCCTTTGTGGGTCACGTGATGGCACCACAAGTGTTGCAGGTGTCCAGTGGGGGACATGGGGAAGGTGCACTTTCTGCATGTATGTGCCTATTGGACAGATGGACAGGGTGCCATTCCCTCTGTAGGCCACTGCAATCACTCAATAGTTACTATCAGTCACCAATATGGAGAGTACTACACACACATTGGCTGTTGCCCCGGCATGTGTGTGTTTGTGTTTGTGTGTGTGTGTGTGTGTGTGTGTGTGTGTGTGAGTGACATGGATTGAGAGTGTGCTCTGGGTAATACTGGTGTTGCCGGCCATGATGTCATGTGTATGGGTAGGGGATTGCACCCCAACCTCTCGGCTATTTCACATCTGGTATCCCTGTACAGTGGGCATTGTGATATAAGGCCACCATAAAAGACATTTGCGAAACCCACCCCACATTGGGCCCAGGTGTCACAGACTCACACCCACCTCCACACAGGGTACAAGTTACAAACACAAACACACACACACACACACACACACACACACACACACACACACACACACACACACACACACACACACACACACACACCATGTCTGGGAGTTGAGCCCCTACCAACCTAGATTAGTACACTACAGCACTACTCAGTTATAGTACGCGTCATGGAGATTATTGGAGTACTACATCCCCGAAGGTGTATTTCACATTGGATAACATCAGCGGGACTGTCAATGTAGGCCATTGGATATGTACCGAGTGTGACTAGCCTAAAATGCATTGATCCCCATACAAAACATACACAACTGACATGCGTGGGTATAGAAGCCGTAACAGAGGTCTATATCACACTACAGCAGTATGCAGTTACAGGATGCGCTATGGAAATTACTGGGCTACAACTTCACCAGCTTCCCAGAGGTGTATTTCTAGGTGGATGACATCAGCAGCTTTGCCAAAGTAGTGCATTTAAATTGTATGGGGTGTGACTACCCTAAACAGCATTGCTCTTTACACACTACACAGACACACACACACACACACACACACACACACACACACACACACACACACACACACACACACACACACACACACACACACACACACACACACACACACACACCTGCCATGTCTGGGAATTGAACTCCTACCTAACTACTTTATCATACTACAGCAGTACGCAGTTATGGGATACACCACAGAGATTACTGGGATACAACCTTCCCAAAGGTGTATTTCT
Organism: Protopterus annectens; assembly: GCF_019279795.1. NCBI lineage: Eukaryota > Metazoa > Chordata > Ceratodontiformes > Protopteridae > Protopterus > Protopterus annectens. The sequence continues at coordinate 126,140,834 of NC_056748.1, read as the reverse complement.
AGGTGGATGACATCAGTAGCCTTACCAAAGTAGAGCATTTCAAATGTAGGGAGTGTGACCACCCTAAAAAGCATTGCTCTCTATTCAGACAGAGTCAGACAGACACACACACACGCACGCACAGTTGCCAAGGCTGGGGTTAGAACTCCTACCTAACTAGTTTATCACACTACAGCAGTGTGCAGTTATGGGACGTGCCACAGAGATTACTGGGATACAATGCACCTAAGGTGTATTTCACAGTAGATGACCTCAGCAGGCTTGTCATAGTGGGGCTATGGGGAGGGCAGTGTGTGTGCATGGGCCATAACCCATTAATCTCGGGGCTGACACACCACATGCGGGCACAACCTGGGTCATATTCCACAGGTCTGTGTATACAGCTGCTAGATGACTACTTCCTTGTACAGTCATGTTGCACAGCTGGCACGTGCACCACATACTCTGTGATGCTGACAGATACCGGTGGCTAGTATCTGCAGTGTGTGACCTTAGACCCTCAAGTGGTTGTGACCCTTTGGCTGTGTGCTACGTGGGAGAGCCCTGGATGGCTCCTTGTCACAGTCACCCTCTTCCACACATCTATTTATGTCTACCTTTGGCTTATTATAGTGTGTTGTCCTTACATATATGCCTGTATTCCTATCCACTGTGTATGCAAAACATGTGTGGTGCATACTGAGGAGTGTCTGCACTAACATTTGCAGCTGCCAGATATGTCTGGTCCACTGGTATTTGCAGACATGGCCTTCATGTGTTTAAGTGTGTGAGCATGCCCAGTATGACTTTTCAGTATGTTGTTGACTGAGATTGCCTTCATTACTCTGTGTGTGGGCATGCCCAGTATGGCCATCTGTATTGCATATGTGGATCAGGTCCAGGTAGTTTGTACTGCATTGCTGACCTTTGTGTTGTACACCTACAGGTAGCATGATGTCTCTGCAGGGTCTTCGTCGATCATTTGACATGGACTTTTACTATATTTCTGCATAGGATGGGGGGACACACCTGAATATTTCTACGTTTCTACACAGGATTGGTGGGGGCACACCTGACTGTTACTATATTTCTAAGTTGGATGGGGGGCACACCTTACTATTTCTACATTTCTACACAGGATTGGGGGGGCACACCTGACTGTTACTATATTACTACGTAGGATGGGGGGGCACACCTGACACTTGTACACATTTGCTAGGACTGTACTGGTATGTCGGGTACTCCATTTCAGTCTGTAGTCTTACCTATCATGCTGGCTAGAGGCATACCAGTGTACTACAGATCTTAGTTTTTAATTACCTACATATTAGTTACTGACTTCCTGGCCTTCAGAACTGACATCCCACTGCTTGACCTGCTGTAGTCTGTCTGTGTATGCCTGGGGGGGAGGTTAGCCATAGGCCTCATTCAGATGCCATAGCACAGCCTTTGTGTTTGTCTACACCTGTCCTGCTGGCTGTGACTGTTGCTGGGTATGTGACCCCCCCCCCCTGACTGGCATGTGTGAGTCACTTACCTTGTGGGTGTCCAAGTATTGTGGGTGGTGCTACAGGGCTGCCTATGTCAGATGCACATAGTACACTCCCTACACATGGTTAGGCACAGGTAGTGTACTGTTTGGCATCCCTTTTACTGTATGTGAGAGTCTGAGAGAGGTGTTATTCCCTGGGTCCCTCCCGTGTCAGTGTATGTGCTATGTGCCAAGGTCAGGGCATACTGGGCACGCCTCCTTCTGCCTACTGGGGCAGGCTCAGGTTGTTCCTCCTCTGAGTCACTCTGTGCAAGCCTTGGCATTGGTAGGGGGCTGTGTGGCCCTGGCCTGTGCTGCTCCTGCTGCAGCTGTTTCCGCAGCATCATATTGTGTATCATGGCACATACTAGGACAGTTTGGGTACATGTACATGGTGAGTACTGCACGGCTCCACTGGATGTGTCCAGGCACTGGAACCGTGCCTTGAGCATCCCAAACACATGCTCTGTTATGATTCTAGTTTGTGCGTGTGCCTCATTATGGAGTGCTTGTTTGGGTGTGTGTGCATTTCTGATGGGTGTCATCAGCCACGGCTCTAGTGTGTATCCAGCATCCCCCACTAGGTGACCATGTGGGATGTCCCCATTGTCAAATCTCTGGTACAGCTGTGTCAGATGCCAGATGTGGGAATCAAGATAGCTTCCAGGGCAGCCAGCACACACATTCATTATTATGCCCTGGGCATCACACATGACCTGGCAGTTGATGGAGGGTAAGCCCTTGCGGTTGATGTAGACCCTACTCCGCTCACCGGGTGGTGCTTTGAAGCATAGGTGTGTGCAGTCTACTGCACCCACTACCTCAGGGTAATTTTCTATTTGGTGGAGGAGACGCATAGTGCTGGCCATCGCCTCACAGGTGTTGGGGAAATGTACGTGCTCACCGACATGTGCTGACATGGCATTCAGGAACTGGTGGAGTACCCTAGATGCTGATGCCTGTAAAATCCCCATCATATCCCCAGTTGGCCTTTGGAAGGTATCTGTAGCTAGTATTCTTAGGCCTACACATATCTTGGTATCCACTGGGATGAGTTCCCCTCTGTTAGTTTTGTGTCAGGCGTGGCTGGCACAGCTCAACAATTTGCTGTAGGAGGTCCCTGTCCACCCTATAGCACTCCACTATCTCCAGCTCATATAGCCTCTGGTAGGTTACCCTGGGTCTGTACACTCTTCTCCGTCTCCTCACTCTGGGTTGGTCAGCAGCAGTCACATCCTCACCACTCTCAGCCTCTTCCACAAGTTGTATGATAGCTATTGCAGCCTCTATCATTTTACTGTTGTGAGTGATAAAAGTTTGACGCTTGTTTACACCGGTAGTGTAGAGTATGGGAAAACCAGAGGGGAAGGTGTTTGCTTAGTTTATAGTAGTGTTCTGGGCTGGGCTGGTCTGCTGCCTGTGTAATTGGCTGATTCTGATACATTTCACCTGCCGGTTAAGCTAGTTTTCCTTGATTACTTCCTACTGCTGTTTTCCCTTCCTATTACCTTCCTGTTTAAGCCCATGTGTGCGCAGCACAAACAGAGTGCTCATATGTGCACACTGTTGCTATTTCCAGGTTTCACCTCTTTTTTCTTCTTGTAAGTCCCAGTGTGCGGCGTGCACACCCACTTAGGCTTTGTACAGAGTGCTATGCAGGTTTAGATACACCTCCTAGCTAAGCTAGGAGCAGACCTGAGCCACAGGGCTCCAGTCTGCTTACAATATGCCTGACACACACTCCCATGATGTCACCTAACTCCTAGGCTTGCACCAGGCTATTCCTACCATTACACTGTTGGGACCTGGCTCACATGCTGGGGAAAACTGGGATTCACTATCCTTCCCCTCATTTGAATAGGTTTGCCTGCTAATGCATAGTTGCATGTCTCACACTGAGCCATCCCCCTTAGCAACCACTACTCACTGGCCAGGTTGTCTTCTGCCTGCCATTGACTTGCATGGCAGAATACTGATTTTAGTTAGAATACTTATTTTAGGTTTATTTTATTATTTTCCCCCTGATCCCGTTTGCGCACTCTCTGCCCTACGCTTAAACAGCTGAGATCGGTGATATAAAAATAAAAGTTGCTTTTTTTATTTTTTTATTTGTTTGCATTGCCAATGGCCTTATACTTGGCCATTGGCATGCTTCCTCAATGATATGCAGCCTTTATTTGGAGCTGTCACAGCTCCATTTTTGATTTTACAGACATGTACTCGGTTACTAACCGAGTACATTTCTGCTGATTGCACTAGTCCTGCACGGACGGTCACAAGCTTCCTGGATCACAAAATCACCTCATTTGCATGGATTTCTCCTGCAAGTGGGGTGATTTTCATACAAGGGCTTAGTCCGTGCAGGATTAGCACAGGAGCTGTCATGCATGCCCCTGCAGGCTGTTCCTGGATCGCACTGCAGACATATTGCCTGCTAGAGCTCCTGCACTGATCCTGCATGCTGTGCAGGGCATAGTGAATCTGGGGGTATATTTCTGGAATTATATTTTATCTTTAGATCTGTGTGAGGAATGTGTGTTTATGTTGGGAGACTATTGATAATCTTCACAGAGCTTTGGTTTGGTGTCTTGTCTGTCATAAAATTTGTGGATTTCTGGCAAATCATTGAGAAATTAAGTCATTAAATAATGATATACATTTCTGTTTCAAACTTTATACCCTTCTGAAAATGCTTATTAGCTCAATGTTTTGTTCTAGCAACTTTTTTTGTTTATAAGAGCAATGTTTAAAACCTGTCCCTATTTTGGGGTCTTTCCCCCTTTATTATGGGCTCTTCCCAGATTTATTGCACTAAAATTGAGAGGTATGGTATGGTCTATGGCAGGAAATGGGTGGGATGAACTTTATTTACCCAGTTTGTCTATAACTTACACCAAAGCAATATAAATAAGGAAAGGAAAGCAAGGGTGTAGCTAGGCATAGTCTTTGTACTCTGTGAGTGCCTATGATAAAAGAGGAAAGAGAACCTACCTATCTAGAAGTAGGATGTGCACTAAGGAAACTTAAGTCAGAGAAAGTAAGAAGCTCAGATGAAGTCATGGCAGATATGATAAGATACTGGGTGAATTAGGGGAAGAATGGATGTTTTTTTCTCAAATATATTTAAAAAGTATAACAATTAATAACAGAAAAAAGAAACATACATTTTTAGAACAAATTAACCACACAAATTGAAAAACTTCATATCAATACATTAAAATAAAATAAAACTATTTAAAAAGATGTCTACTTAAAACAATTATTGATCATTCAAATTATTATTCTATTTCATGTTATATTAGTCAATTTTCCCAAGTATCTCTATAACTTTTAACTAGAAGTTGTGATATAAAGTGATTCTGTCAGTTCTCATCCTGATTATAGATAGTTCCAGTTGCGAAACATTAACTGCAATATTCTTGAATTCATTAAATAAAGGAGAAGTCTCACTCTTCCAATTCATAGTAATTACTTTACTTGCAATAGCCAATAAAGTCCATAAAAGTGAATATTTTCATCTGGGAATACATTTAGGTATTGGAATATTAAACAAAATCAAAGATTTAGTTAACTGAAATTTGTCATTTAAAACAGTTTGCAAAACAAAAAAATAATTTTCCCCCAAATGATAAAAGGATTTAAGTAATTTACAATCATAAAACATATGCTCCCAATCTGCTTTTAATTTTCATTTACATCTCCAACACCCAATATCATGCTTAAACATTAATTCCATTTTATGAGGAGTTGTGACACCCGTGCACTGGCCCAGCAATCAAGGAGCCTCAATCCTCACCACTAACACCAGTGAGGGGCGTCCATATAGGGAAAGGATAACAAATACACACAAAGTAAAGTACAATTTCCCTTAAGAGCACACAGACATCACAGTCAGTCTAGGGCTGGTTTCTTCCTTTCTCTCCAGGTCCCCAATAAGACTCCCCACTGGCACAGCTATAGGGTCCAGATCTTTGCCTAGTGGGCAAGCTAAAACCTCCAGCACCCTCTCTGTCCAACCAGTGCTTTGTGACCCTGCGAAAGTATCTGACACACACACACACACACACACACACACACACACACACACACACACACACACACACACACACACACACAAACACACTTTGAAATAAGAGTTTATACAACCACACCGACACTCCTGGAGAAGGCTGGCACAGGTTCTCCAGCTGAGCCCCTTTTACCCAGACTATACGGTAGTACCACTTGCCACCACCCACTAATATTTATCAGCTACTAAAAAGGCCCTTAGCAAAGGGTGTCCAATTATTACTATAGATAATACAGTAGAAACGTTCTGACATCAATACAGAAAAAAACGAATGTAATCTTCCTAGTTCCTAGCTATATCTAAGAGAAAACACAGTTCTAAAATAAACTTACATATAGAGCATAGGCCGTACTGGTGGGTTGGATGTTCTCAAGACAAATGCTAAATGCTCTCTGATTCTCTCTCTTTAAATTGATAACACAGTGGTGCTTCACATTACATCATTCTTAACAATTTTCTGCTTTCCCAGGCTAACAGAAACTCAGAGGTTAATAGCCCTTTTGATTGTGCTGCTGGTCAGGAAGCCAGAACAATAAAATAAATTATACATGTACATTCTAGCCATTAACTCTTGCATCAAAACAATAGGAAGAATTCCTTCATTTAGACATCTCGGCTCTGAGTTTTGACATCAAACAACTACACAATGCTTGACTTATCAGCCATCCTACAGCAGAGTGCACTGTTGTTACATTTTTGCAGTTCCTCATTTAACAGCATTTTCTCCCATTTAAGAGAACAAGCCTGTGGCTTATATTAATATTTACAAATGACAGAATTATCTACAAAATCCTATCTAGCTAGGCTGGCAGCATTCACATATCCCCCCCACCGGAGAACTCAAGCTAATTTTTCAAGTGACCCTTGAGAAACGTTGCTTGAGAGAGTTTGGTCTATCTGAGTATAGCTTAACCCATTCCCTGTCTTGAGAGCCCATCTGTGTTGGCATTGCTAATCCCACTGCTGTGCTGCACTGACATATATACTTGCAACCCTAGGCTCCATCTTAGCAACTTGGCATTTTGCTGGCTAGCTCTGTGTAACCAAGTTAAGGTATTGTGATCTGTAACTACAGTGAATTTTCTTCCATACAGATCTTGAAAAAGCCTGACAGTGTTTCAGGCGAAAGCGCTTGATTGAGTTCACGTTCGTATTGAAATTTGTACCTAATAAAAGAATTTCGAGGAAGTAGTATTGGATTATTTGGTCTTTACCTGTCTAACTTGCTTTTTTGTGGCTTTTGAGACTTAGTTCGTGTTTTTTTCCATACAGATAAGACTGAAGTTTCTGGAGTGCCCACACTATGGCTAGACATCCCTTTTCTACAGCTCCATAACATTATTCCCTGGGTTGGAGCCTACGACTGAGATAAACCACTTTGTGCTCTTCTCCCTCTGAAGAAATCTGGCTAAGTACAGCCCCCATCCCATGGTTCAAAGCATCCACCTGCACAACAAATTATTTGCTGTAATCTGGACTGGCTAACACAGGGGGTCATCCCAAAGCTTTGTTAAGCTCCTGGAATGCCTGCTCACATGCTGGGATCCACACAACCTTATCTAGCCTGTTCCTCCTTGTCAGGTCTGTGAGGGGAGCAGCTATGGTACTATAATTGGGGACAAACCTTCTGTAGTATCCTGCTGTCCCTAAGAATGCCCTCAGCTACTTTTTGGTAACAGGTGCAAGCCATGTCTGAATGTCTTCTACTTTGGCAGGTTCTGGCCTGATCTTACCACTTCCCACTCTATGTTCCAGGTAGGAGACCTCTGCCTTACACACCTGACATTTGCCTGGCTTAATGGTCAACCCTGCCCTCTATAGTCTGCCCAGCACCTCCCTGACATGTTGAAGTTGGTCTTACCAGGAATGGCTGTAGATGGCATTATCATCTAGGTGAGCAAGGGCAAACCCTCCTGCTCCTGCTAGGATATGATCTTCCAGCCTCTGGAAAGTCACTGGGGCATTTTTCATCCCAAAGGGCATCATTTTGAACTCATACAAGCCAACAGGACTCACAAAGGCTGACCTGTCTCTAGCACTGAGAGTCAAGGGCACCTGCCAGTAACCCTTGGTAAGATCAATGGTGGTAAGATACTTAGCTCCATCCAGCTGCTCTAGGGCGTCATCTGTCCTAGGCATGGGGTAAGCATCTGACTCTGTGTGACTATTTAATTTCCTGTAGTCCACACAGAACCTTGTGCTACCATCTTTCTTTAGCACCAGCACCACTGGGGAGGCCCAGGGACTGTTGGACCCTTGAATTACCCCTAGTTCCAACATCTCCTGTATCTCCTTCCTCAGAATCTGTTTGACTCTCTCAGGCACCCTCTAAGGGGCCTGCCTAATAGGCCTTTAGGTCTTGTATCCACCTGGTCCTGCACCAGGTGAGTGCACCCTGGTTTCCCAGTGAACATGTCCCCAAACTCCTGTAACACTGCTCAGATTTCTCGAACTTGGGTAGGAGATAGCTGCTGGGACATTGCTACCCCTTGCACTGAGGTCAGTCCAAGCCTCACTAAGGAGATCAGTCACCAGGTCTCCCTCAGACTCCTCCTGCACCCCCCTGCAAATACTCAGCACAAGAACCTCCCTATCATGTTAAGGTTTCATCATGTTAACATGGCACAATTTGTGTGCCAGTCTCCTGCCTAGCAGATCTACCATGTAGTTAACATCACTTACCTTTCTTTCCACCTTGTAGGGTCCCTCTCAAGCTGCTTGCAGCTTGTTGTGTCTGACAGGAATGAGAACCATTCCCTGCTGCTGTACAGCATACTCTTTAGCTTGGGCATTCCTGTCATACCATACCTTTTTCTGTTGTTGGGCTTCTGCCAGGTTCTCCTGGGCCAAGCCCATGTGTTCCCTGAGCCTTGTCCTGAGGTTTAGGACATATTCCACAACAGACGCCTTGTGAGATTTACACTCACCTTCCCACTTATCATGAATTAAATCTAGCGTTCCTCTCACTCTGTGCCCATACAACAACTCAAAGGGTGAAAAACCTGTGTATTCCTGGGGCAACTCTCTGTAAGCAAACAGATGGGGCAAATACTTGTCCCACCCCCTCTTAAACTGGTTCACAAATGCCCGTAGCATGGACTTGATTATAGAGTTTAACCTCTCAATCAGACCATTAGTCTGGGGATGGTAGGGGTTGATCTTCAGGTGCTTCACCCAATAGTACTTCCACAGACAAGCCAGCAGGTCTGACATTAAATTGGCACCTCTGTCAGTCAGTATTTCTTTTGTGAAACTTACCCTGCTGAAAATCTCTAGCAAAACATTTGCCAACTTTTCTACCTCAGTGGAGGACAAAGCCACGGCCACAGGGTATCTTGTAGCATAATCTACTACCACTAGGATATACTTTTTCCTTGTGGAACTTGGGGTACTCAGAGCCCCCACAATATCTATAGCTACCCTCTGAAATGGCTCCTCAATCACAGGCAGATGCATCAAAGGAGCTCTCACCATGTCTCCTGCCTTGCCTACCTTTTGACACTGCTCACAGGTCCTTCAGTACCTTGTTACATCTCTGGAAATTCTAGGCCAATTTAAGTTCTGCATAATATGTCTCTTTGTACATGTTTTGCCCATATGACCTGCAAAGGGAATATCATGGGCTATGGATAGAAGTGCCAGATGGAAGGCTGTAGGCACTACCAACTGCTGCACCCTCTCACATTCTAATCCTCCCTTAGGGGTTCTTTCTGTATATAGTAACCCTTTGTCCCAGTATACAGAATCCCCTTTCCCTTGAGAATCAGGTGCCTCACTAGCTACCTGCCTCAGACCTTGCAATGTATGGCCTGAGAGATGAGCCTGTCTCAATTCTCTCTTTGTAACCCTTCCCAGCACCTCTTCCACAGGAAGTCTAGCATCCTCCGACAGTGGTGCTTCACTGTCATCATGGCTACTACTACTCGCCTCTACCTTTGCAGTCACTCTGTCCAAGGGAACATCAGTACCCACAAGCAGCTTTGGCTCACCTTCAGTTTCACTGCTACAAAGCAGCTCCCTCCCTGAAGTAACCACCTCACCAGTCCTGGCTGCAAGTATGCAGTCTGTCTGGGTCTCCCCCATGCTACTAGATCCACATGCTTGTCTCAAGCCTGACTGCATGAAATGCATTAATACATAGTACTGACTCATCAAAATCCTTCCCTATCAGGACATCTACAGGATGGTAGTTCGGTACCCTTGTTGTCTCAAGACAACATATTATTGGCATTTTGTCTTCCCCACTTACTGGCTCCCTCAACTTTTGTTCTCCACCTTGCCTCCATGGACATCTGTATGCCACATGGCCTCACTGGCTGCACTAAAAACATTTACCCTAGGCCCTGGATGTGTACATTGACTAGTGGCTTCTCCTACTACTGGCAGATTTTGTTGGAGCAGTCTGGGTTGCCCACCAAGGGTTCCTTTGGACCCATGAGCAGTACTGGAGGTCTCTTTCTTGTGCAGGGATGCTCTGCTTGCTAGGTATAGGTCTCCCTTTTTCCCCAACTCAACTGAAGTAGCACATTGTCTATCAGCTAACCAGATCCTCATGTCCTCAGGCAAAGTGCTAAGAGCTTGTTCCCTCACCAAAAGGTCTGTCAGCCCTTCAAAAGTGGTGACCCAACATCCAGTCATCCACCTACAAAAATAAGTGCTCAGTTCAGCAACATATTCACACACACTTTCATCTGCCTTGTGTCTATGCTCACAAAACGTTTTCCTGTAAGTTTCAGGTGTTAGCTTAAAACATTCTAACAAACAGTTCTTAACAGCAGTATAATCAAAACATTCACAATCAGCAAGTTTAGACAACACAGTTATAACTTTACCATGGAGTAATGGGGTCAGGAACTGTACCCAGAGCCTTTGCTCAACATCATACTGTTTACATACCCTCTCAAATATATGAATGAGACTGTCAAAAGTTATCCCCCTCTTTAAACTGCGGAAGAAATTTACTGACTTTTGTGCTTCTGGGGTCCAGTTGCTCCCTTCCCCATTACCTCCATGACTCTGGTGAAGAGTCAGCGTCTTCTTTTCATATTGCCTCTGCCTCTCCTTCTCCTCAGCTTCCAGGTGTAGCAGGTTCTCATTCTCCTCAGCCTGTAGACATCTCAGTCTCTCTGCTGCTTCTGTTTCCAAACACCTGGCCTCCAACTCAAGTCTCTTTAGATCCAGGTGGGTTTTTTAAGTCTTCTGCAGAAAGGTTGAGCTGTCCATTCTCTGAGTGTTGTACATCTCCATGGCCAATCTGATTGTCCTCCTGATTGCTGTTTTTTGATGCAGCTGTTACCAAAGCTGCAGTCATGTCTGCCTTAGGTTTCCCTGCACCAGTCCTTTAGCCTGACACATCTTAGCTAACTGGCTCCTTGTCAGCTTTGCATACAACTCTGCTGACATGCTTGCCTGCTCTCCCTGACTAACTAAGCTAACAAAAGAAATAAAACAATTGTGATCTGAACTCTGAGTTTTCACTGCATGGCTGATTTAGAGTACAAAAACACCTTCAGAGATCACTGTACACAAGCTACAGGAATTCACACTACCCACTTCACTACAAGCCAATTAGTATTTGCCAACCAATTAATATGTGGTGTGGCTATCCCACTGCTGCCAAACAATTAATATATGACACCTGTGCACTGGCCCAGCAATCAAGGAGCCTCAGCCCTCACCACTAACACCAGTGAGGGACGTCCATATAGGAAAAGGATAATAAATACACACACAGTAAAGTACAATTTCCCCTAAGAGCATACCGAGATCACAGTCAGTCTGGGGCTGGTTTCTCCCTTTCTCTCCAGGTTCCCAATAAGACTCCCCATTGGCACAGCTATAGGGTCCAGATTTCAGCCTAGTGGGCAAGCTAAAACCTCCAGCACCCTCTCTGTCCAACCAATGCTTTGTGTCCCTACCCAAGTAGCTGACACAGACACACTTCGAGATAAGAGTTATATACAACCACACAGACACTTCTGGGGAAGGCTGGCACAGGTTCTCTAGCTGTGCCCCTTTTACCCAGACTATACAGTAGTACCACTTGCCACCACCCACTAATATTTATCAGCTACGAAAAAGGCCCTTAACAAAGGGTGTCCAATTATTACTGTGCAATATTATTATCCAAATGGTAAGTGCAACTGAACAGTCAATGCTTATTGGAGTGGCCTGGCCAGTATCACTAAATACATGCAGTGTAATCTTAGAGCTTAAATTATATCTACACAAAAGAGCCAGAGTTGAAAGGTTTAGAAATATTTAATAATAAATAATAAAATCACAAGACAATACTTCTTACTACACAGTGCTAGTCAAGAGTTTAGAGATCACAGAGAAATACTTAAAATAATACAGTAGAAAAGTTTTAACATCAATATGAAAAAAAAACTAATCTAATCTTCCTAGTTCCTAGCTATATCTGAGAGAAAGTACAGTTCTAAAATAAACTTGCATATAGAGCATAGGCAGTGCTGGTGAGTTGGATGTTCTCAAGACAAATGCTAAATGCTCTCTGATTCTCTCTCTTTAAATTGATAGCACAGTGCTGCTTCACATTACATCATTCTTAATTTTCTCTCTTCCCAGACTAACAGAAACTCAGAGGTTAATAGCCCTTTTGATTTTGCAGCTGGTCAGGAAGCCAGAGCAATAAAAGAAATTATACATGTAAATTCTAGCCATTAACTCTTGCCTCAAAACAATAGGAAGAATTCCTTCATTTAGACATCTCAGCTCCGAGTTTTGACATCAAACAGCTACACAATGCTTGTCTTATCACCCTTCCTACAGCAGAGTGCACTGTTGTTACATTTTTGCAGTTTCACATTTAACAGCATTTTCTTTCATTTATTATCTACAAAATTCTATCTAGCTAGGCTGGCAGTCTTGACATATCTTCACAGGAGTAATAACTGTTCTATGTATATATTTCCAAGAAAACAACTTCCATTGCAACAAAAAAGTTGTTTGCTTTGAAGAAATTAGCATTGATTTTTTTATCATTTTCACTGGGAAATTGATTATTTGTTGATGTATAATAATCTCAAAATTATCTTTATAATATGATTTTGTATTTTTGATTATTTATATATTTTAGATAGGTACACTTTTCCTATTACTGTTTGGTTTCCTATGGTAATCATATATTATATACATTTGGAGATAGTATCTTTCATAGTTATATGCACTGACTATAGTTTACTAATAATAAATTGCCTTAAAGTTTGTATTTCTAGACACATTTCACTATTTATATAATATTTGCTCATAATGTATTTCATAGAGAGAATTTTTCTAGAATCCATTAGCTGTTGCCAAATTAATTTTTTTCCCTAAATATAATCATTTTTGAGACATCAAATGTGTTAATGTTATTCTGTGTACAGGTTATAGAGTAGAATAGAAATGGCCACACTCTAAATCCTGGATTTTTATTCAAATAGTTTTTAAATGTATTTAATGTATTAGTTGTATATTTAGACCATACAGGTTTATTTTTATTCTCTAAAATATATTTCCTTACAAAACAATGGACGTTATTGAAAAATATTTTACTAGATTGGACTGGCAGTGAGTGATTTGATTTTAACCAAATGAATTCCTGTATTTGTTTCCACCTAGCAGAATAAGTAGAATTTAACTATAGGGTTATTGTTTTAATAACTGATGATAAAGCATACATTTCTATATCTGAGTGGCCAATTTCACCTGTTATACAATATTTTAGATTATTTAACACTATTCTAGGTTTATTGGAATACCATAAAAAGTTTAACATTAGTTTACTGAATTAATGTATATATTTTTTAGAAAGAGGAAGAGAAATAGCTTGTATAATGTAAAATATTTTTGGAAAAAATGATCATTTCAATTAAGAAAAATCTATCTTCCATTGTAAAAAAAATTCCATCTATCCATAAAATGTTTTATTTTATTTAAAATATTAGTATAATAAATTATTCATTAATATCATTTGATAATATAATCCCTAGATACTCAATTTTATTATCTAGGACTATGCATTTGGAAAATTTCTTATCCGTATTATGCTTATTACAATTTACAAGTAATATCTTAGTTTTATTATTATTAAATTTAAGGCCAGAAATCTTTTAGAAGAGTTCTATTGTCTTAAAAAAACTTGTAATGAGCTGCTATAATCATTCAAAGTTAATAAAATATCACTGCAAAGAACTAAAGTTTTAGAATTTAAATGATTACTAAAGTGTATACCATTGATGTTAGCATTTGGTTTAATACAAGTTGCAAATTGTTCTATGACCAGGGCAAATAATAATCGTGACAATGGACATCCTTGCTTAGTACCTTTAGTAATTGTAATTGGCCTGGATGTATGGGGTCCAAGCTAAAGAATTTTCATATAACAATCTAATTAATTTTATAAAATCACAGAAAAAATGTATTCTTCCAAACTCAGCAGTAAATAATCCCAATGAACTGAATCAAAGGCACAATTAATGTCTAGATTTACTAGGGTCAGTGCTCCTTTTGTAATATTGATATAGTCAATTATTGTAAGTACTATTTTAATATTATCATATGTATTTCTATTCAGTATGAAACCAGTTTGATCTTCATCAATCAGCAAAGGTAGAAACTGTTTAATTCTGTTAGCATGTGTTGCCATAAAAATCTTATAATCAATATTTAATAGAGGTATTGGTCTATAAGATGAGCATAATTTCCCATCTTTATCCAGATTTAAAATTGGAGAAATTAATGTATATTTCCAAGACAGGGAATACTTTAGCTTGTTTAGCTAATGTAAAGACTATTGTCAAAGCTTCCTTAGGTAATAGTTTACACATCTCATGAATAGTACCATCAGTTCCAGGAGCTTTGTTTAATTTTAAATTATTAATTTGAGATGTAAGTTCTGATATTAAAACTGGTTTATCTATTAATTTTATCTAATCTTCTATTAATTTATTTTTGGTATGTTTCATAAAAATATTTTATTGTACTTTATAGTTCTATTACTGGATCATACAAATGAATTGAAATAAAGTGTATTTTAAATGCCTCTAAAATGCCTTTGAAATTTGAAACCTATTTTCTAGTTTTGGGAATATAAACTTTTATTTGGTTGGATTTAATAATTTTATTTGTTTTGTTTGCTAATCTATGATGAATTTTTGGATTCATAGAATAAGAACTCATTCTAATCATATTTAAATGAATCATAGTTTTATGGTGTAATGTCTCTAAAAACCTTTATTCATCTCATCAAGATCTTTTACTAAATTTTTATTACCTTTTTGAATATATAATTTAAATTTATCAGCTTTTGTTTGTGGATTTAATAATTCTTTATTCCATTGTTTTTTTTTCTTATTAATATATCAGGATAGAATTTAACCATTTAGATGTGATTTTAAAGAATTCCACATATATATCTCAGATATACTCTCAGTTAAATTTACATTTGCAAAGGATTGAATTTATTTGTTATAAAATTTCTTAAAGTCTTTCAGGTTAGTTATATAAGATGGAATTCTACTAATAGAGGCACATTTTTGCATATATTTTCAATTCAAATGTAATTGCATTATGATCGGATAAAGGATATCAACAACTTTAACTTTATCTAATTTTCCAATTATATCACTTGAAATTTACACTCTATCTGTTCTAGATTGGGTACCTTGCCAATGCAAATAATGTATAAAAAGCAATGAATTTGCCTCTCACAATTCATTTACATATTTCTTTAATATCTATGAAGTCTACTAAAGCTTTAGATATCACAGGTTTCCTATGCTTATTTATTGTGTTAGTATCACAATCATTCAAAATACAATTAAAGTCACCAGCTAAAATTATACTTCCTTTAAAATGTTGTATAATCTCCTCAAACTGTTGGTTAACCACTTTAACTCCTAATCCAGTAATCCAGTAAAGATTAATTAGAGTATATACTTTGCCATTTAATTCCAAAGATACTAGATAAAACGTTCCAGATTTATCATTGTATAAAACTATGATTTTATGTATTAATGTTGAGTTTTTCCATCAAATTGCAACACCTCCATTTTTTTGTTTATAAGGTGAGCTAACAAGTACCGAAAATATATCAGTATTAAGTCAATTAATGTCTTCTTGTAATAAATGTTTCTCTTGTAAGAATGCAGCTTGGGCTTTAAACATTTTTAAATATTTGTTTAAACTCCCCCTTTTACAGCTGTTATTCAAACCATTAACATTGATAGAAATGCACTTCATATACAATGTATCAGTAGAAGTACAGTTAACCATATGTTCTTAATATAGGGAAAATTAACTGAAAATAATTGTATATGTTTATCAATCAAGATGAAGTTATTAATATTTGTAGACACCAAATTATAAGTAGTTAAACATTGACATTTAAACATTTAAATAAAAAGTAAACCACACAATCCCTGGGGTTTGAGATCCCACATTTGAATAGCATCTCAGTTTGAATGTTCCCTCTAAAGTCTTCTCCTAAGATGAACCCCCTCTCTAACTATTTGAGAATGAATTTTATACAGAAAGTTACTTATTAAACAAATATTAATTAATGAGTTATATATACTTCTTATTATCTCATATTTATGTTTCAAGAATGTATAATTGAAAATAATTTTATATAATATTAATCTATTTACTTTAATTACTTTTAATACTTTAAAGATCAATATATAAAGAACCCACTGTTCAAATTAAGTAGATCTCTGCAAATGAGAATAAAATTAACAAGGATATGAAACATAGGTTGGTAGATACTTCAGATTTCTTAAATCAACTGTTGTGAACATTCTCAAATCCTATGCAAAATTCACTCTTTCTATATTATACTTGGTAATGATGCAATTTTAATATGAAGTCAAAAAAAATTCTGTATCTTATTTAAAATCTCCTGGTTAAATGTTTAAACAGACTCACCATATATAATCAATCAGTGTCTGCATTACTTCATTGTTTTACTTAATTTTTTTTTTAAAGCTCATGTCTGATTCAGTTAAAATTCTATAAAAATCTTATTTTACCTATTGTCTACATGATTATTAAGTAAACAAAACTATATTATATCACATTACCAAATAAATTAAAATTAACATCCAAAGTTAGTCTGAAACTCACTTATATTAGTGTATTATATTAGTGTACAACACAATTATAGAAATACATTAAAATATGTGCTTATAATCTTTCATATTACTAATTGAGCTGGTGTGTGTGTGTGTGTGTGTGTGTGTGTGTGTGTGTCTGTATGTGAGAGAGTAAAATGTAAGTTCAAAAATGAACAAAGCTAGCGTATCTTTACTAAAAGATGTATGCAACCTAAATCCTGTTTGACAGTCCAGAACCATGTTACTAACAACCTTAAACAGCACTGTATATAGTAAATGAACAAACAGGGGGAGAAATGGATCTTTAGTGGACTAATGGTGTGCAGAGAGAAGTGTATCCCAAATATTGGACAATAAGCATTATACTATTGGTTTACAAAGACTAAGGGGAAATTAACAATTGAGGGCAGCACAGAGATATCAGACTCCTGTTACACTGTATGTAAGTGCTGGAGAGGGTGACAGATAAACAAACACTTGGAGTACTAGAAAGTAAGACGGGAGATGAACAATGTCTATTCAGATCAGTATACAGTTTGCATGACCTGGTGTTTGCATCAAGGCAGATAGTGGAGAAGAATCTGGAGTGGGCAATCCTTGACTTGGGGGAGTCAAGGATCCCAAGAGAGATGATTTTGCCAATACCACAATGGTGTGAAGTCATAAAAAACATTAGTAGAATTACTGCAGGCTATGTGCAAGGATTTCGGAGTTGGTATGTGTCAGTATTCAGATCTGAGCTACTGCTGTTCATACTGGTGTTGGATTATATCAGCAAATACATTAGAGAGGACAGATCAGCAATGCTGCAGCATGCAGATAATGTGGCACTATAAACAGACTCTGAAAAGAAACTTCAGCAAATGATAGGGGACTGGAATGCATAACTGAAGTCACGTGGAATGAAACTGAGTACAGATAAGACAGTGGTCAACACAGCAAATGGGGGAAATCGGAAGAAGCTGAAAACTGACATAGAAGGGAAATAGTGGAAGTACTGCAGCCATCTGGCATAATGTATTAGGGGTAGTGTATAACATAAGAATTAGAAACAAATAGAAAATTTAGCTGTACAAAACTGCAAAGTGATTAATGTTTCTGTATGGCACAGAAACCTGTGTAGTAAAGTCAACTGAGGAGGCTTGAGGTAATGAAGATGAAGTGTATGAGACTGGTAACTGGATGCACAATGTGAGGCAAATGAAGAAATGAGATCATCAGACCAGAAGCCAAAATAGACCAAATTGCATAGAAGGTGAAAGAGAACAGATTATACTGGCTCAGTCAAATGTAGAGAAAAGCAGAAGATGATCAGTAAAGCAGATTTGGTAGAGACAGGAAGAAGGTAAAAGGAGACAAAGACAATCAGCAAGAGATGGTTGGATTGCATGAGCAAAGACCAGTGACAGTTGGATGTGACAGTTGAAGAATATAGGAAAGTGGCTGTGAAGAGAGAGGTAGCAACAGTTGACATGACAGCTCAATTCCCATGTAAAAATAAATGGGGATTACTGATTGTCATTCCACTGTTGCAGATTGGGATCACAGTGATGCAACAATTAGCCTTAATGCCTCAGACTGCTTAGTTTTCCAATTTATTTCTTGCCTGGGATGCCATCTATGTGGAACATGCGTATCCCTCTACTATTCATTCCTGTTTTCATCAGAATCCTTTAGTTTCTTCCCAGATACCAAATACATAGAGTAGGTGAATTATCAGTCCTCCAAATCACCTGTAGGTGTGTGTGCTATGTGTGAATGAGATACACTGTGTGTGTGTTTGTGTGCACCCCCGCATGCGTGTGTGTGCGCGCGTGCACACACATGTGTCTGTGTATTTGTGTGTGTGTCTGTGTGTGTCTGTGCGTGTTTGTGTATGTCTCTGTGTGTCATGCCTGTGTGTGTCTGTTTGTGTGCATGTGTGTGTGTGTGTGTGTGTGTGTGTGTGTGTGTGTGTGTGTGTGTCTGTGTCTGTGTCTGTGTCTGTGTGTGTGTGTGTGTGTATGTGTGTGTGTTCTGTGATAGGATGATGTCCCATTCAGGATTAGATTCACTGCCTTTAGAACATTGAGCACTAGGATAAGTTCTCACTCTCCCATGCCTCTGAAATGGATTAAGTTGGTTATCAGAGAAAGAATGAATGCTACACACTGATTAATACAGTTGCAAAATGCTTGGGGAATATAGAAAGTTTGAATCTGAAGTTGAAGTGAGGTACTAATTAATGCCTTGCAAATTAAGGTAAAACAATTAACATTAAATGTGGTTTATGCATGTCAGTCAGTGTACATGTCTATGGTCTTTTAGGCAACTAGACTGGAAAACATTGGACAGCAATTTTAAAACAGGTCAGCAGGAACCCTGAGGGTCTACATTTTTTTTCAAAATTGTTAAGAAAAGCTAGATAATTTCAGATGTACAAGATTGCAAAATGCAAAATATTGTTAGATGTGTGTCACAACTGTGACAAATGTGTGTTGATCAATACAAATGCAAACACAAATCTGTTCTTCCTTTACAAGTTTGATGATACTACTCACTCACTGTTTCCTAGCAATATATATGTTTTCCTTTCCATTTTCTGTAACTCATTTTCAGATTTACCTCTCATTGCTACTGACACTTTTCTGGGAGTATGCATCACTGACACTGCATCAGATTTTGTTTGTGTTGATATTTTCATTGCGGCATTCTTAAGCCTATAAATATTTTTTTCTTAGTCCTTTTGTTTCTGTGCCTGCCAGTGACCAAGTCTTCCCAGTCAGCCCATTTGTTGTCCTGTACTGGGGAAGTACCCAGTACAATACAGCATGAGAGATGCATGGAGGGGACCATCATTCTGGTAGCAATGATTGCTGTTTGTGCCCTCTTTGATGTCTTAGCAATAAGGGCAGTATTGTACTGGTCTCACTCATCCCTAGTTTGGGGAACATGCAACCCACATCATTGTGAAGACCACTATACCTTTCCTGCACATATACATGATCCAGTGCACATAGCCTAGGAAAGCTGCCACTGTACTTTGGCCTGGCCATCCACACATCTGGCCGCAAACAATGCCTGCATCCTGCTGCTCCTTTCCTTGAAGCCAACTTTACTGACTTCCCTTAGGATTGGCATGTCCGTCCTCCACTCACCAGTTTATCAAACACCCGAGCTGCTTGTCCAGTTTCAGTCACCAGAACCATATTCAGGACATTATCTCTTTATTATACTGGTGTTGCCAAATGTGTGAATAAATTGAAATAATTATGAAGGATATCAGTGCTGCTAGAGATGTCTCTGTGGCTGATTTTATTCGCATACAGGCTTTGATTTTCTACTAAAAACAATTTTACCACTGCAAGAGACACACAAACCAGAAGACCAAAAAAAAAATTAAGAAAATTCATTTTCTTAAGTTTAACTATTTGGAAACTAAAACTGAACTTTTTTGACTTGTACTCGTGAACATTCCTGCAATGTTTTCTCCCCACCTTGATAACCATCAAACTTCACCCTCACTGCTGCCACCTTCATCACAATTCTTTCCTACAGGAGATGCAAGCCAAGCAGCAGAGAGCAAAGTCAAGCTCAAGGGGGTTTGTGACTTTAAGGCTGTTACCCCCTGCACATATCTGAAGCCACTCCTGTGGTTCAGAGTGCAGTAGGCATTAGTAACGACGCTCCATTCTTAGGACATAATCCATCATGGCTATCCTGACCCCTTAAAGCCAGTGTCTCCATGGGATGTTTGGTTTCCACTAGGGATTCTACGGTGTGAATGAACACCTGGACATGCACGCCAGTCCCACTAAAGATAGGTGGTGAGCTATATCTTTCTTTAGTTCCACAAAGCATGATACTCTTCACCTGTGTATAATATAAATTCTACATTTTGTCACTTAATTCTCTGTATTTGTTTCAGACAATCTGCCACACACATCTGCTTCATTGCTTTAGATGCATTTTCAGACCAGAATAAAGTTTTAATTCAACAGTACCAAATAAGCTGTTCATTGTCATATTTCTTTTTATCAACATCACATTTTTAAACATATGTCTACTTTTACATATATTAGAAAATGTCATTTTCTAGCACAGATTCTGCAGGCTTTATTTAATGTAAGACAACTCCTTCTGTTTTACATAAAGCCACTCTAGTGAGGCAAGCACTCTAGTCTCCATCTTGGATTTTCATTCTAACATGGCTCTCCGTTTTCATTTCTATTATTTCATAACACATTCCACCTTTATTTCTCCTGTTTTTATCATTTTACTCACAGTTTATTTTGCACACAACTGTGTACTATTAATTTAATTTGTTTTGCACCCATCCAATTCTTTTGATATGGACAAGTCAGTTTTTTTTAACAGCCTGCCACTTGTTTCAATATTGCTTATATCTCAGATTATTCTGCCCCTTATAAAGTATAATGCAGCTCACCTCTGCCCCTTATAAAGTATAATGCAGCACACCTCTGCCCCTTATAAATTATAATGTGGCTCACCTCTGCTCCTTATAAAGTATAATGCAGCTCACATCTGCCCCGTATAAAGTATAATGCAACGCACCTCTGCCCCTTATAAAGTATAAGCAACTCACCTCTGCCCCTTATAAAGCATAATGCAGCTCACCTCTGCTCCTTATAAAGTGTAATGGCAGCTCATGTCTGCTCCTTATAAAGTATAAATAACGCAGCGCACCTCTCCCCCTTATAAAGAATAATGCAGTGCACCTCTGCCCCTTATAAAGTATAATGTGGCTCACCTCTGCTCCTTATAAAGTATAATACGGCTCACATCTGCCCCTTATAAAGTATAATGCAACTCACTTCTGCCCCTTATAAAGTATAATGCAGCTCACCTCTGCTCCTTATAAAGTATAATGCAGCTCACGTCTGCCCCTTATAAAGTATAATGCAGCTCACTTCTGCCCCTGCTCACCTCTGCCCCTTACAAAGTATAATGCAACTCACCTCTGCCTCTTATAAAGTATAATGCAGCTCACCTCTGCTCCTTATAAAATATAATGCAGTTTACCATATTTACAAGATTTGACTCTGTTCTGCAGCTGAATAACAAATGCATCTGTAGTTTCTGTAGGACACTGTTCTCTTGTAAAGAACATGTCTAATCAATGGCAATTTCTTTCTAGGCTGGCAGTAATTACTGTTTTTAATTCAAGTGCTACTATTTTGTCTTTCTTATTATCAAATAAATAAATAAATAAGGTAAATATCAAAAAACCTTATTTCGTAGCAACATGCGAAGATATATCATACTGCCCCACTTCAGAATTTTCATCTAATCCACTTATACTGAGAAATGAGTTTTCAGCCGAGTTACCTTTTTCAGTATCAAGTATTCCATCAGAGTACAGCTAAGCCATATTTCCATTTCTGTTTACAGAGCCTAGGTTCACAGCAGGTTCAAAAATTACAGAAAAGGCTGATGCAGTACTACTAACATGAAATAAAGTGTCATTCCTGGTCTGTAATGTCTCATAATGATTTCAGGTGTATCCAGGAATGAATTACGGATCAAGACTGGGTCAGAAGATGATTAACAGAAGTTCTTTATGTTCTCTTCAAATACAGCACAATGTGTTATGGCTAGGTATAGTACTTTTACATATAACAGAGAACAGTGTAGGAACAGAATGCACTGAACAGAAATGTTACAGAAGGCTGCATGCTGGGTTTTGCTCTGAAGAAAGCTGCCCACTGCACTCGTATATTTACCACTTGGGAAGCAGATGGAATCTCCACCTCTATACTTAAGTTGAATTTGTTACACTTCTTGGAATGTTTAAAAATAAATGAAAGCAGTAGCTGAAGAACTAGCAGGTATGTTTCCAATATACGTGTAGATAATGTGCCTCCTCCTCCTTTTCGAACCTCACAAAGTAACAGTAAGTCTTACATTATTTCATAACCATTCTTACAGTCATGTACATCCCCCATTTCAGTTCTCTTTCTCATAGTTTTACACCCCCACGGACACACATATGCCTTTTCCCAAGTATAAAAACACATGTTATGTACAGGGTTTGTTTTTAAAGGTAGGAGATGAAACAGCAGCGCAACCTAGAATTAAGAGGAAACAATATTCATTCATGTTGCAAATGAATTTTAAGCTGTTATGCTGAAATGAAAATCAACAACTCTTATCTAACCCTCAGGATATCATCTGGCAGCAAAAGGTAGCTTGTTCAATTACCTGTATTGAAGTACGCCCAGTGGGGAAAAAACAATATTATGTAAAGCTTTAACTATAGAATGCAGATATTTAACTCTGGCATAATTGTAAGACATTAAGCATGTAAAATTGTTATGATACAGTAACAGAAGTGTGAAATATATTTTCTTCTGAGTTAATATCTTTTGCATTCTTCATTTAGGTCCCAGAGACTGTTACAAAGGAAGTGGTTATTTTTATAATGGAACTGTAAGTGAGACAGAAGATGGAAGAAAATGTCTTCCTTGGAACTCACGTCATCTTTTGGGAGAGAGTTTCAATTCATTCATGGAAAACGCAGAAAGCTACGGCATTGGAGAACATAATTACTGCAGGTAACACTTTTATTGCAGTTAACAGCTTTACTGATTCTTAATAATTTAAATGCAAATAGGGCTCCCTATTGAAATGTCAGCATTCATAATGTTGAATGCTGACACACACAAAAAAAAAATAAAAAACTGAAACTGCAGGAGAAAAGCAAACATAACGCATTGCACTTCTCCTTTAAACTGATTTTTCCAGAAAGTAAGCCACCCTGCATTCCTGAACTTATAGATACCAACTCCGAGATTGTCAGTTTCATCTTGCCTAGATCCAAAGTTAGTACTTTGGTTAATATTTCTGAATGACCTGAAATTAAGCAAAATATCTTGACTATTGAAATTTTAACATAGCTTCCAAGAATGCTATTTAGATTGTGAAAATAAGCATTCTTTTTGAAGTAGATCTGGGTCTGGCAGCCCTCTGCCATCTCATTTCAACTCAGCTACTTGACAGGGTTATGTCTGAGGAAAGTCTCTTAGCTGCTGACTCATTAACACAGGTTTTACTATTGCTGTTGTAGCTACTGAAGTTTGTGGTTTCTTATTAAGTTGTTAAATCACTTCAAGGTGTTTTCACCTTATGCTCAATGTACAACAACATGCCAGCCCAGATAAGAAAAATTACAGTGCTACTACTCTTTGAATCCTTCATAAAAATCATCTTCAGTCAGAAATAATGAAGAGGTTTCACATAAAAATTGTAGTATGTTTGTTGATACAGGAATCACATGTTTCTTCAGTGTAGTTTATAAGTTTTACAGATTGTATATTAACCCCCTACTTATCTGTAGTTAAGTAAATGTTTATATTGTCACTTTGTTTCCATATTCTAACTTACCAGTATGTGTTACTGCTAAGATACAACTTTGAATAGTTTTCTTGAAATTGCAGACTAGTTACAACATTTAAATTAAATTATAAATATAGCCAAAATCATTAAATTATCTTTCTCTGGAGAGGATGGTCAACTCACATTTCGTGTCAAACACTTAAACAAGCATGATGTGTCAGATTTCCAGACCCAGAATTTATGTTATGGCTCTGTTATCAACCAATATTCATTTCTGGTAAAGTTGTAAGGACTTACTTACTTCAGATTTATGTTTTGTGATGGTGATTAATAATGCCTGGCACTCTGACCAGATTTATGTTCTGTGATGGTGATTAATAATGCCTGGCACTCTGACCAGATTTATGTTCTGTGATGGCGATTAATAATGCCTGGCACTCTGACCTTGCTCCTTGAGAATGAAAATGAAGCAGTGCCAGTAGTCACCTGCCTGTTTACTTGCATGCTTATTATTTCATTAATTTATATAAACAGTAGTGACTAGTGCAAGATATAAAATGCTGAGATGTTCAGTAACCAAATAAAGAAGAGAACTCAAGATAACAGTTCAACACAAGAAACTGGATGCTGTAATCATAAAATATATTGGTAAAAATGAATATATTTAATAGTCATTGGAAAACTGGGACATGCATATTGAAAGACAGTGACAGTATTTTGCTGCAAATTACATACATAATGATAAGCATGTTCTTGTACCCTTGAATGGTAAGACAAAAAAAAAAACATAGAACTTGTTGCATAACCACTCTGGACAGGCCTGCAAGTAAGGGGTTTGATAAGTTAATGGGAATGATGCAGGGCCACTTATCCCCAAAGCCACTGTTAATCACAAAATGTTTCAGGTTCCACACGAGTAACCAAAACAAAGAGTAGATGACTGCAAAATTGAAAAAAGTACTCAGTATCCTCTAAAAAGGACAGAAAGAAGGAAAAATGAAAAGAACCTATGGAAACATGGCAAAAGTTCAGTTTTGTAGTTTGTGGTATTTCTCCTGTAGTTACCATTCTACAGTCCTTAGCAGCTTGACATGTTTGTGTTCCTACTTCAGCAATTCAGTCTCATTTATTGGAGAATCTGGAATTTGAAAGTCAATTTCTTACTCTGTTTCCTCACCAGCTAATACATCAAGCAAGGTAGAAATGGACCTGGGTGAAATCTAGTTTTGTGCCATATTTTGGGACAGACTGTGAGGTTCGAGAATATGGACAAAGGATGCTTTCACAGTGATGTATGAATAGATTAACTTTCTTTAGGAGTCCAGCAAAGATAGTGGAAGTGACTTAGTTTCATTACCTCTGAGAGCTTGAGCATAAGTTAACTTATAACCACATGAAATGGTGCGTGTTTGATACTGATGGTTTTTTATGTCTGGTACTAAAGTGCGTCATGTGATACTGGTGTTTTTCTATGTCTGGAGCCTTGCTTCCATTGTGTGAACATCCTTTTGGGATTCAAAGATTCAAATAAACTTTATTGTCATTTAGGAGACACAAGTGCTACCTAAATGAAATTTCAAGTGTCCGTTCTTTTATAGGAAAAAACATACACAAAAAGACATGATAGGTCTTAAAGAAAAAAAAAAACAATAACTATATTACAAAAAGTAAAAGTCTAGGTAGCTGACGCACATGCTTGTACACTATTTATATACACTGGACAGCACTGAATACAAGATGATTAACACATGAAAAGAAAAGTGCACTATATACAGAGATGAGATTGGGTGATATTGCACATAAGGAAGTGATTGGAATTGCACTTGGATGAGAATATATTAATTTTAGTAAGCAATAAATAAACAGAATTACTGTATGGAAAAAACAAAGAAAAAGAATAAGAGGGTAACAACCTATTATAGTTTTGTTACAGCCAGATTTATGTCTGCATTAATGAGTCTTATTGCAGTACAATAAAAAACATTCATGAATCTGGAGGTCCTGCAGCGGATACTCTGTAACCTTCTATCAGATGCAAGTTTAGTGAACCAATCAAATGCTGGGTGAGAAGTGTCACTCAGTATTTTGCGGGGCCTCTTTTTACATCTCATTTCAAAGTGCTCCTTTTATGTAGAAAGACTAGTGCCCATGGTATTTTCTTATTATTCTTTGCAGCTTCTTCCTTTTGGCCTGTTGGAGTTAGCTTAAACATAAGAGACTTTTGTGTCATTAATCAGGAATTTATCTATCTTTGATATTCATAAAGAATGGGCTGCCCATCCTTAGTCACATGTAGTACTGCGTGGAATGTCTCAAATAAGTGTAGCTTAGATCCTTACACTCTGCAGGGAACGTTTCCATTAAAGTGTAGCTCAGATCCTTACACTCTGCAGGGAATGTCTCCATTAAAGTGTAGTTCAGATCCTTACACTCTGCAGGGGACATCTCCATTAAAGTGTAGCTCAGATCCTTACACTCTGCAGAGAACATCTCCATTAAAGTGTAGCTCAGATCCTTACACTTTGCAGGGAACGTCTCCATTAAAGTGTAGCTCAGATCCTTACACTCTGCAGGGAATGTGTCCATTAAAGTGTAGCTCAGATCCTTACACTCAGCAGGGAATGTCTCCATTAAAGTGTAGCTCAGATCCTTACATTCTGCAGGGAACGTCTCCATTAAAGTGTAGCTCAGATCCTTACCATCTGCAGGGAACATCTCCATTAAAGTATAGCTCAGATCCTTACACTCTGCAGGGAATGTCTCCATTAAAGCGTAGCTCAGATCCTTACACTTTCTTAAAATGGAAACAGACATCTTGCAATTAATGAAAAGAGAGGGACTATGGTCAGGGTGAAATGGACAGGTACCCCTGCAGTTTTTCTAGCTGACCCTAGTTCTTTGGATCTTTTTAAAACTGCTTCTCTATCTACAGGAAAAATTCAAAATTTAGTAAATTAAATGGTATGGAAGGTTGAAAGAAGTCTTCAAGTTGATTCTATATGTTGTCTCCAATTTCACAGGCACAGACCAGTTCAGTAGCTACTTTTACTCCTTCAGAATGAAAAGTATTGGTTATGGATTTCCAAGTCCGTCAGGAACATCTATCATACATAAACTATCCCTACAAGACATTTTCAGGTCCTCAAGTTTCAGTTTTAGCTTCATATTCTACATGCATAAATCGTCAAGTTACTTAGAGCAAGATGAGATCAGAGCCCTTTGCTACTTCTTTGCCACATATGGCTGTTCTGGTTTAAGTTAGATGCTAGTTGCTTCTTATGTTCATCAATTGACTCTCTTAGAGATTTTGTACCTGAAAGTACATTGTAAAACATTGCTGTTAGTGAATTGATGGATGTTTGGAGGATGAGTGCTTCATCCTTGCACCTTGAGTTTTCCGTGAAAGACTTCTTGGAATTGACAGGCATAGTATCTTCTACCACTGCCATGTGGCTACAAAAATAAACACTGTAAACAATCCTAGATTGGTTAGATCCACTTGGAAAGATATACAAACGCATAGAAATTTAGCATGAATAAAATCCCACATGTAGATACCAGAACTTTTATACAAAAACAATTTAATCCTGATTCTGAGTGCTAGCAGCAACTCTCAATCCTCAACATGCAAAACATTTGTTTGTGCCACTACAGATTTGTTAAATAATTGTGGAAAAATGGAAATTTATACAATATGCTTATCTGATCATGCTTTAATTATTTTACAACTTATGATGATGTGGTGCCTTTTAAAATAAGCATAAACATCAGTATCAAAATCTGTTATTATGTATACAGTACCTTATAACTTAATGATGTCGCACTTAGTAAACATTAATACTAAAGTATTTGACTGTTATGCACTGAGTCTAGTATTAAAGAATACTGGCAGTTCAGCAATGGTTAGGAAGTATCCTTTGTCAACACTGTTAGCTTTTAAATGTTTTATTATTGGAATTTTGCAACAATTCTCAAGTATATACCAGAAAGATAAAAGGGATGACATTCACTATTTAAATAACATTGTTTGGTGGTTTATAAACGGTCACAAATGAATGCTGACAGGGACTCACCACTGAAAACATATTAAATTAAATAATTCCTTACTGACTAATCCATCTGATATTACTGATTCCTCTGCTAGCAACTCAAGTTTTGTAAGTATGGGGCAAATTGATCTTATTAACTAATCTTTTGGTGATTTTACTTTTGCCTCAGTTCAATTACACTTGGACTCTGGTCTTAATAACATTTTTTCTTCTTCTTCATCATCATCATCATCATCATCATCATCATCATCTTCATCATCATCATCATCATCATCATCATAATCATCATCATCATCATCATCTAATAAAGCCCCCCCCCCTCCACCAGCCCAGATACCTTACCAGAAGAGGTAAAACAAAAATCACCCTTTTCTTAGCTCCAGACATCTTATCCTCATTGCAGTATTACTCTATTCTCTGATGGCACTCTGGCTACTTTATTCAGTCATTACAATTATATTTATTCCAAGACAAGACAACTCAATTTTAGATTAAATTCTCACCCCACTGCTGCACTGAATGTCAGATATAAAACTTGTACCAAGTTTGTGAATAACCGTGTCACACTTTTTCCATTCCTGATTCATTCCTGTTATTTGGGATTTATGACTTCTTAACAGGTATCTAAAATTATTAATTTGCTTTAGTCTATTCTCTTGTACATTTAGAATAATTATTATGAATTTAATATGAACATAGTCTTTTGCTTAAATACATATATACCATTTGATAATGCAGATAATTTTCATCTTCTTTATCTTTTGAGAAGCGTCAGTATTTCATATCAAATTATTATCATCATTTGGAGATTTTTCTCTCATGCAGCTTACTATTTACATGTAAAAACATTGGCTGCACCAATTGGGATAAAGACCAGGAGACAACTCCAATTTGAAAGGCCAGCAAACAAACCGATATAAAACTCAACTAAAAAACAAAAAATGCCCACAAGAAAGCAGAAATAACAAATTAATAATGTTGAAATTAAGCACTTTCATCCTGTTTAATTGATGACTAAGACTTATCAGAACAACTTTATTGTCAAACAAATCTTTTTGCCAGAGATGGCCTGCACCTGTCGCCCTTGAGATTCCGGATACTGGCTAAGGCTCTTGCCACACCTATAGTGCTTTTTTTAGGCAAGGTTCAAATGACAAATTCACCACTGTAACAGGTACAAGCAAGCAAAATCTGAGGGTAATGCTACTCAATGCTAGAAGTCTAAACCTCAAAATGCACTCACTCGAGGCACTCCTTAAAATGGAGAACATCGACATCTGTGCAGTGACAGAGACCTGGTTCAAGGCTCCAGAGAGCACCCCTGCATTACCAGGCTATAATTCATACCACACTTTTTCGGCCACCTAACCTGGACTGAAACACTAAAGGGGGAGGCATGTCCATATTCATTAAGGATATCCACACCTCCAGGCTAGTTGCTCAGCATAATGCATCCGAGATTATCCAAGTGCAACTAAGTCTGGCCAAGACCGCAATCCAAATTGTAGCTTCCTACAGATCCCCACCATGCCCCAGGATTCCCACTCCTCATTTCTTGATACACTGGAAAATATTAGGCTACAACCTAACACCCTAATAATGGGCGATTTCAACTACCCCACCATTAACTGAGAAAACTTCTCCTGTACCAACTCTTTTGATCAACGTTTTCTGGAATTCATAAATTCCAGCGCCTTGAATCAACTTATCCACACCCCCACCAGGGGCAGTAATATCTAGACCTGGTCATTACCAACATGGGCAACCGGTGTACCACACCAGAGGTCAATTCCTCGTTGGTCAAATCCGACCACAAGCTAATCACCCTAGACATCCACATCCTGCCCCCACCCCCCATTAGGGAAACCACTGTAAAAAATTTCTCCCAAGCCAACTTCACGCTTCTTAAGAAAGAACTGGCAAACTTCACGACACCCATGCAGATAGACAATAGAGGTACGACTGCTGAATCCTACACAAATGCACTTTTTAAGCACTTACACAAGTGCATGGATCATGCAATCCCTAACAGAACCAAGATGCTATCCTCCAAAAAAAGGAAGCCAATCTGGTAGTCCCCTGCCGTAAACAAACTCTACAACAGAAGAAAGAAACTGTCGCAAAAAAGAGTAAAATCCCATGATTGGAGGAACTCCCTGGTCAGCCTCAGTAAGAAGCTGAGATCCATCATAACATTCTCCAAAGCTAGTTATGAAAACAAAATTACCACTGATCCTAAAGACAACCACACAGCATTCTATAGCTATGTCAAGAATCTCAATGGCAACATTCAGATCTGCTCTGAGTTACAACACAATGGTACTAAATATACAGAGCTAACTTATATTGCCAACATCTTGGCAGATAGGTTCAGTGCTAACTTTTCCCCCCTCTCACCCCCTAAAGGGCCCATCTCTATACTGGAAGAATGCAAAGTTCCTGTAATCACGGCTGCACAGGTAAAAAACACACTCTCCATAGCCAAGAACACAGCATCCATGGGACCTGACAACATCCCAAGCTGCGTTCTACACAAACTACAGAATGAACTGGCACTCCACCTAACTACCATGTTAAATCATAGCCTCACCTCAGGCTTTGTGCCCACTGAATGGTGCACAGTGACGATTATCCCACTGCACAAAGGGGGAGCCACCACGGACCCAGGGAACTACTGCCCCATTAGCCTGATGAGCCTGGTCTGCAAGGCTATGGAACATATCATCATGGAACTTATAAACAATGACATTGGTAATCTCCAAACTCTGGACCCCACCCAGTTCAGGTTTGTAAAAGGCAGATCATGTCTCCTAAACCTGATAGACTTCTTTGAAGTGGTCACCAAAGCCGTAGATGAGGGTAAGGTGGTTCACACAGCCTATCTAGATCTTGCCAAGGCTTTCGACACCATTCCCCACTCTGGAATTATAGATAAACTCACTAAACTAGGTATAAATCCCTATGTCACAAGATGGGTTGCCAGCTGGCTCACTGACAGAACCCACACTGTGAAAGTAGCAGACTACAAATCCAACTTCAGACCAGTGACAAGTGGAGTACTCACAGGGTTCAGTCCTGGGTCCTCTCCTGTTTGGTATCTACTTCTCTGAAGTACAGGCTAACACAGAAGGTCTTTGGCTAATGAAGTTCGCAGATGACTGCAAACTAGGAACCATAATCAAAACTTCTAACAATGTGGACATCCTACAGAAGGGCCTCACTGAGACAGATGCCTGGTGTCAAAGCCATGGCCTCAAGCTCAATGCCAAAAAGTGCATTGTCATCCCTTTTGGTAAAAAACTCTGTAGCCACAAACTACCACATAGGTGTTAGTCTATTTAACACCAAAAGTGTGATAAGAGACCTTGGGACACAGGTGGACAGCAGTCTCTCCTTTGATAATCACATTGCCACAGTAGTCAGGAAATCCTTCTACATGGCACACCTCATCACAAAAAGTTTCTCATCCAGGAAAAAAGGGGTCATTGTTCCCCTCTACTTGTCACTCATTAGACCCATTATAGAATACAGTGCCCCTTTTGGTATGTACCTCACAAGACATCTACAACAACTGGAAAGGCCACAGAAATACCTCACAAAGAGAATTACCGGCCTCAAACAGATGTCCTATGCAGACCATCTCAAAAAACTCCAGCTTTACTCCGTCGCATATCTCCTACTCAGAGCCGATCTCTGCCTAACATACAAAGCTATGTCAAAGCCAGAGATGTTGGACATGCTCCACTTAAAGAAATCCCAATCTCTCCGACCTACATGATCTAGGGACCTAAACCTTGTCACCACAATAAACAGAACATGCTGGAGGGATATATTCCTGTCCCAGAGCCTTCCCATGCTCTGGAACAAACTACCTATCTATATCAAACAAAGCTCTTCATTAGCACTCTTCAAGAAAAATCTTGATGATTGGCTAGGAGATAGGAAATTCATCCCAGGGATCACTTCTATGACTCTGCTCGACAGGGGCACAGGAAAATAATTTTCTTGGGTGGCAAAAGCCAGGGTACCTTTTTGGCTATATATAGGCCCTAGGGCCAATAGCCTAGTACCTACCTATGAACCTATGAAATAACTTCCTCTAAAATTACATGATAGTCATAACATGATGCTCCTTCCTGTTATAAAAACTTCTTTAATGAAAAAATAAAAAATATAAAATCATACCACAAATAAGACTTAATTGACTTAATTTTGCAAATCTACCACTTAAAATAATTCCTTTAATTTTGTAATTATCAATTCTTTGAATTTTCAAAAAACATTTAATGTTACTATAACCCTACAACCCTTGCGGCTTATCTGAAGCTACAAACACTTGCTATTTGGTTTCCTTCCTTTCAAGTACTAAATGCATGCATATGTGTGTGTGTGTATATAAAAACTATCACTGATTTTTATCTGTGCACATACATAACTCGTATGGTAGCTGTAACAAATGCAGTTAACAAATAAATATATTTCAAATATAAGGCATAAAATATATCACAGAACATTCAGCCTCTTACACCTTCTAAGGATCTGGTGGCCTCACCCCTCCCCAGACTGAATAAATGTATTTTGCCATGGACTTAGTGGTGGCCTCTGCCCTCAACTATTCCTATTCTAAAATAAGCCCTGCTCAGAGGTGTGCTGTAACTTGTGTGTGAGGGCTTCGTATGGTATGCTCATTATAGCTTGTCTTGGTGCTGGAGACAGTGTGATCATGATTTCTTTTCGCATAGACCTTATAGATGTGCACAGAAGGTTACTATAGCTTGGATAGAGGCAGCACCCTGTCAAGGAGCAACATGCTGCAATACTTTACTGTGGTTATTTTTTTTCCCATTTTCTTCACAATTGCACATCAAACACATATACGGGTGGCTGTCTTGGGTGACACAGAGGTGAGGAATGAGAAGGCATGATATATATATATATATATATATATATATATATATATATATATATATATATATGTATGTATTTGACAGCAGTCACTTGAAATACATGAGTCTGGCAATATGAACCTCTGCTTTCATCCAATCAATCACCAAAGGGCTGTAGAGGCAATGAATATCCTTTTAGTTGGTAGGTTGAGCTAGAGAGACAGGGAGTATTCCCAGGTAGGATTTTTGTATCCTTCCAAATATTTGTTTTTTTAGTTTATTGTGAGATACTATTTTGTTGGATTTGAATACTAAGCCTTGATAAGCACTTATCCAGGCATGTCTAAGGGTCAGCTCCCAGTGATTTCTCCTGTCTACCTGATGAATCTGGGCATCTTGGGGCAATGCAGCAATTGCCTCATGTACACAGACAACCCTCTCCTCCTACCACCCAACACTACAACCTGCGAGAGGTGCACTTACATAGCCAAACTGGAAGCAAATCTCTCTTCACCCAAGACTAGACTAGACAGTCAAGAGGAGAGGGTAAACACTTGCACCACACCACACTCATCACATAGTCCCTCAAAACCCACACCACCAAAACACACACATAGAAACACAAAACACACACCTACATTCGCGGAGGCTCTCAGTAAAAACCTGCCCAAGCATCAGGGACATCCAATGCATAAACGCAAGCAAACTCCACCCCCCAACACAACTCAAATGACACATAGCCCACAAACTCAGTGTGCCACTCAACCACAGCCCATAAGGCATAACAACGTACCCAACACTCTAGTCATAGCTGACTCTATAGTCAGGCACACTGATGTTCCACTCACCAGACTAAACAAGGAGAAAGTTACTGTCAGCTGCCTGTCAGGTGCCAGGATCCGCCACATAATGCATGCACTCAGGTCACTCCACAATAAGTACAAATATGACACTGTCATTGTCCATGTTGGTGTGAATGACCTGAGACATACCTCCCTGGACTACATGAAAAGAGACATGGAGGAGCTCTCCGATCTTGTATCCCAAGCAGGTATGACCCTAACCCTGAGTAGCATCCTGCCATCACCCAGAATGATACCACAGTACAAGGACAAAATGATTGACTTCAACAATTGGCTAAGCTTCTGGTGTCATTCTAAGGGGATCCAGTATTTGTCTGCCTGGGATGACATGATCGACAGTCCACGATGCTTTGCCAGAGATGGCCTGCACCTGTCACCCTTAGGATTCCGGATACTGGCTAAGACTCTTGCCACCCCTATAGTGCCATTTTTAGGCAAGGTTCAAATGACAAATTCACCACCATAACCGGTACAAGCAAGCAAAATCTGAGGGTAATGCTACTCAATGCTAGAAGTCTAAACCTCAAAATGCACTCACTCGAGGCACTCCTTAAAATGGAGAACATTGACATCTGTGCAGTGACAGAGACCTGGTTCAAAGCTCCAGAGAGCACCCCTGCATTACCTGGCTTCAATTCATACCACACCTTTCGGCCACCTAACCCAGAAAGAAGCAGTAAAGGTGGAAGCGTGTCCATATTCATTAAGGATATCCACATCTCCAGGCTAGTTGCACAGCATAATGCATCCGAGATTATCCAAGTGCAACTAACTCTGGGCAAGACTGCAATCCAAATTGTAGCTTGCTACAGACCCCCCACCATGCCCCAGGATTCACACTCCTCATTTCTTGATACACTGGAACGTATTAGGGTACAACCCAACACCCTAATAATGGGCGATTTCAACTACCCCACCATTAACTGGGAAAACTACTTATGTACCAACTCTTTTGCTCAACGTTTTCTAGAATTCATAAATTCCAGCGCCTTGAATCAACTTATCCACACCCCCACCAGGGGCAGTAATATCTAGACCTGGTCATTACCAACATGGGCAACCGGTGTACCACACCAGAGGTCAATTCCTCGTTGGTCAGATCCGACCACAAGCTAATCAGCCTAGACATCCACATCCCACCCCCAGCCCCAATTAGGGAAACCATCATAAAGAACTTCTCAAAAGCCAACTTCACACTTCTTAAGACAGAAGTGGCAAACTTCATGACACCCATGCAGACGGACAATAGAGGTATGACTGCCGAATCCTACACAAATGCACTTTATAAGCACTTACACGAGTGCATGGATCATGCTAACCCTAATAGAACCAAGATGTTATCCTCCAAAAAAAGGAAGCCAATCTGGTGATCCTCTGCCATAAACAAACTCTACAACAGAAGAAAGAAACTGTTGCAAAAAAAGAGTAAAATCCCATGACTGGAGGAACTCCCTGGTCATCCTCAGTAAGAAGCTGAGATCCCTCATAAAATCCTCCAAGGCTAGTTACGAAAACAAAATTGCCACTGACTCTAAAGACAACCACAAAGCATTCTATAGCTATGTCAAGAATCTAAATGGGAACACTCAGATCTGCTCTGAGTTACAGCATAATGGCACTAAATATACAGAACCAACTGATATTGCCAACATCCTAGCAGATAGGTTCAGTGCTAACTTTACCCCCTCTCACCCCCTAGAGGGCCCATCTCTATACCGGAAGAATGCAAAGTTCCTATAATCACGGCTGCACAGGTAAAAAACACACTCTCCAAAGCCAAGAACACAGCATCCATGGGACCTGACAATATCCCAGGCTGCGTTCTACACGAACTACAGAATGAACTGGCACCCCACCTAAGTACCATGTTCAATCATAGCCTCACCTCAGGCTTTGTACCCACTGAATGGTGCACCGCAACAGTTATCTCACTCCACAAAGGGGGATCCACGACGGACCCCGGGAACTACCACCCCATTAGCCTGATGAGCCTGGTCTGTACTGGAACGTATCATCATGGAACTCATAAACAAAGACATTGGTAATCTCCAAACTCTGGACCCTACTCAGTTTGGATTTGTAAAAGGCAGAGCATGTCTCCTAAACCTGATTGACTTCTTTGAAGCAGTCACTAAAGCCATAGATGATGGTAAAATGGTTCACACAGCTTATCTAGATCTCGCCAAGGCTTTCGACACCATCCCCCACTCTGGAATTATAGATAAGCTCACTAAACTAGGTCTAAATCCCTATGTCATAAGATGGGTTGCCAACTGGCTCACAGACAGAACCCACACTGTGAAAGTAGCGGATTCCAAATCCGACATCAGACCAGTGACAAGTGGAGTACCACAGGGTTCAGTCCTGGGTCCTCTCCTGTTTGGTATCTACTTCTCTGAAGTGCAGGCCAGCACAGAAGGTCTTTGGCTAACAAAGTTTGCAGATGACTGCAAACTAGGAGCCATAATCGAAACTCCTAACGATGTGGACAAACTACAAAAGGGCCTCACTGAGACAGATACCTGGTGTTAAAGCCATGGCCTGAAGCTCAATGCCAAAAAGTGTATTGTCATCCCCTTTGGTAAAAACTCTGTACCCATGAACTACCACATAGCTGCTAGTCTACTTAATGCCGAAAATGTGATAAGAGACCTTGGGACACAGGTGGACAGTAGTCTCTCCTTTGATAATCACATCGCCACAGTGGTCAGGAAATCCTTCTACGTGGCTCATCTCATCACAAAAGGATTCTCATCCAGAAAAAAAGAGGTAATTGTTCCCCTCTACTCATCACTCATTAGACCCATTATAAAGTACAATGCCCCTTTTGGTATGTACCTCACAAGACATCTACAACAACTGGAAAGACCACAGAAATACCTCACAAAGAGGATTACTGGCCTCAAACAGATGCCCTATGCAGACCGTCTCAAAAAACTACAGCTTTACTCCATCGCATATCGCCTACTCAGGGGCGATCTCTGCCTAACATACAAAGCTATGTCAAACCCAGAGCTGTTGGACATGCTCCACTTAAAGAAATGCCAATCCCTCCGAGCTACACGCTCTAGGGACCTTAACCTTGTCACCACAGTAAACAGAACATGCTGGAGGGATAGATTCCTATCCCAGAGACTTCCCATACTCTGGAACAGACTACCTATCTATGTCAAACAGAGCTCCTCATTAGCACTCTTCAAGAAAAATCTTGATGATTGGATGGGAAATGGGAAATTCACCCCAGGGATCACTTCTGTGGCTCTGCTCGACAGGGGCATAGGAAAATAATTTTCTTGGATGGCGAAAGCCAGGGTACATTTTTTGGCTAGGCTTGTATGGGCCCTAGGGCCAATAGCCTAGTACCTACCTATGAACACAACATACGACTTCCTTGAAAGTAAAAAAAAAAAAAACATTAAGGCTGAAATTCTTTTCTTACTTGTGATTTTTGTTCAGACAACCACTGGATCAAAAGATCAGGAAATGCTCTAAAATGTACAATAAACCATTTATAACCCAAACAGCTTCTTGGTGTGGCCCCAAAACCCCAGACTTAATTATTTCCCATAAAGTTATTACTGTACTGTCTTGGCCAGTTAAGGTGAGTTGAAAGGATGGAAACAAAAGTAAAGCTGGACAGCAACGCTATTTTTTTCCTTAATCATAATTTTTGTTCAAAGCTATTAAGAAAAGCTATTAGCGGATGAAGAAGTTTGCACTTCAAAGCATACAGAAAGTCATGGTCACTTAAAAAGCTAAAGAGTAAGGTAAAATGTGAGAAAAGGAAGAGAACATTAATGTGCATGGTGTGGGAAGCTCATGATGGGGGGAACCAGAGGATGTAAGTGGGGGAGGGTATGAAACAGTAGGCAGTGGGAGGTACCATGAAACCTTTGACTAAGGCACCATTTTACCTAAGGGCAGCTCTGTACTTAGGGTTGTTGTAATGTATCATCATTGCAGTTAAACAGAAGTCACTGTAAATGTCCTTCTATGAAACAGACTAGCATTCTGTAGTTCAAAGGCCTGTCATAATGTAAGAACATTGTAGCTACAGTTCTAGCTGTGTATACTATGACTAAAACTCTGCAGCATCAACTAAAATGCTGCTTAGGAAGGGTAGCAGTAACTAGGTGATACTTGGACTGGATGTGGCCAAGGGGCCCCCAACATGACACATGCTGGTGGTCCCCATAATGCTAACACTAGCCCTGCACTTATCTGCAGACAGTCTTCATACTTATCAAGTACAGACACTTTAATGACTGTCTGTACCAGTGATGAGAGATGGTGCGAAGAATAAATAACAGTCATGGTAATGTTCTTCAAGTGTTTTAACAGGAACTCAGTAATCACAGTAAAGTAGTCTATCTCACTTCACATAGATGGATACTGGTTCTGCAAAGCCAGATATTGAATATTTAAACTGAGAAAATGACAAGAAGGTTAGTTGCTATCATACAGATAACCTCCATGTCCCATCCAGAAGTTATAACCAGTTCTGCATACAATTAAGATGTATAATTATGATTAAACAGGATGGCCATGTAATGTACTTCACCTTTTAGCCAGACAGCTGAAAGGCATGATATATAAATATATATATGTGTGTGTGTGTGTGTGTGTGTGTGTGTGTGTGTGTATGTGTGTGTGGATTTATATTTTTAGATTAAAAATGTGTATATTGCTTTAAAAATTAAATAAATGAGTACTGAAAAAGTGCCCAGAAAGAACAGTGCCCTAGGTGGCCATCTAGCTTACCCATGTGTAAAACCAGCCATGCTAATGACAAAGTGATTGGAGGTATGACAAAATATGTCAGTGTGCTTATAGGAGATCATGTTCAAGTGATTTCAGTGAAAGATGAAATGGGCATGAACTTCATGATGGAAGGTTGACATTGCAGAGCCGATGACAGATTAAAACTGTATCACAAGAGAAGATCTAATCTTTTATTAGACATAGGATTGTATTCTATAGAGAATTAGGTATTATTTTGTGGAAATTGAGAAATTCAGTATTGGAAGAACTGCAGGTTGGACAACGTGGTGATGTGAAAATAAAAATATTAGCATGTAAGTGTTTGTGGTGCATAAATTCAAATGGTGGGCTTGAACACATCTGAGAAGCATGTGAATTCTGCTTGGTACAACAAAAACTGCATAAACTAGCACCTATTAATCTGGGGGAATTTCCAGGAGGATGCTGTAATAAAAGTTTGCATTTTGCTCATGACAGTAGAGATACCTATTGAATGTAATTGGAAGTGGTCTGTATGTCTGAAATGGTGTTACAAACTGCAAAAAAAAAAAAGGTCATTAGCATTTTTTGGCTATAGATAGTGATACCCTGTCAAGATCAACAACATATTCACCTGGAAAGAGGACTTGAAATATCTGGGAGGGGTTTGATGAAAAGGGAAGTCTGAATGAGGATGTCTAACAAGGAGCCAAAGGAAATGGAGACAAAGTGTTGGGGGTAATGTGCGAGAAAAGAATGCCAAAGAAGCTGAAAAATAAAGTGTACAAAGCAGTCATGCGGCCAGTATTTCTGTATGGTACAGAAACCTTGGCAGTGAAGGTAGAGCAGTTGAGAAAGAAGAAAATAAAAGGACTGAGATGGATGGTAGGATGCACACTGTGGGGTAGATAAAGACATTATGACCACGGAGCAGAAGCCAAAGTAACGCCAATTGCAGAAAAGATCAAAGAAAAAAGATCAGGGCTGTTCAAGCACATATGCATTACGGCAGAAGACCGATGAAGAAGATTTGGGAAAGACATGAGAAAGGCAACTGGAAATGAGGGTGTCCAGCCAAGGGATGGATGGACTGCATGAGATAAGACCTGTGAGAGTCGGCCATGACTGTCGGATAAGGTAGGAGAATAGCCCTGAAGAGAGACAGATAGAGAGAGGTAGCAACAGTTGACTGACACCCTAAGAATATGTAGAAAATGGGAAAAATGAGGGGTTGTTGATGATGATGGGTGGTATCCAGTTCCCATCTGAAGAATTTCATCATTTTGTTAAATAAAACAGAGTTGTTCATTCCACACATGCACCAGGACATCCTGCTACCAATGGCTTAGTAGAAAGATTTGTTTAGACATTTAAGACTGGAATGAAGAAACTGTTGAATAAAAAGTACTGAATGTATAATATTAAATGTTATTTCCTGTGCAGTACAGGACCATTCTTAATTTGTGACATGGCTCAATCATGTGCAGCATTATTCCTTGACAGTCACATCAGAATTTAAACTTAATATCTACTCAGATTCAAGTTGAATACATCAGTAAAAAACAAGTGATAAGAAATTATATTTACATAGATTTTAATATGATACATTTATAAAAACAGAACCACTGAGTGAGATTCTGGTTACCTTTGCAATATGGTAGGGAAGGACTGAAGTGGATGTTAGATGTAATAGTTCTTATTTCATTTGCACTGAAGCATAGTGACAGGAAGTGACTGAGGACACTCACAGTCCTGACGTGGTACGTACAAAAACAGAAAAAGATGGACAGTGATAACGAACCTCCATAGTGTGATATAGTGAGAGAGACAATTCATGAGAGACTGAAAAAGATGGACAGTGATAACAAACCTCCATAGTGTGATATAGTGAGCGAGACAATTCATGAGAGACTGAAAAAGATGGACAGTGATAACGAACCTCCATAGTGTGATATAGTGAGTGAGACAATTCATGAGAGACTGAAAAAGATGGACTGTGATAACGAACCTCCATAGTGTGATATAGTGAGCGAGACAATTCATGAGAGACTGCATTAACCGAGCATGAGCCTGAAGAATATGAATTGACACGAGTCATTGCCTGAAGTCTGTCATTCAAGGAGGGTCCAAAAGCTACCCCTGCATCTGACTTTTTGCTGAAGTACTTTCCTATGTATGAACCGCTGTTTATATTTTATGGACATTAGTCTGTCTCAAATTATAGGCTCAGAAATTACATTTCTGACAGCATGCAAGTATAATTATGTTTTTAAAATTGAAAGGAGGATGGCATACACTGATCCTTTTATTCACTATTGTATTTCAGGCAACTATAAAGGTGCATCACTGAGCAATACAAGTTGAAGTTGTGACTGTGTGTGAGCGCAATGGTCATTTAATGAAATACAGAAGGAATTTTAAAATATCTAGAAGTCAGTAGCACAAATAACTGAAGTGGGTACATATTCTCAAATGGATGTTCAAGACAGCATCTTAATATGAACTAGAGAATAAATCAAGTGTTTAATTGGCTGCTTACAAAGTGAGATCCTAGAAGTCACTTTTAGTCAAACAAATGAAATACTGTCTCACCTAATTGTATACATATTCAGGAGTTACCTTCTGCTATTTGATTCTTCTGCAAAGATAACTTTTGAATGTATCTCACAGTAAACATAAGCATTCTGTTCTCACCTATTCAAATTGTCTATGTAAATATTGTCTTTATTTTCAACATTTTAGTGATTAATGATCCACCAAATAGTACTTTCAGAGATAAATGAAATAGCATATAAATTGCTTATTTTCCGCTTTCATCTAAGACTTCATCAGAATGAAAATCATTAAAACTCAGCTCATTTTATATTCACACCTACCAATAGTTAATAAAATCCACTTCTACAATTAATCAATGAACATTTAAAAATTCTTAAAGAACACTTGTTATATATAAAAATCAAAACATATGAACAATCCTATTATACAGTGCCTACCCTAAAAACATGCACGCTGATTGGCCAGCCCAACCAGCGTGCCCGTGGTAAATCCCTCGATATACTAACGGAAAAAGGTCCGGTCGCCCGGACTTTTTCCGTTAGTATAAAACACTGTCTCGCTATGTTAAAAGAGTTTAACATAGCGAGACAGCTAAAAAGCAACGGAGATGTCCGTTGCTTTTTAAAGCTGTCTCGCTATGTTAAACTCCTTTAACATAGCGACACAATGTAAACAACGGAGATCTTGCGATCTCTGTTGCTTTTAAACCTGTCTCGCTATGTTAAATGAGTTTAACATGGCGAGACAACTTTAAAATAAACGGAGATCTCCGTTGCTTATTTTAAAGCTGTCTCGCTATGTTAAACCCATTTAACATAGCGAATAAAAGCAACGGAGAATGAAGTTCTCCGTTGCTTTTAAAGCTCTGATGTACTGCGTGGGCATGCAGTACATCAGAACTACTGTGGAACACCAGACAGGTGCGGAAGGGCAGCAAAGAGGCATTATACAATGCCATTATTTAAGAAAAGTAATTATTTCTTTTCTTAAATAATGGCATTATAATAACAATAACCACTTCTGGGTGTGGGTAATGCTGGATTTACCCACGGTTGTCTTTGTTTGGTCCCTCGGGCTTCGCCCTCGGGACCAAACCACGCCAACCGTGGGTAAATCCAGCATTACCCACACCCAGGCATGGGTTATTGCTATAGTATATTATTTAACTATTTTTAACCTTTTATCTTTCAGAAAGCATTTTGTTTATCATGTCATTCAAGTCTGGAAATTTATATGCCCATAGGTTCAGCTGCCGTAGAGTTTCTCTTTTTTCTACTTGGCTCTTACAGTCCCCACCTCTTAAATCTATAGGTACCTCTTCTAAAATAGAAAACAAGAACTTTTTTATAGTCCTGACAATATTGTATGTGTTTGAAGAGTGCATTTTTATTGATTTTAGTCTTAATGGAATACAAAATGCTCTTTCATTCTTTTTTCCAGGTATCCTGTCATCCTTTCTACTTAAAATGCACTACATCCAGAAGATACGCATATATAAATGACTCCCTTAGATTTACAATTAAAAATTCCCTGGACTATAATAGTGTGTTTTATGTGTTGCAAGCAAATCTAAGGTCCATCTAAAATAAATCTACATGCTTGACAGCCCCCACATTTGTACATTCCTTTCTTTTTGTTTGACACCTGTTATTGGTAACTTTGTAGTATCGTTTTGTAAAATGGTTTTAAAGTTACAAGTATTTTTAAAAACAAACTTAGGGGAACTTCATAACACATTAATCATATCTAAATTCCCTTCCAGAATTTTCCAGTTGTCTGTAATCACAGAACGAATACCTTGACTGTCAACAGACATATCTAAACAAAATACTGTAGCTTTATCAAAATACATATCTTTTTGAACAGAGTTTTTTTTTTTTTTTACAAAAGGTTTAGCTAAAATGGGGTGCAAAAACAGAATGACCACTAACAACAAGAAATTTGAAGAAGAGGAGGAATTTATTACATCCTTATTTGTTTATAGAGGGTATAATTTAGAGAAGGTAATACAAATAGCCCAGGAAATTAAATTTAAGAAAGAGACGTTTAACTTTATGTCAAGCAGAATACCTCATTGGCCCTCTTTATATGCAGTCTGGATGATTGGATTGGTTACCATAAGTTCACCCCAGGTGTTCTACCTATGTCCCTCTTGGACACTCTTGGATAGGGGTTATAGGTGCTGATTATGGAAATAAAGGTAAAACTTGGATAGACTCCTATGATCCAAATGTTAATTAATCAGAACTGGAGAGTGAAAAACTTGTTGAAATGAGAAAAAAAACATGTAAAGATATTTCTTTTGTGCATCTATGACTCCATTTAACTCATTGTACTATATTTTGATGAAACTGTATTTTGCAATAACTCCTCTGTTTCTGCATGTTGCAGAAACTGTATTTCTGAAGTAACTCCAGTGCTCTGTATTTCATTTTTAGTTTGTACCATGTATTTTACTGTAATTTGCTGTTATCTTAGGTTTCTGGAGCTTTTCTCCCCGGGTCTCTGCTGAAATGGGCTACTGGCCCAGTCGGACATTATTCAGTAATCAAATGTAAAATAAAATAAATAATAAATAAATATTTTACTCTTAGACTGCCATAAAACTGTTTGGGAGACATTGTAATTTTGGGAACTGGTTATATTGATTACTTGAGATAAAGGACACAGACCTCTATGGGAAAGTAGTGTAGGGGGAAGTACATCCATCTATATGGAAAAGTAGTGTATGGGTAGGGCGCTGTTCCTAGAGAAAACTAAAGCTAATTCTGTTCTTTGGAGGATGCAATTTTCTTTCCAAAAATGTATCTCTGACTATTCAAAGTTAAGAGATTCTTTGAATTGTTTTATAATGTCTTATTGTTCATAAAACGTGCAGAGTAATTTCAATATCCATGGAGAAATGGAATAAAAATCCCACTGGACATTTTCTGTCTTCTTGCACATGGGATCACATTTCTACCGAAATGCCATATATCGAAATGTATACATGATAATGCAGACAAAGGAGTAGGAGAGCAGGGCTGTCATGGATTATACATCAACAAATACACATTGCATAAATCAGCAGACATACATTAATAAAACTGTAGAGATGTTTCTCTGGCATAGGAATTCTTCTTTTGTCTATACCATCAGCAAATGATGTTCAGTTGGCATCACTGACATCAGAGGGTCAGCAGGATGATATGAGATGCAAGTGACATTGGCCTGGCCCCTTATCCCAGGAGGGAACTGTTGAGTCACAACAGCAAAGCTATTTAATGGAGACCAAGAAGCTGGGTTGCTGTACTGTTTACTATTACAAGTTTGATGCCAGTTCTGTTGGATTTACCAATCTCAAATGAAAGCCTGCCAACCAAAATGCAAATGTTGGAAAATACTGAATCCTGTAACTCCCTGTCTCTCTGTACCCAGAATCAAGCACTGATGTGAGTCCTGCAAAGGGGGGGGGGGGGTGAGTTCAGCATTTCCATATTTTTATCTTTGATCTTCAAGATTGGCGGAT
Source organism: Protopterus annectens (assembly GCF_019279795.1). Taxonomy (NCBI): domain Eukaryota; kingdom Metazoa; phylum Chordata; order Ceratodontiformes; family Protopteridae; genus Protopterus; species Protopterus annectens. Next base: position 126,096,201 of record NC_056748.1, on the reverse strand, counting down.
TCAGTGAAACTGACTTCCAACTTCTAAAAGTAAATTCTTGATATACTTCCAAACACCTTCTGTGTTTGGACCCTGGCAGGTGTTCTTGGAAGGTGAGCCTACAGTTATGAATTTGCTAGACTACACACACAGAATGGCACAAAAATGGAGACTGGGGTATCTAAATAGGAAAAATCCATCAGTATCCCAGATGGGTCTTGGTGCTCACACCTTGTCCATTACAAAGGTAGGTGCATTCATCTTGGTGTAGGAGCCTTTTCCATTAAAAAGATAGGTACAGCCATCTTGGTATATGAGTGACTGGGCTTTCAGTAGATGGGTGTGAATGGCAGGAATGGGGAGTACTGGCAGATGGTTGGTATTAGGCTGTGCCTCACATGAAAAATAAAGAAAAAAAAAACAGTAAAATACATTGATACACCTTCATGAGAAGTGCTCACATTTTGGCTACAATGTGTATGGAGTAACTTACCTTTAACACAACTATAGCACTCCCTAACACGGTTTTACTCTTGTAGACCCACTTTTGATATTCTGTTGATATACAGGTATAAAAAAACAAATCCAGTATTCGGGAATGAAGGTACCCAGGCTGCAGTCACTAATTTTTTTTTTTAGTGACTGCAGCCTGGTACCTTCATTTCTGAGTACTGGTTTTGTTTTTTTGTCACAGTTTTGGTTCTTAGTCTTGTGGTTCTTTGATATACAGGTATGCATCCCTCATGGTAAACAGCAAACCTGAAGACAAAAACAATACAAAAGTACTAGTGAAACATGAAAGGAGAGGAGAGACTGGAAGTAATGGAGATGAAAATAAAAATAATTAAAGAGCTAATTTTCTCTGTATTCATGAGTAATGAATCTTATTGAGAAATAAAAGTTAAGTATAATCATTTCAAACTTTATTTCAGGAATCCAGATGGTGACTCAACACCGTGGTGTTTTGTGTTGAAAGGGAAGAAGTTAATGTGGAACTTTTGCAAGGTTTCACAATGTGCAACAACTACCCAAGAAGGTAAGGATGAACATGTCTCCCAATTCTAAAATGGCATGGAAAAAAATGGCATTCCCAAGTATGTTTTTGTCAGGATTGTGTACACATACTGTAATGTCAAATAAAACCAGAAACACAGAAGTATACTGTCATTTCTGATAATATCTCTCATATGTTTTTCATATCCTTCACAAGCCTTCACTATATTACCACCGTACCATCAATTTATCACAACAAATATCTCCTTTGCTTTATTAAGCTCCTTTTGTTATTAATAACCTTTCTTAATGTCTGTGGCTATTTTTAATTTATACAAGGAATCTTCTCCAAACCTGTATTCCTCATTTCATGGTGTAGGATTTGCCCTTGCAGTTCCTTTATGAAAGCTAAGTATCCTCTACTTTTTTAACACATTCCATTGCATTGACTTCATAAGTTATATTTTTATTTATTGCACTAAGATCAAAAGACCATCCTACTTGGGTACCACAATTCAGTTTCAATTTCAGTTTTTATTCTTCATTAAGAAGTTTACAAGGTAAATTGATACAGTGGAGTATTTCCTGACAAAAGTTCTAGTTAAGAGAAATAAGGGATGTAAAATGTGCAGAAGAACATCATCATCAGCCCCCTTTTTCCCATTTTTCTACATGGGTTTGGGGTATCGTGTTAATTGTCGCCATCTCTCTTGATTTTGTGCCACGCTCCTGCCTTCTTCAACAATCATGTCTGACTGTCGCAGATCTTCTTTCACACAATCCATCCATCTCTTTGCTGGACATCCTCGCTTCCTCTTACCTTCTTCCTGTCTGTCCCAAATCTTCTTCATCAGTTTGTCTTCTGCTTTTCTGCACATGTGCCCAAACCACCGTAATCTGTTCTCTTTGATCTTTTCTGCAATTGGAACTACTTTGGCTTCTGCTCTTATGTCCTCATTTCTTCATCTGTCCCACAGTGTTCATCCTACCACCTTTCTCAGGCACTTCATTTCCATCACCGCTAACTTCATCAACTGTTCTGCCTTTACTGCCCAGGTTTCTGTACCATACAGTAGTACTGGTTGCACCACTGTCTTGTACACCTTACTTTTCAGCTTCTTTGGCATTCTTCTGTCATAGACTACACCTGATAATCTATGACAGTTGGCTGCAGCCGCTCTGATTCTAGCTTTGACCTCTTTGTTCAGACCATCCCTCCCAGATACTTGAAGCTAGTTACCTGTTCCACTATCTTCCCTTCTATCTCTGTTCTCAGTTTCTTCTGATTTCCCCAGTTTGCTGCCATTACCACAGTCCTATCTGTGCTTAGTTTCATCCCATCTGCCTTCAAATTTGCATTCCATTCTTCTGTTTTTTGCTGAAGTTCTAGCTCAGAGTCTGCCTGTACTACCACATCGTCTGCATATGGCAGTTTTGTTGATCTGTCCCCTCCAACCTGTTTGCTAATGTAGTCCATCACCAGTATGAACAGCAGTGGGCTCAGAGCTGAACCCTGATGTACACCCACTCCCACTGGGAACCCCTCTATGAGGCCGAACACTGTTCGTACATGAGTCATTGGGTCCTTGTACATAGCCTGCACTAATTCCACCAATGTTTCTGGGACTTAAAACCACAGCAGTACTGCCCAGATCAGCTTTCTTGGGATCTTGTCATATGCTTTCTCCAAGTCTAGGAATGCCCAGTTGGACTCTCTCCTCATCTCTAGCTTCTTCTCAAGTATCTGCCTTAATGCAAACATCGGGTCAGTTGTGCTGTATCCTGATTTGAATCCAAACTGCTCATCTCCCAGCTTACATTCTACTATTCTGTGTATCCGTTTGTCAATCACCCACTCCAGAACTTTCATGCAATGTGATAAGAGTTTGGTGCCTCTGTACCGCCCACAGTTGTGGATGTCCCCTTTGTTCTTGTACACTGGCATGAGTATGCTTATTCTGCAGTCATCTGAGATATGCCTTTCTCTCCACACTGCTATTAGTACCCTCAGGAGCCATTTATCCCCTATCTCACCCAGCATCTTTATCATATCTGCTGTGACCTCATCTGAGCCTGCTGCTTTCCCTGACATCATCTTCCTTAGTGCTGTTCTTACTTCTTCTAGGATGGACTCCTCTTCTTCTCTCATTGTAGTCTGTTTCTGGGGCAGTACAGCTTCTGTGGGTTTTTTTCATTCAGAAGCTGCTGGAAATACTCCTTCCCTCTGCCTTTGCTGCCATCTGGACTAGTGAGCAGGTTGTTGATGGCATCCGTTATGAAGGGTGTCTGACTATCTTCTTTATCTTTCTGGCTTTGACTTGCTACCTGATATAGTTTCTTTGTGCCCCTTACTGAGTCACTTTCCAGAAGTTGGTACAGTGCCTCCAATGCCCTATTCTTTGCTATTGCAACTTCTTTCTTAGCTTCTTTGTTAGCCAACCAGTAATCCTTCCTAGCCTGGTCAGTCTTTTCTATCTCCCACTTCTTCCTGCACTCCTTCTTTCTTTTGATGACTTCCTGGACTTCTGCATCCCACCACCAGCTTTCCTTATGTACCTTATTTCCATACCTGGCTCGGCCACATATCTTTTCTGTAGTCCTCACACATGCTGTTTTTAGGCGCTGCCATTCTTCTTCAACTCCACCCATTTCTTCCTCTTCATGGGGTGCTAGAGCCTTGAGTAATTCCTTGGACTGTTGTACTTTCTCTCCAGTCAACTTCCAGGTCTTCAGCCTGGTCTCTGTTGACCTTAGAGCCTTCTCTGACCACTGCTTGCAGGTGATTGTTGTGACTAGTGGTTTATGCTGTGGGCCGACTGTTTCACTGGGGATGACTTTGCAATCATGGATTCTACTCCAGTGCCTTTTCCTTACCAGGAGGAAGTCTACCTGAGTTGCATGTTGGCTACTCTTGTATGTGATCTTGTGACTGTCTCTCTTTCTGAACCATATGTTGGCTGCTATCAAGCCATTTGCCAGACAGAAGTCTAGAATGGCTTCACCTTCTTTATTCCTGTTGCCTCACTGATGTGGACCCAGGCAGTCCTCATGTCCTGTTCTGTCTGTCCCGATATGTGCATTCAAGTCAGCCATTATCAACACTAACTCATGTTGTCCTGCTTTATCTAGTAGGTCCTGCAACTGGTGTCTGAATGCACTGTTATCCTCACTATCACAAACCTGCTGTAGGTTACAGGCTGAGATTATGAATACTGCCCTATTGTTACACTGGAGACTGACTGCCATGAGTCTGTCATTAATTCTGATGATATCCCTTACTGCCTTCTGAAACCTCTCTCTCACTACAATTCCTACACCATTTCTAGCCTGCCCTCCATCTGAGTAGTAGACTCTGGATCCCAAGCCACGTGGCTTTGCTGCACTGCCCTTCCATTGCTTCTCTTGGATACATAGGATGTCCAGCCTCCTCTGTATCATCATGTCATCCACTTCCAAGCTGTATACTGTCAGTGAACCTACATTAAGCGTAGAAATTCTCAGTTTATGTTTGGCAGGTGGGTTGGCTTTATGTCCAGCTTTCGCTCAACAGAGCTGTCCCAGGTAACCCAGGCTGGGCAACTAGACACTGGCCAGCCAGTAGCTTATTGACCCAGGGCAACTGGGATTTATGGTGGGCACACACTGGCCAATAGGGGCACATATACCCCTCCCACCATTAGCAAGGGTCCCTGGCATGGGTCAGAGTAGGCCGGGTCCTCAACCCACTTATCACTGGTAACTACCTATTCCCATTTTTGGCAACATTAGTCAACATGACTGAATCACCTAGAGCCCTATTTTACACCGTTCGGTGGTTAGCCCTGCCATGGCATGCAGTCTATGAGCCATGTTTTCTTATCTTGGCGATACTGCGCACCACAGTAGATGCCCAAAGCGGTTGGTCTGTACAACTCTTCCCTATATAGGGCACCATGTAGAGTCTGTGCTGCTGCCCACAGCTCCATTCATTGGTGAGTTTTGAGATGGAGAATACCAGAAATTGTTGTCACATGTAGTACACAACCAGTACTTGCCAGAAGTTCCTGCAGCTACTTCAGTGTTGCTGTAGGTCTCTTGGCAGCCTCCCTGACCAGTTTCGGTTTTGTCTTTTCATCAATTTTGGAGGCACATCCATTTCTTTGCAATGTCACTGTTGTCACACATTTTCTCCACTTTTTGATGACTGGCTTCACTGTGTTCCATGGTATATCCAATCCTGTGGAAATATTTTTGTATCCTTCTCCTGACTGATACCTTTCAACAATGAGATCCCTTTGATGCTTTGTAAGCTCTCTGCGAACCATGTCTTTTGCTGTAGCAGGCAACTGAGTAAATGTCAGGAAAATCCTACTAGGACAACTGAACTTTATTTGGGGTTAATCAGAGTCTCTTTAATTGATGGCAGATATGTACCTAAGAAGACTGAATGCTGTAATTAAGTCAAAAGGTCCTTCAACAAAGTATTAGTTTAAGGGTGTACACACTTATGCAACCAGCTTGTTGTACATTTTTTATTTTATATATTTATTCCCCTAACAGATTTGTTTATTTTTCAATTAAATTATACAGGTTATAGGTTACATTAAAGGTGGGAAAGGTTTTAAAATGATTTATTGTGGTCTCTTTTTTTATATCACAACAACATGGCATTTTAGCAGGGGTGTGTACACTTTTTATATCCAGTGTATATAGTAGCCAGTGGATGCTTTTTCAGAATTTCTTTTCCAAGTAACTTAATCAAATTTCCTAATTCTGCTGTTGGTGTGCTCTTTTGGGCCTTCAGCATTATAGTTTTGCTGCAGGTTGAGGCTGCTTGCACAACGATGTTCCTGATTGCCAGTAGCAGTAGCTGGACTCTGAACAGCTGTGCACTTGTAATACCCTGTTGTTACTACTATTACTGTTACTGTGCCTGCTCCTTCTGAGTTACTTCTCACACTTAATGCATTCAAATTAGTCCTGATTCTTGCATAAACTACTTGCAGGCTTTTTATCTTGGTTATTGTGGCCACTTGCACTTAAGATCCTTGCACCTATTAAATACTGACCAATCTTCAAATTGCATATTGCTGTTCTGCTTATAGAACTTAGATATAACTGGTGGAAATGAATGTCTGGCAGAAATGTATCCATTCTATTGCCAACTTCATAGCACTTGGCATTCTAAGGCAGCATACAAACTGCCCAAATGATTGTAGATAATAAACTACTACTTGGCATACATGATACAGTGTGTGAGAGCGGTAAATATCTACCCAACATAGAGGCTACCATCTCACCAAATAAGATGGTCAGTAAGCAATGCATACAACCACCCACACCCCTGCAGATACACATCAAAGCAATATACACAGCCTGTCAAAAAGTCACTTCCCAAATCTTGTAGAAATAGGTAAGATAAAGCTTCAGCAGAGATCTAAAAATGACAATGCCACGCTCACACATAGCAAAGCGTCATCAGACTGCTGACTGCAAACCTTGTATTACCATTAAACTATAAGTATGAATAGAAGTATCTCAGTAGTTAGTGAGTCCATTGCCAGGCACACTGAATCCATGCTAATAATGCTGGGCAAGGACAGGGTGGCAGCTAGCTGTCTCTCTGCTACCAACATCAGTGATGTTGCAAGGAGTCTTCATCCTGTTACATCAGGTAAATAGGAATGTGACCTTGTGGTAGCTCATGGTGGTGTGCATTACTTAAGGTCCCCAATCCTGACTGGCATTCAGAGAGGCATGTTGGCTCTCACTATGCATGTGTCAAACCTATGTAAAATACCAGTTCTGAGTGAAATCTAGCCTTCACCAAGAATGATGCCTCCATCCAGAGACATAAAAATAATAGACTTTAACAATTGGCTTTGTAGCTGGAGTCAGTTTTAGGAGATCCAGTATGTGTTGGTATGGGATGACATGATTGATAGTCCAGTTGCTTGACTAGAGATGGCCTACATCTCTCATTCCAAGACTTCTGCATACTGGCTAAAGCACTTACTGTTCCCCATAATACCTTTTTAGGCAGAGTCTGGCTAATAGATATTCTAAACCTAGCTAACAATAATGCATTAACCAACTCAAGTTCAAATTCAAATCCAAATTACATAAAGGTTTACCTATTCAGTGCCAGAAGTCTTACTAATAAATTGCCTGACTTTAAGGCTCTCCTGCACCTTGAGCTCATAAGTGTCTGTGTAGTAAATGAGACTTGGTTTAAGTGAAATGCTAGCACTGCCTCTGTACCATGGCCCTGTGCTTGTCAAATATTCATGCCTGAGGGAAACTGTGGGAGTGTATCCATATTTATCAGTGACAACATCATGGCTAGACAGATACCCAAAGACCCACAAAATTAGCTCTGTGAGCTCCAACTTACCCTGAGCAAAACAAATTATTGACTTATAGCCTGCTATAGAACATCCCGTCTGACCGCAGATGACTATGATAGAGTCCTAGAAGTATTTTATTTATTTATTGACATTTGTTGACTAAGAAAGTCCACTAGGTCAGGAACCCATTTTTAGTGGAGGCCCGGAGAGAAAAGCTCCACAGTTAATACAGTCAAATAAAAATATAGACACTTGACAAAAACATTTTTAAAAGCGGAAATATGCAAAAATTAAAATTATAAAAGTAGAATACATAGATAATATAAAACTTATCAGTATGTATCAGAACTTATATAAACTTAGTTAACAGTTGGTAGTATAGTACAAAGCTTGCTTTGTTTCTTTTTGGCATTGCATGAAAAAAACATGGCAGTTCTTTCTGAACAGTTATAGTGGTAATAGGGCTGTGTTGCTGTCAGGGTAAAAGTTATTTTGAACTATGGAACTGGGTTAGAAATAAGCAGTAAAGGTTTTATGGTGGTTTGTTTGATTTGCATTGGCATTTGAGGTTATGTAGGAAGTAAGTTTTTAATGCTACTTTAAATGTCTTTATACAGTCTATTTGGATAAAATGGGAGGGTAAGGAGTTCCATTTTTTAGCAATGCTATGAGAGAACAAGCATTGTCCAGCTCTTTTGTTGGGCTTGGTTACACTCGGTAGCAATTTGTTAGAGGATCTTAGGATATGTGAAGGAATATAGGTTTGCAGTATTGATGAGACTGCTGGGCAGGTATTTGGTTTATAAATTAGTTTATGGGCTAGCATTAGTTGGGTATAGCAAATATAGTTTGCAAAATCCAACCAGTTCCGTTCAGAGATTGCTTGGCAGTGGTGTGAGTGGTTAGGCTTTCCTGAGGCAAATTTAGCTATTTTATAGTAACAAGACTGGAGTTTATTGCTGAGGGATGAGTGAACATTAGTAAAGATGGCACTACCATAAAGTAGAGCAGGGATGAGTAAGGTACGTGCCGTTTTGTTTTGGTGTTTTTGTCTATGTAAAGTTTATGACGATGACTAACTGTGAGGAGGTCAGAGAAATTGTTTGAAGTAGAGATTATTGTCGAATCGTCGGCATATTGGATAATTTTACCTAGCTGAGAGACTTTGTGGAGGTCATTAATAAAGATGTTGAAGAGTAATGGTCCCAGAATGGAACCCTGTTGGACTCCTATGTTATTTGGCAGATAATCAGACTGGATATTATGCCACTTAACAGATTGTTGCCTATTGTTGTTGTAAATCAGTTGAGAGATTTGGGGCACAGCCAAGTTTTGCTAAGTGGATCAGAAGTTTAGTATGTGATACTGTGTCAAAAGCCTTAGATAGATCCAATAGGATTACTGAAGTGGGGTGACTTGTATCTAAGGCTTTGTTGACAGTATCGATGAATGAGAGCAGGGATGTAATAGTGGTATGCTCTGGGTGGAAGCCATGTTGAGTGGGAGACAGAAGATTATCAGTGAGGTACTTGAGTAATTGTGTGTGTACACACTTCTCAAGGATTTTGGATAGTGGGGAAAGTATACATATGGGGCAATAGTTTGAGAGGTTGTGAGAATTTCTGCCTTTATGTAGTGGAGCAATAATAGATTTTTTTCCATAGATGTGGAACGTATTCTTCTGCATGAGTGTGGTTTATAAGAATACTAACTGGATATGCAATTGCATTTGCTAATTGTAAATATTCTGGGGGAAGGTTGTCTGAGGAAAGAGAGCATGGTTTGAGTTTTTATAATAGTTTACATATGATAGATGTGGGTACTGGTTGAATAAAAAATGAGTGAGTTGCAGAAGGATTGGAATTTTTGTCAGGAATGAGTAGTACATTGTCATTTTCTATGAGATTATTAGCATTCTGGGAGTATTGGTTTGGGCTTGTTGAGGAGTCTTTGATTCATTTTTGGATGGTAGTAATAAAGTGGGTATTAAAGTCATGGGAAATTTGATTAGGGGTCTTATCAGGTGCAGGAGAGGGATTCTGTAGAGTTCCAGGGTTGAGAAGGGTGGAGACTGACTTCCAGAATTTTTTTGGATTATTTTGTAAGGTTGTTAGCTTAGAGGAGAAATAGTTTTTTTTTAATCTTGTATTACTAGCTTCTTGGCTATATCTCTTAGTTGTTTGAAATTAATTTTGTTTTGTTGTGTTCTATCTTTTTGCCAAGTTTTCCATGTCTTGCCTCTATGAATGATGCATTATTTGGTCAGTTTTGTTAGCCATGGAGTGTGATTCGCTTTTGTTCACTTGATACATATGGGGTCTAAGCTATTAAGAGTATCCAAGAAGAGCTTATTAAAGTAATTAACTGCCTCGTCTAGGGGAGAGTTTTTAGTGGGAGCCAGTTATGGGTTTTTAGAATGCTTCAGAATTTATTTTGGTCAAAGTGGGTAACATTTCTGGATGTTTTATAGGAGTATGTATTGACTATATGAAGGTAAGTCCTGTGGGTGTATGCTGGGAGGTGGTCACTTAGTATATTGGTCAGGGTGCCAGAGTTTGAGTAATTGTGGGGGTGGGTAACTAATATCCAATCTAAGATAGATTCTGATCCTGTAGATAGGTCATGGGTGGGAGTTTTGATAAGCTGGGTAAAGCTGTGTAAATTCATGCTGTTGGCTGGGGAACTGGAGGTAAGATTTTGACATTAATATTTGTATCTCCTAGGATTATAGTTTCATTTGATACATTTAGGTTTTTCCATGATAGAAATTCCTCTAAATGGGAATGTTCTGGCCTGGGGAATATAGACTACTGTGATAGCTAGGGTTTTATTGTTGTTTATTTGAAGAGTTGTTAGGAGTAATTTTCATAGTTTCATAGTTTGGTACTAGGCTATCTGCCCTGGGACATTTATAAGCCTAGCCATAGTGATGTGGCTTTTGCCACCCCATGTAATGGTACAAAAGTGTACAGAATAGATTTAGAATACTGTGCCTCTGTCTAATAGTGACACAGTGAAGACCCCCTTACATAATAGAATTAGTTTACTGTGCCTCTGTCTAGTAGTGACACAGAGATGACCCCTGGGGTAAACCTACGATCTCCCATCCACTCGTCAAGATTTCTCTTGAAGAGAGTCAGTGAGGGGCTCTGCCTAACATGAACTGGGATTCTGTTCCAGAGTATGGGAAGCCTCTGAGTTATGAATCTGTCCCTCCAGCATGTCCTATTCATATTTGTGCTGAAGTTCAAATCTTTAGCTCTCGTGGTTCTGATGGATTTGGATTTTTTGAGGTGGAGCATGTCCATCAATTCCTGATTGGACATGGCCTTGTACGTCAGGCACAGATCACCTCTGAGTAGGCGGTATGCTACTGAACAGAGTTGGAGTTTCTTTAGACTGGCAGCATATGACATATGTTGGAGACCCTTGATCCTCTTGGTGAGGTACTTTTGGGGTCTCTCTAGCTGTTGCAAGTGCCGGGTGAGGTACATACCAAATGGGGCATTGTACTCAATCATGGGCCTGATAAGGGAGGAGTACAGGGGAACAATGACCTCCTTTGATCTGGATGTGAATCCCTTCATGATAAGGTGGGCAAGGTAGAAAGTCTTTCTAACCACTTTGGCAACGTGGGTGTCAAATGAGAGGTCACTATCGACTTGGGTCCCCAGGTCTCTGATTACTTTTTCCGTACTCAGTGGGTTACCACCTATGTGATAATTTGTGGGCACTTTGCTTTTCCCAAAGGGGATGACCATACATTTTTTGGCATTTAGTTTAAGGCCATGACTCCGGCACCAGTTGTCCGTTTCAGTGAGGCCTTTCTGTAGGATGTGTGTGTCAGTTGGTGTATCGACTATGGCGCCTAGTTTGCAGTCATCTGCAAACTTTGTCAGCCACAACCCCCCCATGTTTGCTTTCACATCTGAGAAATAAATGCCGAACAAGAGGGGTCCCAGGACAGAGCCCTGTGGGACACCACTTGTCACTGGCTTTGAGTCTGACATGGCTCCAGCTATTTTGACTTTATGGGTTCTATCCTTTAGCCAGTTTGCCACCCATCTTGTGACATATGGATTTACATTTAAGCTGTTGAGCTTGTCTATGATGCCAGAGTGGGGTATTGTGTCGAAAGCTTTAGCCAAGTCCAGGTAGGCTGTATGGACTGCTTTGCCCTCGTCAATGGCTCTAGTGACTGTTTTGAAAAAGTCAACCAGGTTTAAAAGGCAGGATCTGCCTTTTACAAAGCCGAACTGGGTGGGATCAAGTGTCTGTAAGTCCCCAATGTCTCTGTTTATTAGTTCCATAATGATTCTTTCCATAGCTTTGCAGACCAGGCTGGTTGAGCTTATGGGGCGGTAGTTACCAGGGTCAGTAGAGGTGCCTCCTTTGTGGAGTGGGACTACTGTTGCTGTACGCCAGTTTTCAGGTACATATCCTGTAGTAAGGCTAAGGTTAAATAGCATATTTATGTGTGGGTTTAGCTCCTCTTGGAGTTCACGTAGCACGTAACCCGGGATACCGTCAGGTCCCATTGATGCTGTGTTTTTAGCTTTGGTGAGGGCGGTTCTCACCTGGACATCTGAGATGACAGGGAGGTTACATTCAGCTGGGATAAGTATTTCTTCTTTTGGGGGTGAGGGAGGGGAGAAATTTGCACTGAACCTGTCTGCCAGAATGTTGGCAATATCTGTGGGTTCAGTGTATTTTTTGTCATTGTGAACTAACTCTGAACATATCTGAGGGTTTCCGCCCAGGCTTCTAACATAGCTGAAGAAAGCCTTGTGGTTATCTTTAGTGTCCATAGCGATTTTTCTCTCAAAGTTGGCCTTGGATATTTTTATGAGAGAACGTAGCTTTCTATAAGTGCTGATCAGAGATGCCTTCTCATTATGGGATTTTGCTCTGTCGTGCAGTAGCTTCCTTCTTTTGTTATTTAATTTGTTTATGGCTGGGGTCCACCAGACAGGACGCCTGCCCTTGGTGGAGAGGGTCTTGGTTTTATTTGGGATTGCATGATCCATGCATTCTTGGAGATGTCCGTAGAAAGCATTTGTGAAGGATTCTGCATTGTGGGATGTGGTTTCCACTGTCCCAGTGGGCTTAAAGGATACCATCTCAGTTTTAAGAAGTGTAAAGTTGGCTTTTGAGAAGTTTTTCACTGTAGTCTTTTGTGTTGGGGGTGGAGGTGGGATATGTATATCCAGGGTGATTAGTTTGTGGTCTGATCTCACTAGTGAAGGGTATACTTCCGGTGTGGAGCACTTTGTCTCCATGTTTGTGATGATAAGGTCTAGTATATTATCTCCCCTTGTGGGAGAGGTGACTAGCTGTTCCATTGCATTTGAATTTATGAATTCCAGAAACCTTTGGGCTAGGGTGTTTGGGCTAGAATAATGCACCCAGTCTATGTTAGGGTAGCTGAAGTCTCCCAATATGATGGTGTTTGGTGAGACATTCATATCCTTCAATGTCTTCAGGAAGGCTGAGTGGGGTTCCTGAGATTGGGAGGGTGGTCTGTAACATGCTACCAGTTGTATAGCAGTTTTGCCTACGGTTAGTTGCACCTGGATGGTCTCTGATGCTTCATGTGTTGCCACTAACCTGGAGGTGTGGGTGTCCTTGATGAATATGGACACTCCCCCTCCCTTTTTGGTTTGGCCCGAGGTTTGGGGCCGAAAAGCATGATAAGAGGTATAGCCTGGTAGCCCTGGGGTGTTCTCAGGAGCCTTTTGAACCAGGTTTCAGTTACTGCACAGACATCAATGCCCTCCATACTGAGGAGTGCTTCGAGAGCCTGCATCTTGAGATTTAGACTTCTGGCGTTGAGCAGCATTACCCTTAATTTTTTTCCATTTTTGTTTTCTAAGGAGGTGGGTTTGTCTTTTGAGCCTTGCCTAAAAAAGGCACTATGGGGGAGGCAAGAGCCTTAGCCAATATCTGGAAGCCCAGTGGTGACAGATGCAGGCCATCCCTTGGGAAGCAGCGTGGCTTGTCCAGCATGTCATCCCAAGCAGACAGACATTGGATCCCCCTAGAATGACACCAGTATTTGAGCCAATTATTAAAGCTGATCATCTTGTCTTTGTATTGTGGCATCATTCTTGGTGAGGGCAAGATGCTGCTCAGGGTCAGGGTCATACCAGCCTGGGCTACATAATCAGAGAGCTCCTCTATGTCTCTTTTCATGTAGTCCAGGGAGGTATGTCTCAGGTCATTCACGCCGGCATGGACAATGACGGAGTCATATTTGTACTTGCTTTGGAGTGACCTGAGTGCGTGTGTTATGTGGCGGATCCTAGCTCCCGATAAGCAGCTCACTGTTACCCTCTCCTTGTTCAGCCTGGTAAGCGGAACGTCAGTGTGTCTGACTATAGAGTCACCTATTACTAGTGTATCAGGCATGGTGTTTCACCTTAAAGGCTGTGATTGTTTGACACACTGATTTATTGAAGTATGTGATGCATGTGTTATGTTTTGAGGTGGTGGATTTTTGAGTGACTGCTTTGGGAGCCTCTGTTGTTTTGGTAAGTTTTTTGTTAGAGCCTCCGAGTATGTCTTTGTGTTTTTATGTGTTTGGTTTGCAGTTGTGGTAGGTCTATGTGGGACTGGGTTTGGTGTGTGTTTGGTTACCTTCTCCTCCTGTCTGGTCTTGTCAGTCCTGAGTTGAGAGAGTTCAGCCTCCAGTTTGGCTACATAGTTGCATCTCTCACATGTATTTGTGTTTGTTGGGAGGAGGAGAGGGTTGTCTGTGTACATGAGACAATTGTAGCATTGTCTCAAGATTCCCAGATTAACCAGCTGAACCGGAGAGGATGCCAGCAATCTACCACTCGACATGCTAGAATATTATAAGGGAGTGCTGTGCCTTTAAGGGAAGTGGGTACTCACAGGGAAGGTAGGCGGATGTAGTGCTTACTTTAGTTAGCGAGTGCTTACTTAGAAGAGAGGTTTTGGGAACAAGTGCTAGGCTTATAATAAAGCGATTAGACTAGATTATTATAAGAGTAGAGCTTTCTTAAGGGAAAATTTGAAGAGCAGATTGTCTAACCAGCGCTGCGCTATGTGCACAACCACGCAAAGCCGTGCAAATGCGGATTTTAAACAGGGAACTTCAAAAGAGCTAGAAATGGTTAAAAAAACAGTTTAAGCTTGTTCAAGGTAAGCAAGAGAAGGTATTTCAGGTAAAAAACAGCAAAATTACTTAAATCAGGAAAGTAGTCGCTTTTCTCAGTTCTCTGCTGCTAGGACCACTCTGCAGGACCATGAGGAGCTGTTGCTGAGTAGTATAGCCAGAAAAAAATTCTCAGAGGCAGATTTTAAACAGGGAACTTTAAAAGAGCTAAAAATGGTCCAAAACAACCAATTACTACAAGCTCTTGTGCTGAGGTCACTCCTTCAGGGACAGATAGGCTGCTCAAGGCTCCCCACTCCCACTGGTGAGCAAAGAAACTTCCTTCTATCCAAGTAAGGCAATGGGCACCACAGGAACTACACCACAGGTCAAAAGATGTTATCATACCCTTGTATGCAGCTCTAATTAGACCTTGTACAGAGTACAATGCCCTTTTTGGGATCTACCTATTTAGACATTTTAGACAAATTGGTTACGCCCCAGAGATTACTAACCAAGAAGAGTTGGTCTGAAGATCCTGAGCTCCTAGGAAATGTCCAAAGCACTGTCCCTTTACTTTGTGTGTTGTAGATGTTTACAGTGACGTACATGCCTTGTGGTGCAAGCCACTAGGGAGTCTTTCTTGATCTCCTGCATCTCAGCAAATCAAATGGCTCCACTA
The DNA here is from genome assembly GCF_019279795.1 of Protopterus annectens. NCBI lineage: Eukaryota > Metazoa > Chordata > Ceratodontiformes > Protopteridae > Protopterus > Protopterus annectens. The sequence continues at coordinate 126,081,104 of NC_056748.1, read as the reverse complement.
ACATCAGAACAAAAGACCTAAATCACCACCAACATATCAATAAAACTCAATGGGGTGGGCATATTTATTACTTAGTTCATAACTCATCTATGGAACAGATTTCACCTGCAAGTTAAACAATATGGCGTTTTGGCTTCCTTCAAGTCTAGCATGGATGACTGGATCTCTTCCCATAAATGTGCATCTATAATGGACTGCTTTGCCCTTCTTCAGAATGGAGATAAAGCAAAATGGCGGGTGTTAGCAATGCGAACATGGACACTTGATTAACTGCCTTGTAATTCCTGTGAACCTATGAACTTACATAGACAACCTCAGAGGTCACATAAACTCAGAGAAGAAGGAAGATGGAACATAAAAAAGGTCTCTCTTCTTTGAGTCACATGACCTCACATTCAACTCTAGCACTGGTGACAAAACAAGTTGTAATATACTAAACCACTGACAACATGAGAAGTGAGATGTAACATGTTTGAAGATCTGGCAGAACATGGGAAAGGTTTGGATTAATGAAGATGAGACTGCATACATAAGTGTGTGTTTGTGTGTGTGTGTGTGTGTGTGTGTGTGTGTGTGTGTGTGTGTGTGTGTGTGTGTGTGTGTGCGTGTGTGCGTGTGTGCGTGTGTGCGTGTGTGTGTGTGTGCATTTGTATGTTGTAGGTAGAAAAAGATGACAGACAGAAGAATCATTAAGGGCAAAGGGGCAGAACAAGTAGAAAGTGATGATGTGCAGAAGAGCAATGAGGTGGAAGAGAAAATCAGCATAAAGGAATGCATTTAGGGTATAACATGTATGATTTAACAATGTGCTATTATTTGTGCTGGAACCACAACCTGGCAAACAGTAATCACATGTAAGTACTCCACTAATATTTGTTTCTAAGTGGGAAACTTGATCAGGTGCTTTCAGACCAGGCTGGCCTGCTAGACAAGCAGGGCACTGTAGGCCAGAATAGTGCATGGAGAAGAGGGTCCACCTGTTTTGCAAAAGAGTTACATCTCAGAGGATTAATATTTGAAGTTTATTTATTTTGTTAAGCAGATAGAATGGCATGATCCAAATGGACATTTTTTCAGCCATAAAAAAGGTCAAATGTAGAAAATATAATACAGAAACGTATAGGTTAAGGGGCTAGAACACATGCTCATAGATTACACCAAATTCTTTTCAGTAAAAGAAGCACAATGTGTATTCTTGTTTTTGTGGCGGGGGGTGGGGGCAAGTCCTTCAGATCTCCATTGCACAGAATAGCTTTTACCCCCTTAACTTCCACAATCAACTTGAAGATGAATGCACATCAGGGAAATAGAAAGTTTTCCTTTCTATGATTAGTATGTATTTTGACCTAGAATGCAACTCTAATGGAGTGCAGTGAACTAACAGCCTGAGCCTTGAAGGAGGCAGACAAGAAATGTGCAGGTGCAGGGCTGATACTGGTTCACCCTGTCAGGGGATCAAGGCTGCTCACATTAACAGCTGATGGAAGCTGATTCCTTCAACATTCAGTATATGGGCTTGGGATGGGTACAGAGCTCTGCATAGCAACGTATATGTTGTGTAACTATCATTACATTTGTATGGACCCCAAAAGATGCTTTGGAGGAAGGCAAAGCAAGTCTTCAGTTCATGTTTCATGCTTCAATGAGGCTGTATTAGGAATGCATTTCAGTGGGTGTAACATCAAGCCAACAAGGGGAAGATTAGGAGGACATAAAACATTGAAATGGCTGCCTGACAATCTCAGCGTGATTGCCTCTTGCACCTGTAAAAGAGAGAATGAATTGGTCTAATTAGTAGTGGCAAGATGTGATGGCCAGCTGGAGCAGGGACAAAAAAATGTATATCGTTTTGCCATCAGCCAAATAACCCCCCCCCCCCCACATCCTCTTACACCAAATTTGTCTGAATAGCTATTGGTGTTAAAGAAAGAATTTTTGAAAAGTAAGGCACAGGATTTGGGTTAGGGGTAGGGTTAAGGTTAACAGTGGACAGGATGGCCTTGAGTTTTATTTTGCTTTGTTTTCAGTGAGGGTGAGCAAGCATTTTAGCTTGATCAGTTGTGGTTTGATATTATTTTCAACAAATTTTAACACTGTTTTTCTTTAAAGAAGATTTTTATGGGTGGCAAGCCTGCCTACAACCTTCCCAAATCAGGCAGGACCATCCATGGTGACTCAGTGAGTCAGATTACTGTACTTGCAGTACTTTGTTAAAGGGCAGCCTGTGACCGGGAACTTGAAAACAGATATGTTGTTAGTATGCCTTTTTCGTGTTTGCTGTTAAGACTAGCCATGAAGTCCCAGATAATTAATTTCTGCTTTACATCATGGCATAGTATTATTCTCAGGGGCTGTAATAAAATCGTACAATGGGCAAAGGCCCCGGTGTCACACTGTCTTTAGAAAAAGGTTATTATTATTGCTTTCTGATTTTTCCATAAAAGGCATGTAAAATGTGTCTGAAGTTTGCACTCTACCTATTTTTTTACAGCTGTCAAAACAGACTTCCCCCTTACTTTCCTTTCAGAAGGGGGCCCTCAAAACAACGAACAATAATCACTTGATATTTTACTAGACATATAAGTAAAATGCAAGTACAGCAATGCTTCATCATGCAGATGTGTTTGCAAAAGAAAAAGTATCACATAAAAAAATAAATGTGCTTTAGACACATTTATACTTTGAGCTGGATAATGGCTGCATGGATATAACCAGCTGTTTGGTCAGTTAGCGTCATGATCAAATGACCATGAAATGAGTGCACTGCTCCTGAAGGAAAAGCAGCCTGCATAAATATTTGGCCAACAGACCAAAGTTTTCTGCTACACAGGTTTTGTTAATACTGGAATTGAATGAGAAATTAAATGACTAGGTCAGTGTCCACACTGGCCGGAGACTGATATCGTTGTTGGTATTTTAAGTCTTTCAACCATAGCATCTTCCTTTATTATTACTTTTTCTTGTATCCCCTTGAATCCCTCTGGTATTCACATATAGCTTCCACACAGTGATTCTCAATATCTGAGCAATAACTTTTGCAGTAAGTTTAGCATTTACTGTAATTGATGAAACATATTTATAAACGTGCTAGCCAGCAGTCTGAAACCCTGATGTCCTTGCTCATAACATTAACAATCCCTATAAGAGCACTTGCATTCACTAGCACCTTTAGCATCTTCCTTTATAAAGATCTTTGCATTATGGAAACATGCCAATGTCACCCTTCTGTTTAAAAGCAAAGTTGATACCAGCTCCCTTTCAAACTGTTTCTTCATTGTTGTATTTCTTTTGCTGCTTAACATACTACAGGAGCATTTTTCCTTGCAAATAGTGATTTGCACTCAACTAGTGGATGGTTGCATTTCACTGATTATGTTGAAGAGGTATGGATAAGGTCTGGTTTACAAAAGCGTAACCTAGACCCTTTACTTACTTTGTCAGTCTGAGAATGTACAGCTACGTAGGAAGATATGTTGTACAACATGCTCTACGTTTCTCCTGTGAATTCATCCAGCTTTTGGATTAACCTCCCATTCTGTACTTGGACATAAATAGCACCAATAAAACACCTCTTGTAGCTTTTCTCTTGCAGATTTTTGCACAGGTATTACAGTAGACTCAGTGCAACACTGAGCTGAAATAATACATTATACTGTAGTATGTTTCTGTTGTAGACAGGAATACTATTGCACATACTACAGTATAGTGCATTATTTCAGCTCAGAGTGTTGCACTGAGTCTACTGAAATACTTTTGCAAAAATCTGCAATGCTAAAAAATTGCTACTAATGAATATAACTTACCTTCCTGTATAACAGACTTAGAGCAATTGTATTAAATTGTGGAGTTTCAAGGGCACACCTAGCTGTGACTTTCCCTTCCCCCAGTAAATTGAAGACTTCTAGATTTGGAGAAGTGAATAGTGTAGTCCATAGTGGTAACCCACAAGTCAGATATTCTTTGCGAAATTTATGTTTGTGGGTGACATTAAATGGGGAAAAAGGTTATAGAAACATTTCACTAGCCTGGGTTGAATGACCTTGGAAGAGGTTACTGAAGTTTGGTGCTGCAAATTTTAAGGTCTTAAACCAAGAACCCCACTTAGGAATTATTGATAAACTCACCAAACTAGGCATCAACCCCTATATCACTAGGTGGGTTGCAAATTGGCTCAAAAACAGAACCCACAGTGTGAAAGTAGCGGACTCCAAGTCAGACTGCTGACCAGTCATGAGTGGAGCTCCACAGGGATCGGTCCTGGGTCTTCTCCTGTTTGACATCTACTTCTCAGAAGTCCAAGCCAACACAGAGGGACTCTGGCTGACCAAGTTCGCAGATGACTGCAAGCTAGGAGCTATTATTAACTCCCCAAGTGATGTAGACATCTTACAGAAAGGTCTCACTGAGACCAGTGACTGGTGTCGAAACCATGGCTTAAGCTTAATGCCAAAAAATGCGTCGTCATACCCTTTGGAAAAAACTCAGTTCTTGCTAATTACCACATTGTTGGGAGCCCACTGAACATTGAAGGTGTTGTAAGAGATCTGGAGACACAGGTTGACAGCAACATCTCCTTCGACCACCACATTGCCACTGTGGTCAAAAAGTCTTTCTATGTGGCATATATCATTACCAAGGGTTTTGCATCCAGGAAGAAAGAGGTCATCATCTCTCTCTACTCTTCCCTCATTAGGCCATTCATTGAGTATAATGCCCTATTTGACATGTAGCTCACTAGACACATGCAACAGCTGGAAAGGCCACAAAAGTACTTCACAAAGAGGATCCTAAGGCTTAAACACATGTCCTACATGGACAGACTAAAAAAACTCCAGCTATTCTCTGTCTCATATCATCTACTAAGTGGCGATCTCTGCTTGACTTACGAAGCCATGTCTGACCCAGCTCTGTTAGAAATGTTACATCTAAAGAAATCCCAATCCCTCCACATCACACACTCCAGAGACCTCAACCTCATTACCACAATCAACAGAACGTGCTGGAGGGACAGGTTCATAACCCAGAGACTGCCCATGCTCTGGAATAGACTTCCCATACATGTCAAGCAGAGCATCTCACTGGCCCTCTTCAAGAGAAATCTTCATGAGTGGATGGGAAATAGAAAGTTCACCCCGAGGATCACTCCAGTGGGACTACTTGATACTGGCACTGGGAACTAATGTCAGGCAGCACAATGGCAGGGCACATCAATGGGCTAGGCTTGTAAAGGCTCCAGGGCCATTAGCCTAGTACACACCTATGAGCCATCTGAGGGCACTGACAAATTATGCACTGCCAACAGGAAAAAGATCTGGGAGTCACTGCCCTTTAAGCCCAGGCTGAGAAAGCTGTTTTGACAACAATTGAAATGCTGAGAAATAAACTATTTGAAGGAGTAGAAATAATTTAACTGTTTGATAGCTCAGTCACAGGTTATGTTACCACAAAGGATAGCCACAATAATTGTGAGGAGCAGTGGGCAATAGTGGACAACAGAGGACAACTTGATTTCTTTACCCCAGACGAGAGGAGGAGGAAAGACATAATATACAATCATGAAAACTAAGGAGGCAATTTGTGGGAGGCAGTTTGAAGATGAAGGTCAAAAGGAGGAAGAGGAGAACGTGCAGCTAACAGGCTGATGTATCAGTTTCTCTTTGGATATAAAGTAAAGCCTTTTCCACAAAAAAGGGTGGTAGACAAATAGAAGACACGCATCAGTGGTTGTCAGGTCCACAGCAGCCTTCGATAAGACAAGGAACAGATACTAGAAAGCAGATGGATCACAGGGTAGGCAAGTGCCAGCACGATCCTTTCCGCAATAAAAAGAGACCCTAGATTGGGAGATTTAACTTTTCTTCTGTCACACATATGCACAGAATTATAATTTAGACTATCAGAAATGAATTTACTGGAGTATCATACAGACAGATAAGTGAGCCTCACATTTAGTGACACTCCCCACCCCCCATATTCCAGCTTGCTGTGCTGTCCTTCCTTAACAAAGTGAACTGTTTTTGATCAGAACACATAACAATAATGAGCAAAAGTAATTAGAGAAAAATTCAAACTACATACACAAATGATTTCATCGGTCACTAGCCTGTGTTGTGACAAGTCATTGTCTATACTTACCTTAATGTTTCCATCAATGGTACATATACATTCTATACAGCATTAGAAGTTGACGCAGTTATTTCTTTTGTACAGAAGCAGCATACTGTTATTATGTCCTCTATTTTTTACATATCCCATCAAACTAATGCTCATTTCAACAAAAGAAACACTATTAAATTATTTGTATGGACATTGTATTTATCCAGCTTTATAGCAGTTGCCTCATATGTTCTGAGCAAGTTCCTTCCTAACAACGCAGTGCTGCTTACAAACCCTTTATATAAAAAGTAAACTCCCTCCAGCCAGGCAACACTGCAGTATATTGTTCACCAAACCTAAATGAGCTACTGTGTACTTGGCCACTTATGGGCAGGGGATGGTGACATCACATCTCAATGTAATTAGCAACAGAAGAGCCCTCCTCCTGAAGATAATAATCCTTTCATCTTTTTCACAGTAAACAACCGATTTTAGCACTGTAGTAAAAGCTCATGAAAATATAACACATCTAGCAGTGCTTCATAACTATACTTTCTATATTTAAAAACAATGAAAATGAAACAACACATTTAGTTGTTTTGTCAAACATTTCTTTTCATGAATTAAATAAAAGTCGTCATGTGTTATCGAAAGTCAGCTTATTGCACATGTCGGCTTTTCTTTCTGTGTGAGATTATGGCACGGTGAGGATTTTGGAATTTGTCCTTTCTCCATTACAATGTGATCACAGTGTTGGTTTATATAATCAGCAGTGTCACTCATCTAGTCAGGAAGAAGTAGACAAACATTGTGGGTTCTGTTCCAGCAGCTTTATTATATGCAAACACAAACATATGTACAAACTAGCTGTCTCATACATAAATGTTCACACTCTGGCTGTACTCACAAAATGGCACTGAAGATAGCAAGTGCCTGCTATTTATACTGCATGTTCAGGTCTTAGAAATGCTTCTTAAAGGTACAACACATATGTTATTCTGCATCCTCCCTCTTTGAAAAATGACATTGCAATACTGACTAACATGCTACAGGTACAAAATAATTTTCCATCATGCAATTATATAAAACTAGATACATATATACAACTATGTCCAAGTTACTGTATACCTCACAATGGGCCTGGAGATATGACCAAATCATGTGACATATAAACTGGAATTGGGATTAGCAACTGGGATTGTCTCTGCTGAATGCTCAACCTTAGTGATGTTATGAACATTATCAGAAATGGTTGTAGGAATCAAGACACATTCTGGGACGGGAAAACTGTCTGAATCACTCTGAGATTTAGAGTCTATATCACAGGAACAATGCTGCGATAATGGTTCTGGTACAGGAAGTAGATATCTGCGATTCATCCTATACTGTACACCCTCAGATTTCACAAGATAGGATCTCGGTTCTTCGCATATATTTGTTACTTGACCAATCTGATTGAAACCTTTCACCATTTGTATCCTCACTATCTCTCCTTTTTTAAATGGGTGGAGAGATCTGCTTGATTTGTCATAGCTGGACTACGGGAAAGAATACTTTCTGAACAACTGGGCTTTGATTGCTTTGTTGTTTTTAGCTTTAGGCCTCAATAAACTGGAACTAATGGGTGATATTTGGGTTTGCCTAGATAGAAGTCTTTGAGCAGTTGAGTCAAGTATATCATCATGAGGTATGTTTCTGAGATTGAGTGAGTTCAAAAAGACATCGGTATTGTCAAGCTTTGACTTCTCAACTAATTGATTTGCACTCTGTACTGCATGTTCATCTAGCCCATTTGACTGTGGGTATTCAGGACTACTAGTAACATGTACAAAGTCCCATTCTCACTACTAGTGACACGTATAAAGTCCCATTCTCACTACTAGTGACACTTATAAAGTCCCATTCTCACTACTAGTGACACGTATAAAGTCCCATTCTCACTACTAGTGACATGTACAAAGTCTCATTCTCACTACTAGTGACACGTATAAAGTCCCATTCTCACTACTAGTGACACGTACAAAGTCCCATTCTCCCTACTAGTGACACGTATAAAGTCCCATTCTCACTACTAGTGACATGTACAAAGTCCCATTCTCACTACTAGTGACACGTATAAAGTCCCATTCTCACTACTAGTGACACGTATAAAGTCCCATTCTCACTACTAGTGACACGTATAAAGTCCCATTCTCACTACTAGTGACACGTACAAAGTCCCATTCTCACTACTAGTGACACGTATAAAGTCCCATTCTCACTACTAGTGACACGTACAAAGTCCCATTCTCACTACTAGTGACACGTACAAAGTCCCATTCTCACTACTAGTGACACGTATAAAGTCCCATTCTCACTACTAGTGACACGTATAAAGTCCCATTCTCACTACTAGTGACACGTAAAGTCCCATTCTCACTACTAGTGACACGTATAAAGTCCCATTCTCACTACTAGTGACACGTATAAAGTCCCATTCTCACTACTAGTGACACGTAAAGTCCCATTCTCACTACTAGTGACACGTATAAAGTCCCATTCTCACTACTAGTGACACGTACAAAGTCCCATTCTCACTACTAGTGACACGTATAAAGTCCCATTCTCACTACTAGTGACACGTACAAAGTCCCATTCTCACTACTAGTGACACGTATAAAGTCCCATTCTCACTACTAGTGACACGTATAAAGTCCCATTCTCACTACTAGTGACACGTATAAAGTCCCATTCTCACTACTAGTGACACGTACAAAGTCCCATTCTCACTACTAGTGACACGTATAAAGTCCCATTCTCACTACTAGTGACACGTATAAAGTCCCATTCTCACTACTAGTGACACGTACAATGTCCCATTCTCACTACTAGTGACAAGTATAAAGTCCCATTCTCACTACTAGTGACACGTATAAAGTCCCATTCTCACTACTAGTGACACGTATAGAGTCCCATTCTTTTGCAAATTTCTGAAACAACTGACTAGTAAATTGGGTACCATTGTCAGAAATAACTTTGTGTGGACTGGCATGGAGTGAGAAATGACATTTCAACTTGGTAATAACAGTAGTGGACGTTAGGTTAGGTAGTAAATTGATCTCAAACCACTTTGAATAAGAGTCTACTAATACTAAGTAATGTTGACTGTTCCACTCGAATATGTCAGTGGCTACTGTTGACCATGGTAATTCAGGAACTTGACTTAGCTGAAGTGGTTCTTTTTGCAAATGCAGTTTAGTACTATTACATACTGAACAAGAAGAAAGTACCCTATCAATGTCTTTTGCTAGAGAAGTCCAAAATACTAGTCCTCTCACCGTTGTTTTGGTAGCTTTGGAACCTGGGTGACCACGATGCAAAATCTGGATGTATTCTTGTTGTAAGGAAGCAAGAACAACAATTTTAGGACCTTTGAAAATAATGCCATCTTCTATCAACATCTCATCTCTGTAAGGAGAGTAGAGTTGCACTAAAGGTGCTACACTAGATTGCTTTGATGGCCATCCAACATTAATGTAGTGGTTGAGCTCTTGCAAAACTGGAACAGTCTTTGTATGATCTTTTAGCTCACCAAGTCTTGTGGTAGAAAAAATAAGCACTTCTGTGACATCGAAGTCAACATTTTCTGCTTCAAGCTGTTCCGTTGCATTTCTGGGCAATCTGTATAAGGTATCAACCAGATAAAGACGTTTCCCTTTTGTATAGACCATTTTGAAGTTGTACTTTTGCAATTTAAGCATCATTCTTTGTAAGCTTGTGGGAGCTGAATGCATAGGCTTCTTTAAAATAGTAACCAGAGGTTGATGATCAGTTTTAATCTGAATATCTCGATCAGAGATATAATCATGAAACTTGGAACATGCAAGCACTATTGCCAAAACTTCTTTCTCAATCTGAGCATATTGCACTTCAGTTTGGGTAAGTGTTCTAGATGCATAGGCTACTGGTCTACCTTCTTGAAGACCAAATTTTGAAGCATTGCAGAAAGAGTTACTGGTTCGTTGACATCATAGTATCTTAATGTAGGTAGAGTAGCTATTTTCTGCTTAAGGTATTCAAATGCTTTCTGGTGATGTTCCAACCAGGACCATGTAACATTCTTATGTGTTAGCTCTCTCAGAGGTGCGGTCAACTCACTGAGGTCTGGTATAAACTTGCCTAAATAGTTGACTGCACCAAGAAAACATTGTACATTATCTGGTGCTGGCATCTCAAGAATGGCTGCTTGCTTGGATGGGTCTGGTCTCAAGCCAATGCTAGGAAATAAATGACATACATATGTAACTTCTGGTAGTCTGAATTTGCACTTTAGAGGGTTGAGATTTAAGTTCATTTCACGTGCTCTGCCTAGAACTCTCTTAAGATTTCTGTCATGGTCTGCTTCACCATTGCCTCTGACTAACAAATTATCTACTATTATAGCACAGGGATAACCTGAAAAAATGTTCTCCATTGCATGCTGAAAAACGTCACTTGCAGAATTTATTCCAAATGGCATCCTAAGAAATCTGTAGCTTCCAAACAGGATACTGAATGTAGTCAGTAATAAAGATTTAATATCAAGCATTACTTGCCAAAATGAGCTTTTTGCATCTAAAACAGACAAAAACAGTGGCATTCGGTATTAGAGCTCTGACATCTTCGACTGTACACATAGGATGATGCGGTCTTTTGAATGCTTTGTTCAAATGTCTTGTATCAATGCATATTCTGATTTCATCTGAGCCCTTTTTGTGAGCTGCTACCATGGACAACAACCATTCGGTAGGCTCTGTAACTGGATAAATTGCACCTTGCTGCACCATTTTATCCTACTGATCTTTGACTTTACTTTGCATAGTTATTGAAACTTTTCTTGTTGGTCTGACTACTGCAGTGACCTCTGGGTCTAACTTCATGGAATACACAACAGGAAGTTTGCCCAACTTGTCATCGAAAACGTTAGCATACTCCGAAAAATAATGTTAGTGAAGCTGAAACTGGGAAATGTGCTTATCTGATGAACTTCTTTGGTAAAAGAAAGCAGATTCATTCTCATACTGTCTCTGAGACCCAACAATGACTGCACAGGTCTTCGAACTACATAGAATAATAAGCTATAACAGTTCTTGACCACACAACATGAAAGCACTACTGAGCCTTCAATTTGAATTTCACCTCCATAAGCAACAAGTTTCACACAACTGGCCACATTTAGTTGTTCAACAGCTCTCACCTTAGCAAAAGTATCTGCAGACATAACATTACACTTTCAACCAGTGTCTACTTTGAGCTCAGTGGATTTACCATTGATCTGGACAGTACAAAATACTTCATTCTTTACCAATAAATCTACTGCATCAGTCTTTTCACCAATTACTGATACACCATCTACATAGAAAGCAGACTGTTGCAGTTCAACCTGATCAATTTGCTTGTTCAAATGACACTTCTTTATAAAAGTATGAGGCTTACTTGATTTGAAACATTTTTGAAAATGGTTCCATTTTTTACATTTATGACATTGCTGAACAAATGCTAAGCACTTTTCTCTTTTAGACTCATGGTTGGCACCACAATTGTGACAGTTAACAATAAAGCTGGGTTTTGCTGATTCACTCTTGTACAGCACTGAGCATGCTCCTTTAACTGAACTATTCTTAGAACTTGCTGGAAAGTTGTGAGACCTCCTAGGAAAATTCACAAGGGCAGCAGCTGCCATGTGCTTAGGCCTGTTTCCTGCCTGCCACATGTTGCATACTATCTACATTTACTCTGGAGCCTGCTGAAACCACGCTCTTATTATTTGCAAGCATATTTGTGTGCCTTTCTGTAACTTCACGAAGCTGACAAATCTCAATAGCTTTGCTCAGCGTTAAATTGCTGTCACAAAGTAAAATCTTTCTCACAGCAGCACTATTAATACCACAACTGAGCATGTCCTTTATTAACTCATCTTTTAAGTCACCAAATTTACGTCTTAGCTTTATTTCTCAGGTCAGTAATATAAGCTGCAAAAGTTTCTCCTTGCTTTTGATCTTTTGTGTAAAACAAATGCCTGTCTAATGGAACATTGGTCTGGGGGTTGCACATCTCTCTAAATTTACATTTCAAACACTCAGGCTCTTCCATTGATTCAGTCTGCACAACAATATGGAGATTTTCCCCTTCACCTTCACATACAGCTGGTGCATATATAAACAAATGCTCTCTTTCTGTGGTCTCTGACGCTTCTAGGTTTAGCAAAATGAATGCCCTGGTATGTGCATCTTTATCAGAATAAGCTGCTTGTATACAAATATCATACTCTTGCTCAAATATTCTCCAGTTCTCTGCAATATTCCGATGAAATACAAGTGGTAGCGCTTTCTGAAAGCCATCTACCATATTAATACATGTCAGTCAAGACGTTTGCCAGTATGCACAAACACACATGCACATATGTCTGAAATTTATGCCAGTATTTGTAACTATGCCCAATAGCACAGCAAACCTATGTATAACTGAACTTTGTGAAATACATTTCCCGGGCACTGTAATACTCTTGAAGTCACCGTACTGTACAAGTCACATCACCATTTTAAAAAACATTTCAAATAATTGTACTGTGCAAGTAAACTGGGCAGAAGAAGCTCAGAGTAAGGAACATTTCTAAGTAATTGCACTTAGCGAATAAACAGTACACAGCACACTGAAGTTTCTCCAAAATAGCAGTACTTTGCTAAACAACTCTGTATAGTAGAAGAAACACTCTGTAATGGCATCACTCTGAGAATAGGCACAACCAGTACAAGAAACTTTTTGAAATGGCTGTATTTGACTGCACTTCACAAAATAGTGGCACCTTGCACACAACAAGCTCTTCGGAATAAATGCACAGTAATGGACGCACACTGTAAGCACTTTTGCACACTTTGAGATACTTTGAATAACTCGAGTTATACTAGTCAGAGCTCCAATCAATACAAAGTAGTAGTTTACACCAAAACACAGTAATTCACCAAAAACATGCAGTTGCCTTGCTTTATTTTATACTTAATGTGACCTTTTTGCCCTTTGTTATATTCGTTTTGCACATTTAATCTCTTTTCATGTCCATTATATTTCCTTGTGCTCGCTTTAACTCTAAACATGCTCGTTTTGCAATTCTGAGGTAATTCTGAACCCTTTATATGCTTTTCTGATGCTCGTTTTATCCCACCTCTTAATTTTGAAAATTTCAATTAATTAATAAACTTTTTATGCTTTTTGTTTGTTTAATAAATGTTTTTGTGCTATTTGTTTGCTTAGTTATGCGTTTTGTGCCCTTGTTTTATTTTTTTTTATAAAATAAATCATTTGTGCAAGTTTTCATTACCTTTAGTTCATTTCTGGCCCTTTTTTGCTCTCGGTTCACTTAGTTTGCCTTCACTGTTAACTTTGCACCTCATGGCTCTGAAAAACAATCTCTGGAATCCTGGTTCTGACACCGTGTTGCTCATCTAGTCAGGATGAAGTAGACAAACATTGGCGGTTCTGTACAGTCAGCTTTATTATATACAAACATAAGCATATATACTAAAAAACTAGCTGTCTCATACATAGATGTTCATATTCTGGCTGTACTCACAAAATGGCACTGAAGATAGCATGTGCCTGCTATTTATACTGCACGTTCAGGTCTTAGAAATGCTTCTTAAAGGTACAACTTTTCTGTTATTCTACAAGCAGGGAGTGGGGGGGTGCACGGAGGGCTTGCTTCCTGCAAAAATGTAGAGTAGTTTGTGCTTGATGAAGTAACATGCATCTATATATATATATATATATATATATATATATATATATATATATATACACACACACACACACACACACACACACACACACACACACACACACATATGTGGTTTATATATAAATGGGTGACATTCATTTGATCTAAAGTCAAAATATTGAAAATTTGGAATTTGCCATTTTTAACTGTTGTGCAATCCCGTAGTTGAGCTGTATAAGTTGCAGTAGAGTTGCTTAGGTAGGCTTGCCCACTGCATAAAACAGTTTTTCTTTATCAACATTTTAAAGTTTCAATATTTTGACTGTTTGAGATTTTGTCGTACACCCATTTAGATACATAAAATGTTAGCATTGGGCTACTTATATGCCTCATTAGCCCAGAGCCTACTCAATAACTATTTTATTTATTTATTTGGCTGGGAGGTCTATTGGGCCAGAGTGAGTTCATTTTCAGTAGTGTAGTTTCAGGGGTGGGGATTTGAAGAATAAAATAGAGACCTCTGAGTCTAAATGGATTATCAGACTTAGAACGGATATATACCCAGGGCTTAATGAGAAAGTACCGCTTAAGCCTTTTCTGAAGTCTAGGAGTTTGAAGTAGGCATACCCCTTTTGGGGTATGTTGTTTTCTTGGGATATAGGTTTACCTCTAGATTTTGGTACTTGACCAGCATGAAGTATCATATAATTTTTATGTATTTTTATGTAAACGTGTTTTTGATATATATATGTCTTTAAGGTTTTTAATGATTTTCGCGCCTTTTTTATTTATAAGATCAGCTGTTATGGTCTGAGTAAGCCTTTTTAGGTGAAAGCGCTTACCACGTTGTTCATTGTTCCTGAATAAACCTGTTTCTTTACTACTGTGCTGCTGCTTTTTGAGTACATCAATCCTGTTCTGGATTACGTCATTTTTTGGATGTTGTTTATGTTTTCCTGAATTGTTTCGCTCTTGCATCTTTTTGTGTTGCATTTTCATTTATCTGGACTGTTTGTGGTACAGAGAGCATTCACTCCATGGGGAGCGACTTTTATTGGATCTTACAGATAGGCAATAAAATAAAATAGATAGTATCCAAGTTATACAAATAATAGGTTATAGTGAGTAATAATAAAATGATTTTAAATATGCAAGACAAACATGAGTGCAATTGATGACATAGAATATTAGTGTAAGTGTGAACTTGCACTTGCAGTAGAGCGGAAATGATGGGGAGTAGCACTTAATTAGGCTGGGAGTAAGGTATAGGCTTAGAGCGTTAGTTATATAGTCAGCAGGATTAAATAGAATATATAGTAGCTAAATGCTGATATATTAATAGATTTTGTGTGGCTGGGTGGCGCATATTAGGACTTAGTAAGTTGGAAGCACTGAATATATATATATATATATATATATATATATATATATATATATATATATATATATATATATATATATAGGTACATTTCAATCGACCGCCAAGTCGGAAGACCGACATTCATCTCCACCGACACATTAAAACATCAACAGCGCAAACACGGACATTTCACAGGTAAA
This sequence comes from Protopterus annectens, assembly GCF_019279795.1. NCBI lineage: Eukaryota > Metazoa > Chordata > Ceratodontiformes > Protopteridae > Protopterus > Protopterus annectens. Next base: position 126,065,716 of record NC_056748.1, on the reverse strand, counting down.
ATCTTTAATGGTTTACCTATGAATATTCAAAGCACATTGTTTCAGCTCACCATTTTTGAATGATAAATGGCAAATGCAGTGAGCTGAAGACAATTAAAGAACACAAAAAAGACCAATAAAAAAGATTTTTTTTCAGGGGAAAGCACCCACCAAGTGGGGGGCACTGCCCTCACAACCCCCTAAATTATATATACCAACTGTCAAACCACACCACAGTGGAGAAAAGGGGAAAAAACCCTGAAATGTGCACAATTCAACACATTGTAGTGAAATTCACCACAACATTTAATTTTTGGAATAAAGTTCCTCAGCAGCATAGCCGTCATTGACTCATATGATAGCCATCCTTAAGTAGTTACCAAATTATGAAACGCCAAACCTGTGCCAGTGGCATGGCAAGATGAAGCCTTTATTACAGCCCACATTGATCTACCAACTTGCCTTTCTTACACTAAGGATTAGCTCAGAAAGCAAAGGCAAGTAGAGTCCAGGAATCCATGCCATTCACAACAGAAGCCAGAGCTACTGATTAGAGACAATATCATGAAATGCATCTGAATCTGACCTGGTTATCATGAAATGTGTCTGAATCTGACCTGATTATCATGAAATGTATCTGAATTTGACCTTGCTGTCATGAAATATATCTGAATCTAACTTTGTTGTTTTTGTTGTAGCTGTAGCTAAACTAATACTGTTGATACTTTACTGATATACCCTAATTATTTTCAAAATGAGTTATTTGCTATTTCTGCAGTGTAACACAAAAACATAATTTACATAATCTGCACCCACTTGATATATTTTATTTTGCAGAGACAACAGCTACATTCAGGAACTGCAGTAAACAGTCCGATGTCAACAAAAATATTACCTGCATGCTTTTCCTCTGCACTTTGTTATTGTCTGTAAAACCTTCATCATTGTAATGCATTTAACTTCTTCAAATCAGCATTGCGTGCTTTGACTTCAGTATGAACTGATTTTTTAATCATTTGATTAGTATGACAGGTAAAATGCAAGTTCTTATAAAACCAGATTCCCAGATGTTTATTATGTGAGACTTGTAGGATATTGGACAGAAGGATCGATGTGTGACAACCAAGGAGAATTATATATTTCTAATGGTGATACAAAAAATGATTTATTTTCTGTGTGATAATTAGTAAGCATTTATCTTGGAGCCTGTGGCAGATGGTGCAGAAATCACACCATGAATTATTAGGCCCAGGGTGCAAGAGGATCAAGTAATCTGCATAGGGATAGGCCTGGAAATTTGCTAGCCAATCAGAGAGCTTGATGATGAATGGTAAGAAAAGCTGGGCTCCAAGAAGAGACCCTGAAGGAAACTCTGCATTAGTTCTTGTATCAGAAGAAATAAATCCAGTCTACACTGTGGCATGCAGGCCAAATAATTTCAAAATCAGTTCAAAACACGTCTAACAAACTGCAGGCTGATAAATCTGAGGAATTATGAAAAAGTGAATCAAAGGCATTCCAAAGATCCACAAACAAGCACCTTTAGCAAGCTAAAATCATTATCTGAACTCATAAAACTGCTAGGCAGAGTGATTGCTGTAGCCATCTGTAACTCTCTTGGTACTGCTGAGGTCAAGACTGTGTCAGTTAATGAAGTCTAATGTTTCTGCACAGACAGTTCTTTTCCATAGTTAAGTAAATAGAACTGGCTTCATGGTGCAAGGGGGATAAAGCCCTAAGTGTGATACAGATGTCATGAGATTGGATAGGAGCTGGAGAGGAAAGGTGGGAGTGAGTGACATACAGTGGTAGGATCATAGGAGATTACTATGCTATTGACCTAGAAGTCATTTCAAGCCTAGCCATTTCATCACAGTTTAATACCATAGAAATATAAGTTAATACCCAAGACTGCATTTAGTAATGACTGCCCATGTCCAGGAGGGTTGTGGGTGCTATTCCCAGTAAAAATGTATGGTGCCCCATCCATTTGTTCAGGTTCCCTTTGAACAGTGTCATAGAGGTGCTCTGTTTCACATGAATAGGTAGCCTATTCCAAAGATGTGACAGTTGCTGGGAGATAAATCTGTCCCTCCAGCATGTCATATTTAGGTCCCTAGAATGGGTGACCCTAGTCCTGTTTAATTTACAGATATGCAGCAATTTCTTTAGGTTTGAGTCTGAAATTGCTCTGTAAGCCAGGCATACATCTCCCCTAAGCAGTCTATATGATACATAGTATAGTGACAGACTTTAGTCAGTCTGTGTATGGTACATGCTGGAGTCCCTTGATCTTCTTTGTTAGAAACCTCTGAGGCCTCTCTAATTGCCGCAGGTGCTTTGTATGTTACATGCTGAATGTCGTGTTATACTCAATTACGGGCCAGATTAGTGCCAAGTACAGAGGGGTTATAACCTCTTTTGCTCTCGAGGTGATGCCTTTACTAATCATGTGTGCTGTGTAGAAAGTCTTCCTTACTACAGTAAAAACATGGTGGGCGAAGTTAAGGTTACGGTCAACTTGTGAACCCAAGTTCTTCACCACTTCTTGGGTACTTAGGGTATTGTTGTTGATCTGATAGTGTGAAGGGACATTGTGCTGAAAGGAATGATAATGCATTTCTTTGCATTCAGTTTGAGACCTTGACTAAGACACCAGTCATTAGTCTACATAAGACCCTCCTGGAGTATACTGACATCATTTGGAGATTCAATAAGTGCATCCATTTTGCAGTCATCTGCAAATTTGGTCAGCCACAACCCTTTAGTTTTGACCTGAACTTCTGAGAAGTATATACCAAACATTGGGGGCCCAGCAGTGACCCCTGTGACACCCCTCTGGTAACAAGTCAGCCGGTTGATGTGGAGTTACTCATTTTGATAGTGTGTGTCCGGTTTGTGAACCACTTAGAAACCCATCTTCCATCGAAAAGGTTTACATTCAGTTTGCTAAGTTTATCAATAATGTCTGAGTGTGGGATTGTGTCAAAAGCCTTTCCTAAGTTGAGGTATGCTGTCTGCACAGATTTGTTCTCATCAATGGCCTTGGTCACATTTTCGAAAAAATTCACAAGATTTGACAGGCAGGATCTGCCCTTGATGAAGCTGAACTAGGTATGATCCAGGGTTTGGAAGTCACCTATGTCTTTATTTAAGAGGTCCATAATGATACATTCCATGGCTTTACAGATGAGGTTGGTCAGACTTATGGGTCTGTAATTCCCCAGGTCTGTTGCTAGGTTACCTTTGTGGAGGGAAATAACTGCTGTTGTTCTCCATTCCACAGGAACAGAGCCTGTGGTTAGACTATGATTGAAAAGGGTACATAATGATGATGCTGGTTCATGTTTTAGACTATTTAGAAGACAATGCCATCTGGTCCCATAGAGGCTGTGTTTTTTGCCTTGAACAAGGCTTTAATGATCTGTTCTTCAGATATGTAGAGTGGGAGGGAGTTTGTGGCAAGGTTTGTGATAGATTTGGAGGTGATAGGGGGTGAAATTTTCACCAAACCTATCCACTAGCAGGTTTGCTATCTTTATGGGGTCAGAGGGTGTGATACTGTTGGTCACTAGTTCTGTATATGCGTGGGTCCTACCTTTTAGGCTAGGTACGTAGCTGTAAAATGCCTTATGGTTATCCTTGGCTATGCTAGCTAAGTTTTTCTCAAAGAGGCCCTTAGAGCATTTGACAAGTTGTGTTATTTGCCTGTTGAGGCTGAGGAGAGTGATTTTCCATTTTTGGGGTCTCACATTTGTTTTCATGGACAGCAATTTTTTGCATTTATTGTAAAGTTTGTTGATGTTGCATGTCCACCATGGCAGCTTGTTTTTACATGGAGGCTCTGGCTTTGATTCTTTCTGGTACAGCCAGGTCTACACACTTATGCAAGTGATTGTATAGGGCTCTATTTAAGCTTTAGTGTAGTTACCACTTCCAGCTGGGGGCGGAATGCATTTATACTTTCACCTAGGAGGGTATAGTTTGCCTTGGCAAATTTTTTTAGTCTGATTTCACCCTTTGTGAGTTCTGGTGTTAGTTACAGCTGGAAGGACACTGATTTGTGATCAGATTTAACTAATGAAGGTCTGAGAGTTGCGGTAGTGCATCCATTTGAGGACCAGCTCTAGTATGTAGTTCCTCTTGGGGTATGAAAAATTTGGTCCGAGGCATGTAGGTTAACAAAATCAAGGAACTTTTGTGCTAGCTGGTTAGGACTAATGTAGGTTTCCCAGTTGATGGTGGGATAATTGAAAATCCCCATAACTAGAGTGTTTGGTAATATTTGGATTGTCTCTAGTTTGGTGAGGAAGGCATCATGTATGTCATGACCCATGCAGGAGGATCTATAAATGGCTATAACTTGAATGGAGGTCTTACCCACCATAACCTGAACTTGGAGTAACTCCATGGAGTTGTCCAGTCTAACTAGATGGGAGGTGAATTTATCTCTATAATGGTGCAGTGGTTAGCATTGCCGCCTCACAGCAAGAAGTTCTCAGTTAGATCCTCAGCTGGGGTGCCTTCAGTGTGGAGTCTGCATGCCCTCCCCATGGTCATGTGGGTTTCCTCTGGGTGCTCTGTTTTTATCCCACATCCCAAAGACATGCTGTAGGTGGATTGGACACACTAAATTGGCCCTAGGCATGAGTGTTTGTGTGTGTGTGTGTGTGCCTTCTGTGGAATGTTGGGTGCCAGGCTGGCAACACAACACCATACAACTTCACTGTCAATCATGAGTGGACAGGTGATCCACTGTGATGATCCCTAACTGAGAAAAGCCAAAAGAAGAAGATGATAGATAGAAACACTGCCTCCTTTGGTTCTCACACATTCATTTTGTGGTCTGAAGGTGTGGAAGGCATTGTAGCTCAGCAAGGCTGTGGTACTCTATGAAATCTTGAATCAGGTTTCTATGACTGCACAGACATCTACATCTTCCAGTGATAGAAGTGTTTCCAGGGTTTGCAGTTTTTGGTTTAAGCCCAGCATTTAGCAGCATGACCCTTATTTTGTAAATGACTGGCAAATTTCATGTCAGTACGTTTGTTTTTGAGACCTTGCCTAAAAAAGGCACTATGGGGAGGAAAGAGCCTTTGAAAGCCTAGAGGTGCCAGGCGCAAACCATTTGTTTAAGGGAGTGAGGTTTGTCGACCATGGCTTCCCAGGCTGACAGGAACTGGATCCCCTTTGAATGACACCAAAAACTATGCCAATTGTTGAAATCAATCATTTTTTGTTTATACTGTGGCATCATTCTAGGTGAGGGTAGTATGGTGCTCAAGGCTAGGGACATACCTACCTGGGTCACTTACTCAGAGAGCTCAGTCATGTCTTTCTTCATATAGTCCAGTAAGGTAGGTCTCACGTCATTCATTCCGACATGAACCATGACAGAGTCATAATGATACTTGTTGCTGAGAGACCTGAATGCATGCATAATCTGACAAATCCTGGCACCTGATAGGCAGCGGACCGTGACTTTCTTCTTGTCCAACCTGGTGAGTGGGACATCCGTGTGTCTCACTATTGAGTCTCCAAAGACTAGAAAATTAGGTTTTTGAGTGTTACACCTTACGGGCTTGGTGTGTGAGACACTGGTGTTACTATGTGTCATGGGTGCTGTGGGATCTGTGTTAGCTGTAGCAGTCTTGTGTTTTGGAGTTCTCAGGTGTCTCAGTAGGGCTTTTGAGAGAACCTCTGCATATGCTAATTGCTGTGTTGGATGCATACTATGTATATGAGTAGTGGTACTATGTGTATGTGTAGTGGTGGGTCGGTTGACAACCTCTTCTGTGTTACTGCTTTGAGTGTGAGAGAGCATGGATTCAAGATTCTTGGTATAGTACATCTCTCACACTATGTACCAGAGTGAGTTATTGGTAGAGGGTTGTCAGTGTACATCAGGCAATTGCTACACTGCCTCAAGAGACCCAAGTCAACAAGGTTAGCAGGAGAAATGAGGGTGGTCCAATGGTCCATAATGCTAGGTTGAAGACTGTTGTCACTTGGGGGGCTTTTCAGGATCAATCAAGTAGGAGATCAGTGGATGGATATTTCTGCCTGTTTTTTGTCTTCCCCACTAAGCAGGTGCATAGGTGCATGCACATGCCTTGGAAGACACTGTGTGGGAATGTAAGCATCAGGTTGCCACAGAGACCAGGAAGACCAGTTAAAACAAAACAAGAATCCATGGCTGCTTAGATGATGGCCTCTTCATCACCCTTAAGTCATAGGTTGATCATGAGCGGAAGTAGGCATTAGGCTAATTCTTAGTGAAGACTAAGTACTCTCCTAAAATAGTCAAGTGGGGTGCAATCAGACTGGAAGTGATGGAGAATAATTGTCTGATAGAGTGCTTAAAAAGGGCTGAATTATGTAAACTACAAGGGCATAAAGTGTCACAAAAATTCATTTTTTAGTAAATGGAGAAAGAACCATGATAAGTAAATATCAGAGGGAGCTTTTGGTGAATTTGTGGTTACCCATCCATTCATCCAAATTACATTTGAATAGATTATGTGGAGTAGAAGATGGTTCCACAGAAGCAGTATTCTCTCTCTGGCAAAAGTTTTCCCCTCCAGTATGTTCTATTTATTTTGCAAAAGAGATTGACACCCCTTGAGTGGGTGTTTTTGACTCCATTGGACTTGTGAATGTGTAAGAGGTTTGACAGAATAGGGTCAAGGCCTTAAGATGGTCTGCATAGTTTGCATGATTTACACCTTTGATTTATTTAATGAGAAAGTGTTGTGGTCATTCCAGTTCTTCAAGTGCTTGGACTGGTACATACTGAAAGGAGCCTTATACTCAATCTGCCTAATGAGTGCAATCAGAACTAGTTCTTGGGACATTTGAAAGGAGGTGTATGTGTGGGTAGGTCACTGGAGAATGTTAGAGGGGAGAGGGGGGGTGACGTTTGAGTTAAATTTGTAGTTTGAGTTAGATTAGTAGATTGGCTTTGTCCTCTGGTTCTAAGTATGTGATTCATTTTCCTCATATTTACTGACAACCAGTTAATTCTCATACAAGCTGATACAGTATGTGAGAGATGTCTTTACAAAACGTCACTGGAGGCAAAGCTGTTACATAAAAGTACTCCTAATGTCAATAAGGTTGTCAGTAGTACACATGCTGCATCCATCACACACAATTCAAAGCAGGCATATAGACCCACATATACTGAGGCACTTACATATAACCTTCCTAAACCACAAATACCTCCTAAACAAAGTACACATAAGAAATACCCTCAGCAGTCCCAAATGCACTCTTTCAAAACAACACCCACATGAACACATAGAGCTACATCTCATGGAGCCTCTACTTCTAAGCCCATAAGGTAAGTCACGATACAATCCAACATTCTAGTCATTGGGGACGCCATTGTGAGACACACTGATGCCCCTCTCTCCAGGCTGAGTAAGGAGAAAGTTATGGTCAGTTGCTTATCAGGGGCTAGGATCTGCCCCATTACGCATGCACTCCATTTACTAATTGGATTAAAATTACCAATATGACTCAGTCATAGTCCATGTGGGAGTAAATGACCTGAGACGTACCTCCCTAGACTATATGAAGAGAGAAATCATGGAGCTCTTGGAATATGTGTCTCAAGCTGATATGAGCCTAGCACTGAGCAGCATTTTACCTTTTCCAAGGATGATGCCACAATATGAACAAAAGATGATTGACTTTAAAAATTGGCTTAATTTCTGGTGTCATTCTAAGGGGTGCAATATTTGTCAGCATAGAAGGAGATGGTCAACACACTGCTTTGCCAGGGATGGTCTGCACCTTTCCCCTCTTGGCTTTCGAATATTAGCTAAAACATTGTCTTTCCCTATAGTGCCTTTTTTTAGGCAATGCCAAACTGAAAGTATCGCTGACATAGCAAGTCAAAACCAAGAAAATCTAAAGGTATTACTGCTCAGTGCTAGGAGTCTAAACAAAAAACTCCACTCCCTAGAAGCTGTCTTTACCTTAGAGAATGCTGATGTCTGTGAGGTCACTGAGACTTGGTCTAATGCCATGGAGAGCACACTAGCAGTGGAAGGTTATAAAGCCTTCCACTCATTTAGACCAGCTACTTCACAGTCCGGGATTAAAGGTGGAGGTGTCTCTACTTACATTAAAAATAAATATACTTCAAGACTGGTGAAACAGGGCAATGCACTTGAACTGCTCCATGTTCAACTCACCATAGGTAAAATCCAATACCACTTCCTTGCAAGTTATAGGTCCCCCTGTATGATCCAGGAAACCCATACCATGTATTTAAACATATTAGAAACACTAACCATCCAACCCAATACCATATTCATGGGTGACTTTAATTACCCCACTATTAACTGTGAATCCTGTGCGACACCAAATGTACATGCACAGAGATTCCTGGATTTTGTAAACACAAACTCCCTGGACCAGATAGTTAATACACCAACCAGGGGTCAAACCATACTGGATGTGGTCGTCACTAAAATGGGAGACTACTGCACACCCCCTATTGTAATGATTTTGATGGTAAGGTCAGACCACAAAATGGCCTCCTTTGAAGTAAAAATAAAACCTGGACCCCCAGCTAAACTGGGAATATTCAGGAACTATTCTAAGGCTAACCTCCTGGTATTAAGTGAAAAACTGGCAAAATGTCAAGCCCCCATAAACCCTGAGAGCACTTTTGCCTATGCAGAACTGTTTACATAATCCCTCTACAAGCATGTTAATAACTACATAGAGGCAGCTGTACCCATCAGGAAGAAGTACAGAACTAACTCAAAAAACAAGCTACCCTGGTGGAATCACAAAATTAATTGGATGTATAACAGAAGGAAGAAATCATGGCAAAAATTAGGAGGTGCAGACCCCATCAAGATAAAAGCACTCTCATCAAACTAAACAAACAGCTCAGAGGACAAATAAAGTCTACCAAAGCCAAATTTGAGGTAAGTTTGGCCTCCCAGGCCAAGGACAACCACAAAACATTCTTTAGCTATGTCTGCAACCTAAAAGGCAATACACATTTGTGTGCAGAGCTCATTGTAAATAGGGCCACCTATACTGAGCCAGAAGATATAGCAAACCTCCTGGCTGATAAATTCAGCTCCAACTTTACTCCCCTCTCTCCCTTCCCTCAGGAAATATAATCAAATATAACTCCCCTTACTATAACTAGGGAACAGATCCTTAATGCTATCTCTAAGACCAAGAACACTGCATCAATGGGCCCAGACAATATCCCACGACACCTTCTAAATGGCATGAAACATAACCTATCAGTGCCTCTGGAATTACTATTTAACTGTAGCCTCCAAACAGGCTTCATGCCTCATGAATGGAGAAAGGCAACAGTCATCCCTCTGCACAAAGGTGGGCCATCTACAGACCCTGTAAACTACAGACCCATAAGTCTCACTCATCTTATATGTAAAGCCATGGAAGGAATTATCATGGAGATGATCAGTATAGATATAGTAAACCTCCAGACACTGGACCCAACCCAGTTTGGTTTTGTCAAGGGCAGATCATGCCTACTCAGCCTGATGGACTTTTTTGAGAAGGTCACAAAAGCAATGGATGAGGGCAGAATCATTCACACTGCCTACCTTGACCTGGCCAAGGCATTTGATACAATACCCCATTCAGGTACTGCTAACAAACTCAGGAGGCTAGGTACAAACCTGTATGCCACCAGGTGGATAGCTAACTGACTCACAGACAGGACCCAGGAAGTTAGAATTAGGGAGTCCACCTCTACAAAGAGGTCAGTCACAAGTGGAGTCCCATAGGGATCAGTCCTTGGACCACTCCTTTTTGGCATTTACTTCTCAGAAGTCAAGGCCAATGTCACTAGTCTCTGGCTGACTAAATTTGCAGATGATTGCAAATTTGGAGCTGTCATTGAATCTCATATTGACACAAATGTTCTCCAGGAGGAGCGGACACAGACAAACAACTGGTGTCAGAGCCATGAACTAAAACTAAATACCAAGAAATGTATAATAGTATCCTTTGGGAAGTCACCCATCCCTGGTAACTATCATATTGACAACACACCCCTTAGAGTTGACCCAGTAGTCAGAGACTTAGGGACACACACAGATAATAATCTAGCCTTTGATCATCACATGTCTACAATGGTGAGGGAATCATTCTTTGTTGCGCAACTTATAAACAAAGGTTATGGCATCTAAGTCCAAGGAAGTCATTGTTCCATTGTATTCAGCATTCATCAGACCTGTCATTGAGTATAATGCCCCCTTTGGTATGTACCTAACCAGGCATATCCAGCAACTGGAATGTCTACAGAGGTTCCTCGTTAAAAGAATACAAGGTGTAAGTAATATGTCCTATGCAGACTGCCTCAAGGCCCTATCCATTTTCTGTTTCCTACAGGCTCTTACTTATTTATTTTTGTATTTTACAGTTTGTTTACCAGGATAGTCCATTGGGCCAAAGGAGCCCGTTTTCAATGGAGTCCTGGGGAGAAAAACTCCAACAAGGTTAAACAAGTGATAATGTAATTAGGCAAACACACCAACAAAATGTTACAAAGTATATAGAATTTGTAAAATTTGTAGTATATAATGAAATAAGAGATGTACTAACAAAAGAAATAATAGTAATAAAATGCTTTTACAGGGCAATCAAAGGTACTATCTATATGTATATATATTTACATAATCTACACAAGTAAACTTCTCAAGTCAGATTACAAAAGAAACAAGAAACAGAGAAGAGGGACATTACGGACTAACAGGTAGAGTGAAGATACAGGTACAGAAGGAAGAAGGAAGGAGCATCGATATAGAAGGAAATTAGGTAGGAAACTAGACAGGGGGGATCAGAGTTGTGAAAACTGAAAAAGAGAGGGAGGTAGGTAGGGTGTGGAGACGTAGAGGAGAGGGATTGGAGTTATAAGAAGTTAGAGAGGAGAGATGGGTAGGATATGGTTAAATAAAGGAGAGTCGGGAGGGGTGGGAGCAGGAGCATTCCCAGAGAGATGAGAGGTGGGAATGGAGCAAGGTTTTCAAGGTGGAGTGGTTGTTGGTGGTAAGAATTTGTGGAGGGAGGGAATTCCAGAGTCGAGGTAGAGAAAAGGACAAAAGGAATTTGCCTGGTGTTCGAGCAGGTTTGTGTGCTTCGAGCAAGTTTTGATTGTTTGACCTGAGTATTTTATTTATTATTTTACATTTGTTAACCGGGGGCGTCTGACTGAGCCATAAAGGCCCTTTTTCAGCAGTGGCCCGGGGAGAAAAGCTCCACAAAGAAAAATTACAGACACATTTAGCTATTTAGACATGATCAGTATACACACAAATTACAAGAGACATGTTTTTACAGTGGTATGTGGCACATAAACAGTTACAGTGGAGAGAACAAACAAAAAAATATTAAATTTAAAAATAAAGGTAATTAATAGATTTATGGTGTACAGCTGAAATTTGGAACATAGGTAGAATACATACATAGTACACAGGTACATTACATACATTGTAGATTAGCCAGTGTTAGTGAGTAAGGTTGAAAACTATTATAAAGTGCTCTGGATTTAGTATGTATATGTTATCCGCTTTCGCTAGCCTGGGGAGCAATCATGGCACTGCCAACTTTGCTTGAGATATTGCCTGATGAGGTCTTTAAAGGAGGCTTTGGATGATGTGTTTTGAATGCTAGTAGGGACAGAGTTCTTTTTTTTTAGCCACTGAAATACTATATAGTGCATCTCCAAAGCTATTGTAGCTGTTGGTGACTTCTAGTAGTAGTTTGCTTGATGATCTAAGAGGCCTTTTGGCTGAGTGATGTTGTACTAGGTTTTTGAGGGCAGGACACTTATTGGGGAGGTAATAGATAGAATAACAGAGGCAGGGCTGATTGTAGGATAGGAGGTTGGGCAGTTCAAGCCAGTGGAGCTGTCTCAAAGCAGTATAGTGATGAGTTCTATATGAGCAATTTGCAGCAAAGCGGGCACTTCTGTTATAGCAGGCTTCCATTTTGCTTAGTTCAGTTTTGTTGAGATTTGTCAGAATGGGAGATGCATAGAGTAGGGTAGATAGAAGTTGGGAGCGAGCAATGGCTGATCTTGTGTTGTTGGTAAGAAATGGTTTGATACGGTAGAGTGACCCCAGTTTGGCATGTACTTTTTTAATAGTTAAGTTGAGATGACTATCAAATTTTAGGTGGGATTCATAACCCAGAGGCTCCCTTCAGTCTGGAATAAAATCCTAGTCCAGGTTAGGCAGAGTCCCTCATTGACTCTCTTCAAGAGGAATCTTGATGAGTGGATGGGAGATAGTAGGTTTACCCCGGGTATCACTTCTGTGTCACTGTGACAGAGGCACAGTATACTAACCTCGAAAAAGGGCATAGCAGAATTCATTTAAAATGGGTGGCGAAAGCCAAACACACTCTGGCTAGGCTTATAAATGCCCTAGGGCAGATAGCCTAGTATGAACCTATGAACCTATGAGTCTATGGTTATTCCCAATAGCTTAGCCTGTGCCACTGGAGCAATTGGAGTAGCATTTGTGGAGTAGATAGTGAATTGACTGTTAGTGTTTTTGTTAGAACTGGTTATAATCATAAACTGAGTTTTCTTTGGATTGAGGATAAGTTGGGCTTTGGTAAGGTAGTTTTCAACATCAGAGAATGCTAGTTGAGTTGTTTGCAGGAGGGTGGGAATGTTTTGTGCAGCACAGATTAAGGTAGTGTCATCTGCATACTGAATTATAGATGCATGCTGTGTGGAGGTATGGAGGTCATTTGTGAAGACTGTGAATAGTAGTGGTCCTAAGATAGAACCCTGTGGGACTCCTATAGTTATGGGCAGCCGAGAAGAGAGAGAATTTTCCCATTTAACAGCTTGTTAAATGTAATAGTAATTAAGAGTAGTCTGTCTGGTTGATGTAATTGGAGGGAGGCATAAAGAGAAGGGCAGAGAAAGGGTTTAAAGATGAATTTATCTGCATAAGAAAGTTGTATGAAGGAGAGATGATGGGGTAATTCAAGCCAATTTAGTGTGCGAAGGGCATTACAGTGGCCAGATTTGGCAGCAGTGGCAAACTTTGAGATTTTGTTATAGCAGGAGGCTAGTTTAGTGCGTAGACTGGGTTGGAGATTAGTAAAGGGAGGATCACCATACAAGAGGGAGGGTATGAGGTAGGTGGTAGAAAGGACATGTTTGGTTGAGGGAGTAAGGAAGCGGTTGTGATGGTACAGTAAGCCTAGTTTTTGTTGGTTTTTCTTTATATTTGTTTGGGGATGCATGTCAAATTTAAGCTCATATATACTGACACCTAGTAGCTTTGTACGGGATACAATTTCTATAGGGGTCCAGTTTTGTCTAGTTATGGAGAAAGAGTTCTTGTCAATTTTAGCATACTCTGAAGGGATGAATATCATAATATTGGATTTGGAAGCATTTAATGCTAGATGATTGTTTAACATCCAGTTCTCGGTTGATAGGAAGCCTTCTTGGGTTAGTTTCTGTAGTATGGGGAGGGTTTCAGCAGAGCAGATTATCATGGAGTTGTCTGCATATTGGATGAGCTTGGCATTAGGAATACACTGGTGGAAGTCATTTATAAATATATTAAATATCAGAGGGCCTAATATGAACCCCTGTGGTACTCCTGTGTGGGTGTTAAGGAAAGGGGAAGTACAGTTTTTCCACTTGACCAATTGCTGCCTATTGGAGAGGTAACTGGAGAACCAGTTGATAGAGGTGGTGGATATGTTAAGATGAGAGAGTTCAGGCAGAAGGAGGCGGTGTCAAATTGTATCGAAGACCTTGGATAAATCAAGTAGGAGGGTATATACAGTACTGCCAGAGTCACGTGCAGAACTCACAGTTTCTAGGAAGGAGAGTAGAGCAGTGGTGGTGCTGTGTCCAGGCCTGAAACCGTGTTGTGTGGGAGTAAGCAGATGGTTATCAAGTAGGTAGGGTACTAGTTGTAGATGAATGCATTTTTCTAAGATTTTTTGAGATAGGGGAGAGAATGGCAATTGTCAAAAGTTAGAGATTTCAGTATTGTTTCCCCCTTTATGAAGGGGGATGATAAAGGCTTTCTTCCAGAGTATTGGTACATAGGATTCTTGGATTGACTGGTTTATTAGGCTGGAGATGGGGTAGGCAATGATTTTGGCAGTTAGCTTAAGGAAGTTAGATGGGAGGTCATCAGGGGCATTTGAACATGACTTCAAATTATGTAGGAGTTTTTTTTTATGGTAGAGATAGGAACAGGTTAGAGGGTGAAAGGATGGAGTTAAGTTTTGTTGCTCGAGGAGGGTGAATTAGTGGAGATAGAAGATTGTGGGCTAGGTATATTATTTGTAAAAGATGTAGTGAGTTTAGTGATAGAGTCGATGAAAAAGGAGTTAAACTGGGAAGCTAAGGAGAGGTCAGAGGTGTGAGGGTCAGGGCATGGGTTTACTTTTTTACCAGGATGGAGGAGGGTAGAGGTGCTATTCCAGAACTTTTTAGGGTTAGTTTTGTGGTTGTTTTGTAGTAAAGAGTTGTAGGATTTTCGGTCACAGGCTATACGTTGTTTGACTTTGTTTCGAAGTTGCTTATAGTCATTTAGGGAGGAAGAAGATGTGTGTTTCTGGTATTTTTTCCATGCTTTGTCCCGGAGGTGCATGAAGGTTATAGTCTCTTTGGCTAACCAGGGGGCTGTATTGTATTTAATTCTTTTAGTTCTAACGGGATCAAAGCTATTTAACAGGTTGATGAACGTAGTATTGAAGTAAATCACTGTGTCATCCAAGGGGAGTGATTTTAGAGGAGCCTGGTTAGTATGTTTTAGTGAGTCAGAGAAGGATTGAGGGTTGAAGTTATTAAGAGAGCGAGTGGAAACATCGTTATTAGATAGGTATAAAGAGCTAGGTGAGTGACGAGCGAAGGCAGGGAGGTGATCACTAAGAGAGTCAAGTAGGGTACCCTTATCAGATATAGTACTGGGGTGAGAGACTAGTATCCAGTCCAGGGTGGTTACAAAGGGGCTGCCTTTAGAGGATCTAGTAGGTGAGTTGATTAGCTGGGTAAAGTTATAGAGGTTTAGATTGTGTCAGGTAGTGGGGGATTGAATGGTTGCCCAATTTATATTAATGTCACCTAGAATTATAATTTCATTGCTAATGTTAGATGAGAACCAGGAGAAGATTTCCTTGAGAATAGGTATTTGTCACTGGGTGGAATGTATAGAGGAAAATACATATCTTTTTGTGTTTATTTATATTTAAGAGGGCCAGGGTTAGCTCAGCAGTACCAAATTGGGGTGCAGGTTTAGTATAAGGAGGCTTTTGGGGGAGATCTATGCATGATTGGCATCTAGGAAGTTACATTTATTTTTGAATGCAATGAGTTTTTTTTTCTTTTATTGTAGAGCCTATTTATATTGGGTTCCATCCCACGAGTTTATTTTTGAATCTGACATTGTATTTATTTCTAAGGGGGACAGACGCATCTATGCAACTATTTACATGTGAATAACATTTGGCAGTGAAGCATTCCCCGTAAGCAGTGGGGGCAGTCAGTTTTAGTAGCACAAACACTTGAAAGTAAGCAGGAGATGCACAGAGACTGGGTTACTGATGGAGAAGGATGGGAAAAAAGTCCAGGAGAAAGACTTCATAGAGGCTCTGGCCTTCCTTGGCAGAGGTAGCCAATCAAATGCAGATACACACAAGAAGAAGTAAAGGAAGAAAATGCACTAAAGGCTATGAACTGGTACTGAGCTTCATCCATTACTCCAAAGTTTGATTCTTCATCCTTTAGTCTAAAGTTTGATTCTCTCACCCTTAATTTGCTTACTGCATGACTCTGAACAAGTTACTTAATCAGAATGTACTTGTGGGTCACCTTTGAAAAGAGGCTTGTGCCAGTGAGTGTACCTGGTTAACAAATGAATAAAAAATCTATTATGCAAGAAAGTATACTTGAACATGTGAAAATTCAAAAGCTCAGAACATAAATTTTTCATCCTCAGCATAAAGTAGCATGTACCAAGCACATAATGTAGCAAAGCCCAGAAATGACATATATGAACTTTCTCTTGCTTGATATTATCTTCATACTAAAAATTCCCCCATCTGTTTCCTATTAACTTTTAACTCTACCATTGCTATTGTTTTTTTTCTTGTTTATTTAAACAATTTACTTACCTTTTGCTGCTTTGGATAAATTCTGTTCACACTAGACAAGGTTTGGGCCCACTATACTCCTCTCTGTTTTACTCCCATCCCCTACCCCCGTTTCCACCTAGTCATGACTTCACTTCCTTTATACTTACATCCCCTACCCTACCCCCATTCCCACCTATTTCTGACATCACTTCCTTTATACTTACATATATTGGATTGTTCTCCTCAGTACCTCTGACTCTCTTCAAGTGTAATTATTACTCATCATCATCATCACCTACACTAGAATCAGGGGGACTGCAGTCGACTATCACAGAGTTTTTGGGTAGTGTGTGACAGAAGAATGTCAAAGACGCTGAAAAGTAAGGTGTACAAAACAGTGGTGTGCAGTAGAAGTGCAAGTAGCTTCAATTGTGGAAAAGGTCAAAGATAACAGATTACCATATTTTGGGCACATGTGCAGGAAAGCAGAAGAGAATCTGGTGAAGAACATTTAGGACAGACAGGAAGAAGGCAAGCAGATGGATGAATTGTGTGTGAGAAGACCAATAACAGTCAAGCATGACAGTTGTAAGAAGGTAGGAAAGTGGTACTGAATTAAGAGAGGCAGTGACAATTGAATACCTAGACCCCATATAGAAAATCTGAAAAAGGGGGTTGATGATAATGATGACATAATTAAAAGTGACCATAAGTTAACACAGGATATTCCCACTCTTGTCACATTTGGATATTCCTACTCTTGTCACATTTGGATATTCCTAATCTTGTCACATTTGGATATTCCTAATCTTGTCACATTTATGTTTTCATTATTATTCCAGGTATGACTAAGTCTATAGCAATACTGCTGACTCACACAGTTCCTTAACAAACATGCAATATTTGCTGACAACAGACCAGATACTAGGCATGGAGGAGGTACACTTCTGCTTGTACAGAAGGAGGAAAACCTGTCTCCATTAATGCTGCACAGCAGCAAGGCAGCCTTAGACAATGAGTCAGACTGCTTACTTGTACAAATTTTCCTGGGTGGTCGCACAAAAGTATATTTACCATTAATGTATATTCCACCTTCATCATCTATTTCCTTGACCAAGGCTATATAAAGCAAGACTCTGGACATTGCAAGACATCACAAACTCATTGAAATAGGTAATCTTAACTTAAATTTAAATAGGCTGGCTACAGTACATAAACTATCACAGTTAATCTCAAATGGCATTAGACCCAACTTTAACTCTAAAAAAATCTTTTTTACTTGATGTGGATGTAATCAATATACCTTGATATGGGTATAACCAACATACCAGATAAATTGAAACAGCTACAGATACTTTCAAATTCCTTAAGTGATCAGTACGTCTGGTCATTTAAATGTCATAAACCTAAACCCATAATTTTGACAACTAGAGTAATCCCTGATTCTGATTCAGATGCTCTCTCTGTAGAACCACAATTGGACCAGATTTCCTTCTTTCACTGCAGTGATCCTATAACAGCCCTTTTCGTTTTTTACAACCTTTTCTATCCCATTCAGGATAAATTATTCCCTAAAAAAAGAATAAGAGTTCAGGACAGATTCTCCATTTGATTTACCCCTGATATTAAACAACTAATACACAACAGAGATGAAGCCTAGGCAAAATGGAAAAAAGTAGCCATCCTGTACACACAAATTCAACATGTACTAACATTTAAAAAAGGAAACTAGGCTGAAAATCAGTTGCGCCAAAACTGAATATGCCATGCAATTACAAACAACTTATCTTGGATAAGAAAACAATCTTGGAAGGCAATAATATAACTTGACACTTTCAAGGTTTTCCCAAAAGCAGGTAGTTATAGTACTGTTCGCAAGGATATAATTTATCAACTAAGTCAGAATATCAGCAGTCCCCTACTACCTACTAACCTGATTTTTTTCTAACCCAACTTTTTTTCCAATCGTCACCATTTCACACGATTTGTTGATTTTCCCCAATTCTATTTCATGGGCGTTACCTTACAAGAGATACAAAAACTCCTTGAAAATTTCTACAGCCCCAAGTTTCACAGTTTGCTACCCAACGTTCTGAAATTAGCTAACCATACCCTCAGTAAGCCTCTGTCACAGATTTTCAATCAGTTACATACAGCAAAAATCCTCCATTATGGCTTTAAACATACCATGGCCATTCTCCTGGGTAAAAGTCCTCCCCCAGTCTCTACAAATGACTTTTGCTCTATAGCCAACCTCTGTCCAATACTTATAAAATAGTATATGGTAGTACAAGAACACCTAAAGCAAGAACATGCACTTACAGAAAGCAATAAGCAATGACATAAACAATCAAGAAAATAATTAAGGCTAAGAGCTGCTAATGAGCTTCATCCTTTAGTCCAGGGTTTGCTTCTTCACCTTTTAGTTTATGGTTTGATTCCCTCAGACATAATTTGCTTACTGAGTGACTCTGAATAAGTCACTTAACCAGAATGTGCTTGTGGGACTCCTCTGAAATGAGGCTTGTGCCTAGCATGTTACCTGGTTAACAGATGAATAAAAAATGTATTATGCAAGAAAGTTTACTTGAACAAATGAAAATTGTTTATTAAACAAGAAGGATCTTTATTAAATTATCTTTTATGACATAGCAATCATACATTTATATATAAATGAAAACAAATAATATTGACATAATTTTAGTTACAAACGTTATACATCATTTATAATATATCCAGCCACTGTCAGTCAAACATTACATAGCTCATTCAAATCATGCCTTCTTTTAAACCTCATTCTTTGTCTGCATGTATTGTTCCAATTTCCATTTTTTTATATATAATTTGCTCCTACCCTTTTATAAAGATCCCATTGCCGGTTATTTTATCCCTGTTAATATAGTCACTACAAGTCTTCAGATAAGGTAGCTCATATCAAACACATAATGTAGCAAAGACTCAAAATGGCGCATATGAACTGTCTTTATAATCTTCCCACTCTTACTTCTTAAAATTCTTCCAAATTTTTCCTATTAGCTTTTAACTCTGCCAGTGCTATTGTTGTTTCCTTGCCAGATAAAACATTTTACTTATCTTTTGCCTCTCCTGACAGATTCTTCCCATGCTAGACAAGGTTTGGGTGGGTCTATATTAAAACCACGAAAGCTTACAAATGAGAATACAAGTACATCAACACATAAACGTCGAAGTACAACAAGAGCGAAATATGTAATCGGTGAAAATCAGAATGCCGAACATATTTCCTTGGCCAGCAGGGTGATCGTGGGGATGAGGAAATATATCCTTTTCTCCACTGTAGTGCGATCTCGGAGTTGGTATATTAAAGTAGGGGGGAGTGCAGGGGGGCTTGCCCCCTGCAAAAGTGTGTTTATTAAAGTTTGTTTAGTTAGGTTTTCCTTACCTGTATGGCACTGTTGTTTTATGAAATACATTCAGTGTTGTAAATTTTGCTGATTACGTATTTCACTCTTGTTGTACTTCAGCGTTTATGTGTCGATGTATTTGTATTCACATTTGTGAGCTTTCGTGGTTTTAATATAGACCCAGTTTGGGCTCACTACACTCAGCTCTGCTTCACTCTATACCTTACCTCCATTTCCACCTGTTGATGACATCACTTCCTTATAACACACACCTAATTACCATTAGAAGTGCCCTTACACTGAATTCTTCTCCTTAGTAGCCCTGACTCTTTTCAGATATCGTTGTTACTCATCATCATTTATTTATTTAACATTTGTTTACTGGGAAAGTCCAACTTGGAACAAAGCCAATTTTTAGTGGAGACCTGGGATGAAACACTCCAGGCACATGCCTTTGTAACATGGGAGGAAAACTGGAGTACCCGGGAAAACACACATGAATGCAGGAAAGACATGCAGACTCCACATAGAAGGCACTCCAGTCGAGAAACGAACTGGAGAACCTCTTGCTGTGAGGTGACAGTGCTACAGCTGCACTACTGTGCCATCCAATCATCATCATCATCATCATCATCATCATCATCATCATCATCATCATCTAAGCTAGAATCATAGGGTCTGCAGCCAATTAGCACAGAGAGTCAGGGGTAGTATGTGACAGAATAATGCCAAAGAAGCTGAAAGGTAAAGTATTCAAAACAGTGGTGCGACTAGTACAACTGTATGGTATAGAAACCTGGGCAGTAAAGGCAAAGCAGTTGACGAACCTAGAGGTGATGAAGATGAAGTGCCTGAGATGGGTGGTAGGAAGCACACTGTGTGTGGGACAGATGAAGAAATGAGAACATAAGAACAGAGACCAATGTAGGTTCAGTTGCAGACAATGAACTTCAGAAGGATTTTGAAGCTATATGGAAATTGCTTTGTAAAAATAAGCTGTCCATCAATATATAAAAATGCATTGATGGACTTTGTCACTTGTAGAAAATGAAGTAACATCCCTAACTTCAGTATTACAGAACTTCAGTCAATCTGGTTGATGTAATTGGAGGGAGGCATCAAGAGAAGGGCAGAGAAAGGGTTTAAAGATAAATTTATGTGCATAAAAAAGTTGTTTGTAGGAGAGATAATGGGGTAATTCAAGCCAATTTAGTGTGCGAAGGGCATTACAGTGGCCAGATTTGGCAGCAGTGGCAAACTTTGAGATTTTGTTATAGCAGGATGCTAGTTTAGTCCTTAGACTGGGTTGGAGATTAGTAAAGGGGGGATCACAATACAAGAGGGAGGGTATGAGGTAGGGGGTAGAAAGGACATGTCTGGTTGAGGGAGTAAGGAAGTGGTTGTGATGGTACAGTAAGCCTAGTTTTTGGTGTTTTTTCTTTATATTTGTTTGGGGATGCATGTCAAATTTAAGCTCATCTATACTGACACCTAGTAGCTTTGTATGGGATACGATTTTTATAGGGGTCCTGTTTTGGCTAGTTATGGAGACAAAGTTCTTGTCAATTGTAGCATACTCTGAAAGGGGTGAATATCATAATTTTGGATTTGGAAGCATTTAGTGCTAGATAATTGGTTAACCTCCAGTTCTCGGTTGATAGGAAGCCTTCTTGGGTTAGTTTATGTAGTATGGGGAGGGTTTCAGCAGAGCAGATTATCACAGAGTTGTCTGCATATTGGATGAGCATGGCATTAGGAATACATTGGTGGAAGTCATTTATAAATATATTAAATAGCAGAGGGCCTAATATGGACCCCTGTCATACTCCTGTGTGGGTGTTAAGGAAAGGGGAAGTACAGTTTTTTCCACTTGACCGATTGCTGCCTGTTGGAGAGGTAACTGGAGAACCACTTGATAGAGGAGGTGGATATGTTAAGATGAGAGAGTTCAGACAGAAGGAGGCGGTGTCAAATTGTATTGAAGGCCATTGATAAATCAAGTAGGAGGGTATATACAGTACTGCCAGTCACGTGCAGAACTGACACTTCCGAGGAAAGAGAGTAGAGCAGTGGTGGTGCAGTGTCCAGGCCTGAAACCGTGTTGTGTGGGGGTAAGCAGATGGTTATCAAGTAAGTAGGGTACTAGTTGTAGATTAATGCATTTTTCTAAGATTTTTGAGATGGGGGAGAGAATGGCAATTGGCCAAAAGTTAAAGATTACGTAATAATCCACTGCGAATACACCAATGAGTGCCCAAAAACGAGGATTCAGAATATAAATCCCACCGTATTTTCAAAACATCCACCAGCTGCTGTACGAGTACAAAGTCTACAAATTTTGTTCCATAACAGGCTCAAATAGCAAGAGAATACGATAAAGCAGATGAAATAATTCCAAATTTTATTCCTTGACTAAGTCAATATACGGTGGGATTTATATTCTGAATCCTCGTTTTTGGGCACTCATTGGTGTATTCGCAGTGGATTATTACGTAGTCATCTGATTTTTGTGGTTTCCAAAAGTTAAAGATTTCAGTATTGTTTCCCCCTTTATGAAGGGGGATGATAAAGGCTTTATTCCAGAGTATTGGTACATAGGATTCTTGGATTGACACGGTTTATTAGGATGGAGATGAGGTAGGCAATGTTTTTGGCAGTTAGCTTAAGGAAGTTAGATGGAAGGTCATCAGGGGCATTTGAACATGACTTTAAATTATGTGGGAGTTTTTTTATGGTAGAGCTAGGAACAGGTTGGAAAGTTAAAGGATGGAGTTAAGAAGTTTTGTTGCTCGAGGAGGGTGAATTAGGGAAGATAGAAGATTGTGGGCTAGGTATATTATTTGTAAAAGATGTAGTGATTTTAGTGATAAAGTCTTCTTGCTATCACTACTGAACAGGAGTACCCAGGAGTATCAGACAAAAACTTATCATTCCACCAAAACACAAAAGCCCACGTCAAGAAGGGATTCATTTTGCTTAAAGTTTCATACAAAATATCTAACCTACTGATCACTGAGGCTAGGCAAGCCATTGCCATAAATGTACTTTCCAGACATCTGCATTTAAGGGTGAAATTACAGTACTTGTTCAAGCTGTCTTGCTATTGGCCTGTCTGTCTATAAATCACCTTGTGTAGCTAGTTTGTAAAAGTTATTTTGTGGTAGTATGTACGCTCAAGCAATCTTTTTTGAGTTTTTACATTAAGAGGATTGAGAAATTTCATCTAGTGGCAGTAGGCACTGGCCTGGTCTATCTGAGTTGGGAAACACATAAGAAAACTGCAAGTGTAGTTGTTTTATTGGTAGAGGGCATAGAAGTCAGTTTCCTGTGTTTTACGTACCTGTAGAAATTTGATGCATTTGCACACTAGTGCTCATCGTGCAGCGGTGGTTAGTAGTGCGCTGTATAGACGTCATCATGCAGCGGTGGTTAGTAGTGCGCTGTATAGATGCAGACACCTAGAAACCAAATTTTCCCTAAAAAACTTCCGCTTTAACTGTAACAGTAACTCTGAGTGCGGGGCAACTAATTTGCATGTTGGATCGCACTGAGCAGCTAGTTTGCTCGTTGAGGAGCACTGCCTTTTGAATTTAGTATTATATAGCCCAGTCTAGTCTCTAGGCCCCAAAGCACCTTTAGTCAACTTGACTAGTAACCCCTCATGCACAACACCCTTGTATCTCACTGAATGAAGGACATGACATCATGGGTATACACTTTACCAATTTCTCTGCAGCCAGTTTGGTGGATAGGGGAATATTGAAACAATGTAACAATTGTCTAATGTTTACTGACAACAATTTAATTCTTGAAGAAACAAACACCATATGTGAGAGATGTAAATAAACAATGTCTCTAGAGGCAAAACACTTGAGTACAAACACACATAATAATCTGGTTGTCAGAAACACACACACACACACACACACACACACACACACACACACACACACACACACACACACACACACACACACACACACACACACTACACTCACCACATATATACCTAACACTTGTCATACATTCACACCAAGTGGAGCCTCAGCTACTAATTCCCTAAGGCAAGCCAATACATTACCCTAGACAATAGCCATAGGTGACTCCATTGTATAACATACTAACATCCCACTCATCAGGTTGAACAAGGAGACAATAATGGTCATCTGCCTATCAGGAGCCAGGATCTGCCAAGTTATACATGCACTCAAGTCATTGCACTCCGGGTACCAGTATGGCTCAGTCATAGTCCCTGTAAGTGTAAATAACCTGAGACACACATACATAGACTATATGAAGACAGACATCATGGAACTTTCAGACTATTTGTCAAAGGCCGGTATATACATATCATTGAGCAGCATATTCTATCTTCCCCAAGGATGATGGCACAATATGAACAGAAGATGATTGATTCTGATAACTGGTCTAGTTTCTGGTGTCATTCTAGGGATTCCAGGGGAAATAATATTTGTCAGTTTGGGAGGACATGTTTAACAAACCACATTGGTTTGCCAAGCATAGTGTGCATCTGTTAGTCCTAAGCTTTAAAACATTGGCAAAAACATTGTTACTCCCTATAAGCCTTTCGTAGGCAATGCCATATTGACAAAACTTCCAGCAAAGCAAAATCTACCCAAGGAAATCTAAAGGTTTAACTTGTCAATACCAGGAGTCTACAAAAGAAGCACCAGTCCCTCCAAGCTCTCCACACCTTGTACAATGCAGACATTTGTGCATTTACCAAATCATGGTTTAAAGCCACAGAGAATACCCTGGTAGTACAAGGTTACAGTGTCTTTCACACATTTAGACCACCGACTGCATAGATGGGGACTAAAGGTGAAGGTATCTCGACCTACATCAATAGCAAGCAGACCTCCAAGTTGGTTAAACAGGGTGATGTGCTGGATTGTCTCCTCATCCAAAGTAGCATGAACAAAGTTCCTTACGATATCCTACCAACCTACTGGTCATCATCTGTTCCATGAAACCCATATCTTAAACTTAAACCTATTGGAGACAGTCACTGTTCAACCAAATACCATACTCATGGAGGACTTTAATTGTCCCTCAATAAACTAGGAATCCTACACAACCCCAAATTTACAGGCACAAAGATTCCTAGACTTTATAAACACAACACCCTGGACAAGGTAGTGCACATGCCTACAGGAGGTACAAATGTATTGGACATGGTACTCAAAAACATAGGAGAACTCAGCACCCTCAGAGTTGTATCCTCTCTGATAAGATCAGACCAGAAAGCAGTCTCCTTAAAAAAATAATCAGTTAACCCCAGTAAACCTTGCCACAGTTAAGAACTACCCTAAGGCAAACAATTTTTTATTAAGTGATAACTTGTCAAAATTTCAAGCCCCTCCAAACCCAGATAACTCAGCAGTCTATGCAGAATTATTTATGGAAGCTCTGCATAAATGTGTCAATAATTGCATAAAGATGGCTGTGCCTACCAGAAGTAAGCCCAGAACTAACTCAAAAGACAAATCACCCTGGTGGAATCCAAATTTAAACAAGTTATACAACAAAAGAAAAAGGTAATTGTTAAAATTAGGAAGAATAACACTGAAAATGATAAAAACTCTCTGATCAAACTGAATAGACCATCTCCATAAACAGACATTCACCAGTACAGCCCCCCCCCCCCCCGGGCTCTGTCCTGGGTCCTCTCCTCTTTGGCATCTGTTTCTCAGAAGTCAAGGCCAATGCCAATGGTCTGTTGCTTACCAAGTGTGCAGATGAATTATAGAAGCCCCCAAGATACTAACATTTTACAGGAAGGTGCAACATAGACAAATAACTGGTGCCAAAGCCATGGCTTAAAACACAGTGCCACAAAATACATAATAGTACCTTTTGGGAAGATGGCCACTGCAGGAAACTACCTCATCAATAAAATACCCCTAAAAGTAGACACAGTAGTCAGAAATTTGGGGACTCATGTAGACAATAACTTAACTTTCAACCAACGTGTGTCTAAGGTAGTAAAAACAATCATTCTATGCAACTCAACGTATAAGTAATAGCATGGCATCCAGGTCCAAGGAGTCATCATGCCACTATACTCAGTCCTCATAAGTCTCATCAAGTATAATGCTGCCTTTAACATGTATATGACCAGGCACATGCAACAAACCTCCACAGAGGTTTCTCAGAAAAAGAATACAGGGTGCAAATACAATGCCCTGTGCAGATCATCTTAAAGCTCTATCCCTGTATTCTGTTTCCTATAGACTGCAAAGAGGTGATTAATGCCTGGCATACAAGGCATCCTTGGATCCTGCCCTGATGGACCTTTTGCATATCTGCAAAATGAGCAACATCAGAACTACTAATTCCATGGATTTAAATTTTCCTTGCTATTTGAATAGGATATTTTGGAGGGACAGGTATGAATCTCAGGGAATACCCATTTTCTGGAATAGGCTTCCAATCAATGAGAAGCAGAGCCCTTCCCTAACACTTTTCAAGCATAACCTGAACCAATGGATGGGAATTCAGAAATTCACCTCTGGTCTAACACCCAAGTCTCTGATGGACAGAGACAGCCATTAAATCATGCTCTAACTAACATGCACCCCACAGAATAACCTCTAAGGCAAAATGGCCTTTGTGATACATTTGGTTTGCATGGTTATGCTTATAACGGCCCCAGTGGTTGCAGCCTAGTTTAGATCCAGAAACCTCTTATGCTTTAAGTAGGTACAAGTTTGCTTTATTTATACTGTTTTCCCAGCCTGGTCTTTAGTCCTCATTCCTACTTTTCCCTGAAGCTTTATAGTTGGTTTCCATAATATTTTTCTAATTGGAATTTGCTCAGTTTTAATCTTCTGGGTTCACAGTTTTTATGTCACTACCCCAGTTTAGCTGATGCCACCTGTAACACTCTTCCAGCTGGTATCAAGACTTGGTAATCCATCTGCTTTTGCCACCAGGAGGTATCTGACTGTTGACCAGTGCAAGCCTGCTGCTATATATTTAATTTGCACGCTTTTCTACATTAGATTTAGTGCTGCTTCTGGTATACTTACAGGTGCTTGCATAGCCCTGTTCAGTGTTTGAAGTCTTGCTCTTGGTGTGAACTTGAAACACTTGAGTATGACGATTTCATTATTCTAGCCTTCAGTATGCAGTCAACCATTTGTGGACTGGATTGCTGTCCAGTCAGACTGGTTACATCTTACCTGGATGTCCTTGGTCTGATCCTTATATCCCTTTAGACAAGAGATTTTCCATCATATTTAAACAAGGTTTGGATTATTCCTATTCTCAGAAAAGAGGGGGTGGACAGTAGTAACATGGATCTTTACAGACTTATTTCAAATCTGTCTTTTGTCAGTAAGGTCCTCATTATGGTTGCCTATTGGCAACCGGGTAGCTACAGTGTATGAAATATTAATGGAATCTATGACTTATTTCAGTCCGCATTTTTGACTTCATGAAGTACTGAAATCAGTAACTATTTGAAATATCAGGACCCACTAGAAAAAATCTTGAAACACAAAGACTGAATGGCTGAAAAAACAGACTTACATATACTAAGTCTGAGGTGGATATTTCTCAGAATATTCCCTTTTTTCTGAGGTATGGTGATCTCTGGGTATATATACATATATATATATATATATATATATATATATATATATATATATATATTCACACATACACACACATACATACTGTATATATAAATAAATTATGGGGGTGTGACAGGCTTGCCCCCCACATTAGGGGTGCACGGGGAGATTGCCACCCCTGCAAAAAAGAAGTTAAGAGGAGAAGGGTGATGTCTGAAATTTGCTGTTCTCCCTCAGTTTCTGTCTTTTTTTTTGTTTGGTGTGTTGGCAGTCAGCAGTTCCAGTGCTGACATTTCAACAGGGAATCACTGAAATCACTCTTGTTAGAGTAGTTAATGATCTTCTAGTGCTGAGATAGCAAAGATGCACTTCATCCTGACCTTGGGTCGCTCCTCTGTATTTGACCTGGTAGACTATGAGTTCCTGTTTGAGCAGTTCACCCATTATTGTGGTATCTTGAATGTTCTATGACAGTGGTTTTTGTCATACCTTACTGGTCTTACTCAGCTAATTGTGTCTGTAGTTACATGTGGTTCAGGATTCCATTCTAAGTTCTTTGTTATCTGCAGCGTAAATGCCCCCATTAGGGGACATTATCTGAAGAAGAGGTATACAATTCCAATCTTCTGTTGATGATATGAAGTTATATCTCTGTTTCCCACAAGATTCTATGGCAGCTCCAAACAAAATTGTTTGGGCTTGGAATGCATCCACAACTGGATGACTGTTACTTGATTGATGCTCATCAATGACAAGACGATTGCCTTGACCTTTCCTGGCATCATGCATAATTCCCCAGCTCCACTTCTGTTTTCAGTTATGAATTATACTGATCACAATCTGGAATTTATTTCCAAGGTATGGCATGTAGGCGTGATTATTGACAACTGCCACCACTCTTCAACAGTTTAGAAACCAGTCTTATACTCTTAAAATAATGACAGTATTCAATTATACAGACCTCCATTCACACTTCATATGTCTGAAAGGCAGCGCATACCATCTTACCATATGAGGAATATGTCATTGATTAAGCATCTTATTCCTTGTGTTGGCTTACCCACGATCATGCATGCTTTGTTTTCTTTATTTCTGCAGTGCCCTTGTGTTGACTTACCCACAATCATGCATGCTTTGTTTCCTTTATTTCTGCAGTGCCCTTGTGTTGACTTACCCACAATCATGCATGCTTTGTTTTCTTTATTTCTGCAGTGCCCTTGTGTTGACTTACTCACGATCATGCATGCTTTGTTTTCTTTATTTCTGCAGTGTCCTTGTGTTGACTTACCCACAATCATGCATGCTTTGTTTTCTTTATTTCTGCAGTGCCCTTGTGTTGACTTACCTACAATCATGCATGCTTTGTTTTCTTTATTTCTGCAGTGCCCTTTAGCTAGGTCTATCAGACGTCAGACTTGACCAACTTCAACCAGTGCAGAACTGTACTGCCTGGCTATTTGCTGGGATAGCTAGATATAACCACATTAGTCCAGTGTTAGAGACTGTACTGCTTACCTGTTGAAGCTACCATCACCTACAAAACTCTCAGTCTGGTTTATTTAGCCCTTCACAACTTGGGTCTCCTTTACTTTCAAGAATTGCTAATATTTTATTTATCTTTGGCATTTGATTGCATGGTCATTTAACTGAATCAAAAATGGTCAAACTCATTTAACTGAAAACTGTTTTCAATGGAAAATACTTGATTGAATCGCAATTAATAGAAAAGTGTAGAAGCCAGTAGACCATATGTGATGTTATTATTTCTGATCCTAGGAGTTATTAGGGCAGTGACTCTAGAAGAGTATCTATACAATTAATGACCACCATCATGTTGGACCCCAGATCAATAGATGTTTGTTTTTGTGCTCTAGCTCTGATTGACTATGTGAGGTATTTTTTTTATTTTCTCAGTTCTTCTGTAACCATTGAGTTAATATATATATAAGTAAGGGGGTGTGGGGAGCTTTGTATTTTTATGGTATGATTTTTCGGTCAAATGATTTTCCCATCAGTTAATGTTCATTGATTTGTGACTCAGTCAAATAAGCATTCAATATGAAGCCATAGACCTGCTGGTACTGCCCTGCCTGACCTCTTTGTTTATCAAACATTGGACTGCTCATGGTTTCTATTGTCTGGCTGGACACATCAGTGGCATGCTCTTTTGCATATCAGTAACCATGCATTTACTAAAATCTTACATTTTTGACCTGGTATTTGTGGTTTGTCCCTTTCTATATTCCTTCTTTACTTATTTTTTTCTCTTGTTTACCATTTTATCTTTCTAAAAGTGCTTAGTCATTAAGAAGCAAAATAAACGTGAACTATATAGAGAGATTTACAAGTCTAAAAAAATAAAAAACAAATTACACAAAAATCAAGCTTGTAATGTTAGGTTGTTGGAAGTACATTGCTACAATGGGACATGTATGCTTGACAACAGGACATAAAATTTTCTCACAGCATGTATAAGCAGACCTCTGTGTAAGTTAACTGGCAAATAACTTTTGCAGTTATTTATTGGACAGTGCGGTGGCTCAGTGATAACATCTCTGTCTCAGGTGGAAAGAAAGGTGGCTCAATGGTAAGACATGTATTATACTTGACCTTGTGGCCTGGATTGTGTCTGAGTCGCTAATAAGGGTGCGTGGACTAGTCCACTTTCCCAACTAACAAATGAAAACTAAGTAAATAAGCAAGCAAATAGGGCAAATATAAATAAACACTAACATAAAACAAGACACAAAAGGAAGAATTTACCACAAAACTGGCAGTTATGTCTCCACAAATAAATTTATTCATTCATCTGTTTTCCTATTCAGGGTTAGAAGACAGTTGGCTCTTATCTTATAACAGTAGTGAGTATAAGATAGAAAACTAACCATGGATGAGCTATTAGTTTATCACAGGATACATTTTGACGGCTGCATTTCACCAAATATCATGTCTTTTGGATGTAGGTGGAAAGCAGAGACCCCACTGAAAACCTGTGCAGTCACAAATAGGATTGGCCAAATTCCACGCAGATGGCACCCCAGTAAGGAACCAGCTGCAAGGCAGAAAAGCTAACTATTGTCTCACTGTGCCCCCACAGACCCATTTACTTATTTAAAATAATGTTGCAAAGCATGCTAACTACAAAATAAAACTACCCTGCTATAGTAAATGTTAATGGCAGCATAGTAAAAGGATATGTGCAAAACAAGGCTTTATCTTAACAAAAGAAAAAAAAAACTAAAAGTAAAACAAAAAAAAGAATTAATAAAGGGTGATAAATTAATATAAAATGCATGACTGTATTTAACATTCACTCACCCAAGGTATGGATATAGCTGAACTTTGAAGGATGTTTTGATGTATTGTCTAAACATTTATGAAACAAATGACCACCCGAATGTCTAGTGAACTGTAGGCAACCCATTTGCTACTGACATTGGCATTGCACGACTACTAAGAGGCATTTATGATTACCTTTCTCATTTAGGTCTGTTGCATCATTAGGTAAAGTCATGACATCACATGATTACATCACCACAGGCAGTGTGGTCTCAAGCCCCAGTTGTATAACAATGAGTTCCCTTGGAAGGAGCACTAATATGTCATGATCAAAGCATCATAAGCAAGGGCCTTCTCAAATCATAGTATGAAGGTCATACGAAATATAACTAACATCCATCTCAGCACTGCATCAGTCGTATGTAGGGTCCTCCATCCTCCATTCTACAGGGTTGTATCTACCAAATAATAACTCATGCTGTCAGACATTTCTGCTGCAGTTACCTCTGGACACAATGCAATGAACTCCATATTCAAATACACTTGAAGTTATGATGTTTTGCATTGTATTATTTGACTATCGTATCATATTTCAACAAATGCAAATATATTTATATTTTACTGAGGCACTCCAATTAAACAATATGCTTCCAATTTTAAAATCAACATGTATGTAGTTCTAAATGCTATATCTCATGTTTAAACCAGCAACAATCCCCTCCAAAAGCATGTGGAAAAAAATCTTTGGCTGGGCTGTGGGTGTAGGAAGCTGACTAATTTATCGGCTTCCTTACAGAGAAATCAACTCCCCCTTTAGCTCTTCAATAAAATGCAAAATAACTAAATAAATAAATAAATATAGTAACAGGACTTTTGGCTGAGACTGTTGGTTCTTTCAATTTCCTTACAGTCAAAGCCACACCCCCATAAGCTCTTCAATAGAAGAGCTAAATAAATAAATACATAAATAAAAAGCAGTTTATCTGACTTTAAGAAGCTGATTGGTGCATCAGTTTCCACAACAGCCTTAACACTCCCTTCTCAGCTCCTTGAGTGAAGACCAAAAAAAAAAAATTGCTTCTGTACAGGCATTTCAGCACTCAACACCATGTCCTCTCATGCTCTGCACCCACGGTGATTGCCATCTTCTCTCCACCCTTGATACGCTACTGTTCCTCCTTTTTGACCTCCAGACCACATTCCAAGACCATTGGTTAACTACGTTTGTAGATGACTGCACATTGGGCATTTTTGTCAAATCAACCTTTAATAATTATTTCTTACAGCAAGTGCTAACCTTCATAAACAGCTGGTGTACAGATAGACTAAAATTAAATGAAAGAAAGTGCTGTATTTTATCACTTGGTAAACTCTACTCATCTACATGCAGTATAGCAAATACTCCCCTCTCCCAAATGATAATGTAGTTTGTGATCTTGGAACCTGGATATCATCTGGGTCAAAAGAATCATCTTCCCTCTGTATACAGCCTTAATCAAACCAGTTTTTAACTACAACCCTCCATTTAGGATGTACCTCAACAAATACATCAGACAGCTGGAAAGGTCGGAGAGGTTTTAATAAAGAAGCTTACTGGCTTAAATACCCTGAGCTACTAACAGTGTCTGGAAACACTGTTTCTTATAGACTCATGAGCAGTGCTCAATATCTCACATTGCAGACCATTAGAGACCTTGAAGTCCCTGATGACCTCCAAGTGTGCAAGCCAAACCAATCCACTAACACCAGAGAAGGACTTAAATCTGTACCAGCAAATAAATAAAACATACCAGAGAGCTAGATTTATCACCCCAAAACAACCTCAACCATGGAACAGACAGCCCCTCCAAGTAAAGCAATGTGACACACTAGCTTCTTTCAGCTTAGATGATTGGATGGGTACCTGCAAGTTTACTCCAGGACTGAAAGGCCTTGCCCTTCTTAAGAGGGACATAAAGCATAAGAATGTGTATTGATAAGGTAAAAATCAAATGATGAATTACCTTGAAACTCCAATGATTCCTACGATACCTATATCATAGTACTGTGATTCTGAATACAGGAAATACCTGTAAAGTACTAATTTGTTTTAATTCTGTTGGAAAATTTTTATGCAAGTAATTTTTTCTGAAGATGAAACAATTTGTTCATGTTCTCATTCCAAAATTTTCTTAGAAAACACTCTATTGTAAACTCTGTTTTAAGTATTCAAGAAAAAAATGAAAATTTGTAGGATGTTTATATTTGCATTATTTATTAAAAAGAACAATTATTATTAAAATGCACTGCATTATTTTTCTTATCATTTTCAGGATCTGAGCCATCAGTTGTGGGACCAGTAGTACCAATAAGTCCAGTTATGCCAAAACCAGGAGAAGCAACATCCACATGTGGGAAACCAGAGAGTATCAGTAATTTTTTGAGAATTTATGGTGGCTCTAAATCTACTGCGGGGAAACACCCTTGGCAAGCATCTCTCAAGGCCAAAAACGGTGATCTGAGTTCTACACATTTTTGTGGTGGAACCTTAATTGAGAAATGCTGGGTTTTGACTGCTGCACACTGTGTCTCGTAAGTATAATAACAGCATTTTCTTTATTTTTGTTGTAGAGTAATAGAGGAATAACTTACGTTATCACACCTAGGTAAAAAACATCTTGTATACAAGCTGTTTATATTGAAGAATACCTGAAATTATCTGGTGTGATCACATTTCAATGTATCTTGTTTAAGAATAAGATTATGTAATTAGATTCATGGCAAGAAATCAAAGCCAAAAGTCATTAAATTCCTGATACTTGTCAGAAGAAATCATATCCAGTAGGTGCAAGATGCTGAAAAATGGAAAACATCAAATCAAAACACAAAATTATGTTGTCAGAATATACTATATATATATATATATATATATATATATATATATATATATATATATTTTTTTTTTTTTTATAGATATATTTTTATAAATATATTTGTTTATATATATATATATATATATATATATATATATATATATATATATATATATACAGAAAGAGAGAGAGAAAGAGCGAGAGAGAGACATGTATGTGTATATACATACACGTGTGTGTGTGTGTGTGTATATATATATATATATATATATATATATATATATATATATATATATATATATGTGTATATATAGTCAGACAACCTTACAACCTTCAAGAAAATCTACACGTCTGTGAATTGTGTTATTTATAGAAAGCACAGTTCATTTTTGAATTTATTTATTTATTTTATTTTATTTTACATTTGTTGACCGGGCTAGTCTAGCTGGATATATGTCCATTTTCAGTAGAGTCCCGGGGAGAAAAGCTCCACATAGAAAACTAACAGAAACAGTACATTAAAACATTAATTACAAGAATATTATGAGATGATTACATGTGTTCTAAGGTAACAAAACATATAAAAAAAAAAAAAAATTTTTTTTTTTTTTACTTTGAGAAGAAGGATTTAGAAGTAAGTGGAAGACACACAAAGCAAAGTGATGAGCAGGAATAAGAGAACAAATTAGTTAAAAATGGGATTGGAAGAATTAGGTGTAGGGTAGTAAGTTGTTGATGAGACAGTAAGATTGCCAATTCAGTTGTTCCTGGTTACAGTAAGTCAGCCTAAATGGTAGTGGATTTAAAGTAACAGAAAGGTGGATTTAAAGTAACAGAAAGAGAGAGATGCATAAAAAAAAGAAGATGTTGGGCAAGACTAACAGTGGGAGATGATTAGTCAAGGTTAGTACAGGAACATAGCCAGTGAGCTGTAAGATATGATTTAAGTTTCTTTTTAAATAGTGAAGTTGAAGAAAGAGATGTAAGTTCAACAGGAAGTAGGTTCCAGCTTTTGCCTACAGTGTTAGTGAAGAGGGATTCTCCTGCTTTGTTGTTAGATTTATGAGTAGAGATGAGTAATGTGTTTGCAGAGCATAGGTTTGTAAGATTTTTATATGGACAGATTAGACTTTTGAGGATTGGTGTGTTGCTTGGATGATACAGGGTTTTGTGGGTAATAGTTAGTTGGTGAAGTAGAATATGGTTCTGTAGTTCCAGCCAACCCAGATGTTTCAGATTTTGGCAGTGGTGGGATCTAACAGGAGAGCCTATAGCAAATCTGGCAATGTTGTTGTAGGCTATTGATAGCTTGTTGAGGTTGCTTTTTGATAGGTTAGTATATATAGGAGATGCATAAAAGAGTGTTGAGATGAGATGGGTGTGGGCAATAGAAGTTCTTGCTATGGGAGTAAGGAAAGGTTTAATTCTATAGAGGAAGCCTAGTTTTCGGTTAACTGATTTTATTGTGGTGTTAATATGAGTATCAAAGTTAAGGCTGTGGTCAATTGTCACTCCCAAGAGTTTAGTGGAAGTGTCAGGGGATATAACTGTATTATTTTTAGATTTAATTGTGAAGTAAAGTGGGGGTGACTTGAGTGTGGGAGTAAACAGTAGAAGTTTAGTCTTTTTAGGGTTAAGGAGGAAGCAACGCTGTAAAAAACAATCATCGACAAATTCAAAGACCTTTTGGGTGAGTGACTGTAGTTCAGATGATTCAGTAGCTGAGGAAATTAAGATAGAGTCATCTGCATATTGAATGGATACAGCGTGTGGGATGCTAGTAGACAGATCATTTATAAAGATAGAGAATAGAAGAGGGCCCAGAATAGAACCTTGGGGTACACCAAGAGAGACAGGAAGGTGGGAAGATAGAGTATTGTTCCAGAGTAATGCCTGTTGCCTGTTGTGTAGGTAGGGCTTGAACCACTGTACAGCTTGACTATCAAGTGAAAGGGACTTAAGTATATTCAGTAGAAGGTGATGGTTAACCATATCAAATGCTTTTGAAAGATCTATGAAGATAGCAGAGGACAGGGTGTTATGGTTACCTTTCTTGTTAATATGGTCAGAGAATGATAGGAGGGCTGTAGTGGTGCTGTGGTAAGGTTGAAAGCCATGTTGCGAGTTAGCCAAAAGGTTATTTTGGAGGAGATGGTCTAGCAGTTGACGATGGATGCACTTTTCCAAGATTTTAGCTATGGGAGAGAGTAGGGCAATTGGACGGTAGTTAGAAAGTTCTGTTGAGTTACCACCTTTGTGTAGGGGAATTACATGTGAGATTTTCCAGATGGATGGGATGGTGCCTTCAGTGATGGTTCTATTAATTAGGATAGAGATAGGATAAGCAAAAGATTTTGCTGCTATTTGAAGATACTTAGCAGGTAAGAGGTCGGCAGAGGGGGTAGAGGGTTTAAGCTTTTGAAGGAGAGTACAGATAAAGGATGTAGGCACAGGTTGGAGTTGGAAAGTGGGTGGTGGGTTCTTTAAGGTTGAAGAAAGATTAGAGGATACAGGAGGTAGAGAGTTAGCAAGTGACTGGATAGCTTCAGTGAAGAAAGTATTGAAGGAATCAGCAATTAGTTTTGGAGTATTGGTGCTGATTCCAGAGGGGGTTGGTGTTTTAGAATTGCTGGGATGTAGTAATTTATTGATTCCTGACCAGAATTTTTGTGGACTTTGTTGGTTGGAGTGTTGAAGCTGAAGGAAGAAGTTTTTTTTGTCCAGAAGTATAGATGCTTTAGTTAAGTTTCTAAGTTGTTTAAATTTTAGGTGATCTGCTGGGGTTTTAGAGGAACGCCATTTGGCCCAAAATTTGTTTCTTAGTAGAATCTTTTGCTTAGTTTCCTTTGTAAGCCAAGGTGCAGTTTTGGTAGTGCTCCTTGTAGTACGAAAGGGGGCATGGAAATCCAAGATTTCAAGGAACTTGGAGTTGAAGTGTGCCACTGCTTCATCTAGTTGCAGGTGTTTTAAAGATGACCAGTTGCATACACTCAGTTCATTCTGGAAGTGTTCTGGGTTAAAATGTTTATTACAACGAGATGTTTTAAATGTTAAGGGACTGTTATAGGATACCTGTCATATATGATGTCGATAGAGTATTTATAAGAATCCAATCTAGGGTGGATTCTTTGTTATTAGGTTTATGGCTACAAGTAGGTGAAGTGATAGTTTGGGAGAAGCCAAAAAGGTTTATATGGTTAGATGGGTTATTGGAATTACAGGTATTCCAGTCTATATTAAAGTCGCCTAGGAGAATGGTTTCTTGTGGGTAGTTAGTGGATAGCCAGCTAAGGATATATTCAAGGGAGGTGATGTTATTACCTGGAGGTATGTATGAGGATATAATGTAGATGACCTTACTAATATTAAGCTGAAGCTTCATAATAAGAACTTCAGCATTGCCATCAAAAGGTGGGTGTGAATCAAGTGGTGTAACTTGGAGGCCTGCTTTGTATAATATGGCTACTCCCCCACCCTTCTTGTTAGGGCGATCCATTTTTATAATGTTATACCCAGGAGGGGTGATTTCATAGTCCTGGGTTGTAGGTTTTAGCCAAGTTTCGGATAGGCAGAGAATGTCAAAGTTATATACATCTAGTAGGGCATGAAGGTGAGTCACTTTGTTATTCACACTTCGTATGTTTAGATGAGATATGAAGAGGGAGTTAGGAGGCCTAGTAGGGGTATGAAAGGGAGAGGAAGCGGGTTCCTCTGGGTTAGCTGGTGTAAAAGAGGATGGGCCAGGATTGGGATGAATGTCACCATCAAGTAGGAGGTGAAGGTGTAGTCTTGGTTTGTGAATTAGAGTAAGAGTCAATATGTTATGTTTTTTTTTTGACTTGGTGTAGTTTATGACTAATGTGGATAACTCTACATGACAAAATTCATACTTTTGAACAGACACGCTTTACATCCTTTGACTTTCATCCCCAAAACATCAACCCACAGGGCTTCATTAACTTGGTCTTCAAAGTAACTACATCTCCCTTATAAAATCATCCTATTATTGGCTTATTTGTGGTGACCCCAAACCAGGAAAAGCTGAAAGAAGAAGACTGGCTTATTTTATGGAAAAAGATATACTATGAACATGCTAGAGAGTTAGATTTATGACTGATCAGCTGCTCCCAAACAATGGAACACACTGCATCTGCATGTAAAGCAATGTGACAAACTAGCTTCTGATGTAACAGCTGACACACAGACAGATACTTGCCGAAAATTGCTTTTAAAATGAATGCATCTTATAGAGAGAGCTTAATGTTAAATGATGCACAGATCAGATTGTTTCATAGTTTCATAGTTTCATAGTTTAGTACTAGGCTATCTGCCCTGGGGCATTTGTAAGCCTAGCCATAGTGATGTGGCTTTTGCCACCCCATGAAATGGTACAAAAGGTAAGAAATCCTTAACCGTTTGCATGGATTTTGCCTTATCTGCTAACTCTTGGGGGCTGAACTTGTAAGAAATCCTTAACCATTTGCATGGATTTTGCCTTATCCTCCATTTTCTTTATCACCTCTTCAGCCTTAGGCCCAAACAAAACATTATGCTGAACAGGAGCATCCAGTAACTTTGCTTTCACTTGATCAGGTAAATTTTGTTCCTTTAACCAAGCATGCCTTCTAATGACTGTGCCAGTGGCAGCTGCCCTGCATGAAGCCTCCAAGGCATCAAAACCACAGTGTAAACCATTCTTCCCCACTTGCTCAGTAGCATGCATCAAATCATGTCATTCCTTATTATCTGCACATGCAGAAATGGTACTTAGCTTTTGTTTCATAACAGACAGCAGGAATTGCTGATATTTTAGCATATTAAATTGGCAATTTAAAGCCCTGATAGAAAAAGTAGCAGAAGTGTACACTTTTTTGCCCCATCTCTCCAAAGCTCTGGAATCCTTATCTGTCAGAATAGGGTTTTTAGCAGAGGCGGCCTTAACACACTTAGGACCCTGAGAAATGGTTTCTGGATCAGCAGCAAGATTTTTGTAAAGGAACTGGTGGGAGGCAGGGACCCTGTAATATCTGTCAGGCTTAGCAGGGGCTGGAGGAAGAGAGTCAGGAGTTAAATTAGCCTCAGAAAAGGCATCATCCACAATATCCAAAATAGGAGGAATAGCCAGGGGTCTATGTTGGGGAAGAAGAAGGAAATCCCTAAGCCTTCTCTTAGATTCAGAGTACTCCTGTCCTTCCCAGTGAAAATGTTCCCTCATGTCATGTAAAGTTTCCCCAAAAGAAAAATCCTCAGGGGGAAAAGCTGATGGAATGAATTCCTCAGCATCAGAATCCTCATAAGGAGGGAAAGTATATTCCTGTTCAGAGGAAGACACTGAAGAAATAGATGCCTGATCAGATGAGTCAAGATCCAATTCTTGCCTTGGCCTTTTGTCTGGAGGGGGATGTGAACCCCTAATCATGGTTAGTAAGTCCTCCGCCATTTTAAGCAGTTGTTTCTGAAATTTGGGTCCCGGATCAGAAGAGGCCTGGGCTGGTGTCTCTGATTTAGAAGGAGTCTTCGCCTTTGTCTTTGGTTTTGCCTTAATCAGAAGCTGTGTAGGCCTGAAAACCCCCTCGGAAGCCGGTACCTGCACAGCAGCTCTGGACCCATCCGAGGGAGCACTGTCCGAAGGTCCTGCAGCTGGAGTACTCAAAGGCCTAGTTGGCTCCTCGTTGGAGTCCGTTTTGGCAATCTGTTCTGAAATGGCCGATGACAGGGGCTGCGAAAGTGCCTCACTGACGACGGCCGAACCTGGAGCAGGCTCTGCTTGTAAACCGTTGTCTGATTTGGACCTCGGAGGCCTGTCCTTATCCTTGCGTCGTTTGTGAACTCCAGTAGTCGGAAGTGTGTCCAACGACATTTTATAATTAAATCGCCTGCCAAAGTAGTGAAAAGCAAAATCGTACCTCCGCTTAATCGTACGTTGGTTAAATCTAGCACAAAACCGACAACTAGCTACATCGTGGTCAGGGCCTAAACAAGGAATACAGTAAGAGTGGAAATCCTTATGAGGTATTTGCTTCCCACAAGAAATACAATTATTAACTTTTTCTGACATCGGACTGGAGCAAAAAAAAAGTTTCCCCAACAGGGTACTTAGCTTTGAGAAGAAGAAGTAAGTCTTCGGGCTGAAGTACGAAAAAATATCAGGAGTCAGCTGACCGGCACTTGCGAATTGCTTCCACCGCACGGCAAGAAAGACTGGAGAATATGGCGTGTATCTCTTAATTTATTTATTTATATTTGTTGACCGGGAGTGTCCGACTGGACGTAGTTCCATTTTCAGTGGAGGCCTGTGGAGAAAAGCTCCACAGTTAAAATAAACAGACAGTAGTTACATTGGATTACATAGCGATTAACAATTTACATAGCAATTACTTACAACATATTTACATATGAAGAACATAGTACATCAGTAGACAACTAGAATCTTTATCTGTGAAGTACATAACAGACGTTAACAAATGTTACAATAAGCTCTTAAGCCCAGTATAAATTGGTGTTTAGCAGAATAAAGTCTGACATGCACTTTCTCCTTTAAATTTAGACTGATGGTATGTTCACCAAGTATGCTATCATCCATTAACAGTATGACATCATTAATTAACATTGTACTGCTCCTATTACACCTCCTGTCACAGTGAATGCCTTCTACCCACTCATCTGATGACATGTTTCACAATGTAAACTGTAATTTCATATCATATTGTTCCTTTAAAGCATGACTTCTGTTTTAAGTAATACATGTGTACTTCATTCTGTGTCAGATTAATCTTCCCTAAAATATCCAGTTAAAAAAAGACATTCGTATTTATTTATTTCTAGCCATCCCTATTATCTGAAGTTTCTAATGTAATGACGTGTGAATTATACTTATATTTAATTGTATTCAGTGGAGCAGTTGGAATGCAGTTCATTATTACAATGTTAGTGATTTGTAAGCAATTTAATGTGCCAGTGTGTGTGTGTGTGTGTGTGTGTGTGTGTGTGTGTGTGTGTGTGTGTGTGTGTGTGTGTGTGTGTATATATATATATATATACATATATATATACACACACACACACACATACACACACACACACACACACACACAAACTCTGCCCCCTTCTAGACTTATATATTACAACTTTGCAATTACGCAATCACGGGGAAGAAGGATTACTATAGTCACCCGCTTCACTTAGTGCATTCTTTGTGCTGTTACATTTATGTGTTGGGGTTTTGGAAATTTGGGTATACAGCGTGCAAAAATAATTTGTAGACTTCCTTGATTCTTTTACTATTTCTTGAACAGCCCCAAGCATTTTTTCTTTTTGTTTTGTTTTCTTTTAATTTGCACATAGGCAACATAAATTTGTTTCTTCAGTTTTAGGTTATGCATCAAAATGTGCAACAAATAACACTTTGCTCTATTTCAGCTGAAAAAAAGTGTAATTTAAAACTAAAACTCATTGTACACCATCTCTGGGTTGGTTTCTTCCTCACATTTTCTGTTACGACTTTACAAAGCAAAATTTTTTTTCTGTTTTATTGTGGAAAACAATGTCTTTTAGTAGCTCATGCTTGTCATGTGAAAAAAATCTGTTTCACTTTGGTTTCTTTAAGTGATATCAGAATTCCCAAAATCTGATTTTCTTTAGAAACATTTTTGGCAGTCTCTGCTCTGGCCTTCCAGTAAAGAAAAAGAAAAAGAAACATTCACAAACTATTTTTCACAGGTGATATCAGCTTTTCAAAAATGCATAAACGCTCTTTGCCTTTAGCAATTTGGCAAATTTTGATAAATACTGACCAATCACCTGGTTTGAATGATATGATAAGTATAAAATGTTTCTTACAATTACAAAGATATTAAGTATATATACATATGGTTCTACCTGACATAATCGAAACCACACAACACCGACAACCACATCACCGACACCACATATTCGACAGTCCATAAACACGAAACCACACATAACCGACAACGAAATAACCGACGGTACACAAACACGAAACCCCATACACTGCACACACCACAATAACAATTGAAAACAAAACACATCCCCATTCCACAAACCACACACACAACACAAGCACACCAAAATCCTTACAAGCCCACACTAAACCTTACCCTAACCCTAAGGTCCGTCACTATCGCACACTTACCTACCCGCCCTAACCCTAACTCACTTAACCCGCCTATCGCTCCCTAACCCTAACTCACTTAACCCACCCCTATCTCCCTAACCCTAACTCACTTAACCCACCCTATCGCCCCTAACCCTAACTCACTTAACCCACCCTATCGCTCCCTAACCCTAACTCACTTAACCCACCCCTATCCCCACAGACCGTCAATCTCCACACTTACCTGCCTCGCACCCTAACGTCCGTCACTACCGCATACTCACACAGCCTTTCCCCATGTCGGCATCCTCGGCGTTGGTGTTGTCATCCGTCGTGTCGGTCTTCTACATTGTCGATGTTCTGCCACTGGTCTTCTTCACTTTCGATCTTCTGGAGCTCCGGATTCCGATGTCGGTCTTCTGCGCTGTCGACGAAGTCAGGTAGAACCATACATATATATGTTATTTTATTATGTGTAAACATTTTATTTTACAATTTATTTTATTTATTATTTTTCATGTGCTTTTCAAAAGATTATATATCGTCTGATTTTTATTTTGTGATACAACACCTTATTGTCAATTAGATGAAATTATGATTTCATTGGTTGTTTGTTTCATGTGATTTATTCAAATATGGTATTTAAATAAGTGTATTGTCTTATGGGTGCAATTCTGATGAAGTTCAGTAAAATAAATTGAACGAAAACATTAAAGAAGCAGATTGGGCTGTCCGTTTCCTTACTACCAGCAGTATTTTTTATGTGTTTTTATAAATGTTTTAGGGATGACTTCTAAATCCTGGGAATCCCTATCTATTTCCAAGCTAGTTCTTAAGTCAGATCCATTCTGGTCCAGATTACTGCTCAGTAACACAGCCTGTGTGCACCGTTTTCCCTTTGTTTCATTGATATTCCACAAAATGGATGTCTGAAAAAAAGGAATGTAACTTCAGAAATATCTTCACCCTCTGTGAACTTGGGAGTTCCACAATTAGTACATGCCATCAGTCAAATGAGTAAGAAAAGTCTTTCCCAAACATCACATCACATATGAGTCACAGTATCAGTGTCAGACTTACTTAATGGTTTATCCTCACATTGACAGGTAGGCCCTAGTTTCTTGCATGGTGTGCCTTATTGCAAGACATTGACCAGTATCATTCTAAATCCAAAAAAAAACATTCAGACCTTTTATCCATTTGCTTTTAAAGTTTAACCATTGGCATTTGCACAAACTATAGTCAGTGCCCTCTAAGTTCCAGTGTCTTTCTCTCCCCCCTCCCCAAACTTTGAAACAGTTCTGGAGTTCTTCTAGTCCTTCTGACTACAGGGCTACTATGACAAACTCTCTCTCTCCAACTGCATCATATCTTTCTGCTTTTCAGCATCTGGACTACCATTCGGCTTGGACCCCAGGAAATGCTGCACAGCTTCCTGGATTAACATGACTTGTATCATTAAGCCCTCAGCACTTTCTTTTTTTCTTTCCATATCATGGCCAAAACATTTTCTCCTGAGTAAAGACTCCCCTATTACATTGTACGGCTGTAAATTTCTGAGTAGTATATTTCTGTTGAACTGTAAGATTCTAATAATGTTTCTCACTTGCCTTCTCATGGTGTGCAGAATTATGTCCCATTTGCTTTTAGTTTCATATTTTACAAAATGTTCCGAGTTAATTGTTGCTGCTGTATGGATGTGAAATTCTGAGTATACTCTTAGACTTCTGATAGGTTGCAAAGTCTTGCTTGTTCTCATCTCATTGGGCAGCAGTGCTTGTTCTCATCCTATTGGGCAACAGTCTTTGCTATCATTCCATTGGGTCGCAGTGCTTCTTCTCATCAGGCTGTAGTACTTGCTCTCATTGGACTGCAGTGTTTGTTCTCATGAGGCAGCAGTGCTTGCTCTCATCAGGCTTCAGTACTTGTTCTCATCAGGCTTCAGTACTTGTTCTCATCAAGCTGCAGTGCAGTGACTGTTCTCATTGGTTCGCAGTGCTTGTTCTCATGGGACTGCAGTTCTTGTTACCATGGAGCTAAAGTGCTTGTTCTTATCCCATTGGGCAACAGCACTTGTTCTCATGGTGCTGTAGTGCTTGTCCTCATGGGGCAGCAGTGCTTATTCTCAATCTACAGGGCCACAGTTCTTGTTTTGATCAGGCTGCAGTGCTTGTTCTCATCAGGCTGCAGTGTTTGTTCTCATTCCATTGAGCTGCAATGTTTGTATCATTCCATTATGTTGCAGTGCTTGTTATCATCCCAGTGGCAGCAGTGCTTGTTTTGATCAGGCTGCAGTGCATGTTATAATCAAGCTGTAGTGCTTATTCTCATGTGGCTGCAGTGCCTGATCTCACTGGGCAGTGTGCTTGTTTTCATCCCATTGGGCAATATTGATTGTTATCATCAGGCTTCAGTGCTTGTTTTCATCTGGCTGTAGTGCTTGCTCCCATGGTGCTGACCTGCAGTGCTTGTTTTCATGGGGCTGCAGTGCTTTTTATCCTTGGGCAGCAGTGCTTGTTCTTATCCCATTGAGCTGCAGTGTTTGTTATCATTCTATTGAGCTGCAGTGCTTGTTCTCATCAGGCTGCAGTGCTTGTTCTCATTGGGCAGTGTGCATGTCTCAGCCCATTGGTCAACAGTGCTTGTACTTGTCAGGCTGCAGTGATTGTTCAATTTGGGCTTATATGCTTATTCTTATGGGGCTGCAGTTCTTGTTCTCATTGGGCTGCATGCTTGTTCTCATCCTATTGAACAACAGTGCTTGTTCTCATCAGGCTGCAGTGCTTGTTCTCACTGGGCTGTAGTTCTTGTTCTCATGGGGCTGCAGTGCTTGTTCTCACTGGGCAGTGGGCTTGTTTTCATCACATTGGGCATCAGGCTTCAGTGCTTGTTTTCATCTAGCTATAGTGCTTGTTCTCATGGTGCTGGGCTGCAGTACTTGTTCTCATGGGGCTGCAGTGCTTTTTCTCCTTGGGCAGCAGTGCTTGTTCTCATCAGGCTGTAGTGCTTATATCTGTGGGCAGCAGTGCTTGT
Source organism: Protopterus annectens (assembly GCF_019279795.1). Classification (NCBI taxonomy): domain Eukaryota; kingdom Metazoa; phylum Chordata; order Ceratodontiformes; family Protopteridae; genus Protopterus; species Protopterus annectens. The sequence goes on along the minus strand of NC_056748.1, from coordinate 126,021,357 downwards.
TGTCATTTAGCAGTGAACTTGTCTCATCCCATTGAGCAACAGTGCTTGTACTCATCAGGCTGTAGTGCCCGTTCTCTTCGGCTATAGTGCTTGTTCTTAATGGGCTGCAGTGCATGTTCCCATTGGGCAGCAGTGCTTATTGTCATTCCAATGGGCATTAGTGCTTGCTCTCATCAGGCTGCTGTGCTTGTTCTCATCAGGCTGCTGTGCTTGCTCTCATCATGCTGCAGTGCTTGTTCTCATCAGGCTATAGTGCTTGTTCTCCTTGAGCAGCAGTGCTTGTTCTCATCCTATTGAGCTGCAGTGTTTGTTATCATTCCATTGGGTTGCAGTGCTTGTTCTCATCAGGCTGCAGTGCTTGTTCTCACTGGGCAGTGTACGTGTCTCATCCCATTGGGCAACAGTGCTTGTGCTCATTAAGCTGCAGTAATTGTTGCCTTTGGGCTGTAGTGCTTGTTCTTATGGGGCTGCAATTCCTGTTCTCATTGGGCAACATGCTTGTTCTCACCCTATTGGACAACAGTGCTTGTTCTCATTGGGCTGTAGTTCTTTTTGTATTATGGCTAAAACAGTAATGTTTTAACCTCAGTAAAGACTCCCCTGATGTATTGTATGGCTTTAAATTTCTGCGCCATAGTTTTCTGTTAGGCTGTAAGATTTTAAGAATGATTCTCATTTCCATTCTCATGGTCTGCAGAATTCTGTACAAATGATTGTATTTTCATAGTATACAAAAAGTCTTGACCTAATTGCTGCTGTATAGATGTGAAATTCTAAGCATATCACAAAATATTGACAGTTTCTTCCATGGAGGATCTGTGTCAAGGGAGGGGGAAACATTTCAGACTGCCCACTTGGTGATGGCGCATTCATTTAATATATAAGTCCATATATAGGTTTATAGGTGAATCCTAGGATATCAGTTTGCAGACTGTTACAACCCTAGCCAGCAACACCTCTAGTCAGAGTTAAACTCTGTCCTTTTTATCTGCGAGGTAATGACATTAAAGATTATGCCACACCTCTCCCCCTTTACTAGTATGTATCAAAGCATTTGGTACCAAACAACCTTCTATGGTAAACAATATCTGCACTTTATCAGTATAAAACAAAGTTTCCTGCTGCTAATACCATGGAAGGATTAGGACAATTCAAAACAAAGCTTTGCTTTCTTCAGATTTACACATGAATGTTTTTTTTCAGCTTTAGTAGTATTAATTAAATATTCAATGGAAAATACATTACATGAATTCATCGCACAAAAAAGTGTAAATTATAAATTAGGTACATGGCTTTCTCTCTGTGGATAAGCTTCTTCCTTACAAAGAGTTCTCTGATCTTCTGTGGAAATCAGCATTAATTGAATTTAGTTTCATCCACATTTCTCAACTGTCAAAGATTTTTGGGATGTCCCTGATTTTGACTCAGCTTTTAGATCTGTCCCTTTTAATCCCTCTTAAAACTGGTGATTGTTGTAGAAAAAGTGGTGAATTTGCACTTAATAAATAATGATAGTAATTAGACTTCTTTTAGTTCAGAAAATGTATATTAATTCATATTCTTATTCTGTTTCATCTAGTGATAACTTTCACAGAATGACTTTACCCAGAAATATTCCTAGGTTTCTCACTTCATTTAGTGACGCCAGTAGTCAAAACTCTGGTCTTCTCGAAAAATCAGTATTCACATTTTCTTGATCTTTCTGTTAAAAACTGTCTTCTGATAATATTTGTGTTCTACAAATCCAGCCCCTCTGTCCCTCTGCCTTTCGTATTCCACATAATAGTTTTGTTTCAGTTTCAGCCAGAAACAGGACAGCTTCAAACATTATAAATCTATTTCATCTTCTAAATGCAGCAAATCTACTTTCTAGATTCATTACAATTGTCCACGAGAGATAACATCAGTACTGAATTTTAAATCTTTAGTAGTGTCATTGAAAGTAACACAGAAAAAGTCATGCATAGAGTTCACCAAACAAATCAGAAGCTTTAATCAATTAATTTAATGCTTTTTACTTCCCCCAAAGGACTTCACCCGAATTAATGAACAAGGAAATCTACTTCATTTAAATATTACAAATATCACATGACTTGTTAATTAGCTGATCCCCCCAAACATATTCATACTCCACATATATTAAACTTATTGAAACCCATTAAAATATACTTAATTCTATTACGTTAGTATTATAACAATAATAATAATATATAATTTACATTAAAACACTATTCGTCTTCACAAATCTGTATTAATTTGTTGATAGCCTAGCAACTTTCTGTTTAAACACAATACTAATGCTAATAAAGACATTTAAACACAATGGTGCTCCAGCATTCATTCTTCAAACACAGTCCTAGCTGAAAACTGTACTACTGTTATTTCACTCAAAAAGGATAATAATATTTCGGTATAAAACATTTTAATCCATGAACAATATATTTAGTTAATGGCTCAGTTTTTGAACTGTCCACTGCCACTATGGGGCTTTTCACTGGGGAGTGTATGGACTTCTGGGACATGTAAAGCATTCAATATAGGGGGACATGAAGGAAGCTTCAGAGAAAAAAAATATGAACATATTTATAACATACATAAGAGTGACTGCTTTATTTAAATATGCTCAAGATTATAACAATTTTAAGAAGCTCATTTTTTTCTATATTAGGAAAAGTTGGTCTAGACCCCACAAGCGGGAGATGGGAGACACATTTGGAGTGCTGTGAGCTGTTCTGGCAACTGAGAATGTAGGCTGAAACACTATCATGTTTAAATTACTTTATTAGCATAGGTAATGTGCTAAAACTAAGGGGTGGATTTTAGTATGTTTGATGTATGTGTAGTGTGAATTCTTTTCTGGGGTTAAATGATTAACAAGTTAAGTAAATCAATTGCCTTTCTCTTTAATTCTGAATCCTTTATGGGAGGAAACACTAAATTATTTGATTACAGTTGTTGATTTCTTTGGTGAGCTCTATAGTTGGCATTTTGAAGTTTGTGGTGGGGTTAATATATCACAAAAGGTATCTTTCAATATTTTAGGAATTCAGTGGTTTGATTGTTTGATTTACTAAGTTCAATCAGTTGTTGCTTGATCATTCAGTAGTTCAATCTATAGTTATATATATATATATATATATATATATATATATATATATAGATATATATATATATATATATATATATATATATATATATATATATATATATGTATACAGTATGTGTAATATAAAATGTTGGAAGGACAAAACGTTGATATAAAATAGTTAAAAAAAAACAGGCAATAAACAGCAAATGTTCCAAAATATAACCTAGGAGCATTCAACTAAAATATGTTGCTTTTTTTTGCAGGGTGGCAGCCCCTCACACCCCTTGCAAATTAAATCTCCCAAGTCTGAGTCCGTATAATACTGGGTGCAAAGGACAACTTCTCCATCCCCAGCATTACAACTATCTTGGACAACTGTCAGTCAGCTGTTTTATCGACCAAGTTATATAGCAACAGTTAGCTTAAACAATGCCTTCATAATATAAACACACATTTATTTATTTAACATTTGTTGACAAGGAAAGTCTGACTAGGACTAAGCCTGCTTTCAGTACAGGCCTGGGGAGAAAAACTCCAGATGCATGTCTTTGGAATGTCTGAGGAAACTCACACGAATGCAGGGAGGACATACAGACTCCACATAGAAGGCACCCCAGCTGAGAATCGAAGTGGGGAACCTCTTGCTGTAAGGTGAAAATTTAGCCGTTGCAAAACTGTACCACAATCTATATATCTATATATCTATATATATCTATGTCTATCTATATCTTTCTATATATATATATATATATATATATATATATATATATATATATATATATATACACACATACACTCACGTGTGTGTGTTATCATTAGCTGCTATGTAGAAACATCAGTGCACAGAAAAATGATGCCTGCATATCAAAACTTAAAAATAATACAAACAAAAAGTAGCACTATCTGCCTTGCTCAGAAATACATTACTATAATAAAACTTTAGTACACGTTTGAATCTTATACTATATCTTAATTCAACTATATATATATATATATATATATATATATATATATCAATATATATATCAAAATTTATATATATATATATATATATATATATATATATATATATATATATATGTGTGTGTGTGTATATATATATATATATATATATATATATATATATATATATATATATATATATATATACATGTAGGGTCTATATTAGAACACCGAACAATCAAAATGTCGAGTGTTCTAATATTGACCCGTTTTCAGCGAACGCTGAAAATATCAAAAAAACAGAAAAACGAATTATTTCCTAGGGAAAGAATTTGGTTGTCCAGTTCTGTTGCTTTGGTATTTTCAGCGCTCTGGTGGAAAGGTACATATCAGGTTCAGGTAAGTGTGCGATTGTGTGGATGTGAGGGTTAGGGTGGAATAGGTGAGTTAGGGTTAGAGCACGGGTCAGGTAAGTGTGCGATTGTGTGGACGTGAGGGTTAGGGCAGGGTAGGTGAATTAGGGTTAGGGCGTGGGTGAGGTGACTGTGCGATAGTGACGGACCTTAGGGTTAGGATTTGGGTTAAGGTAAGTGGATAGTTAGTGGTGTGAGTATAGTTTAGTGCAGGGTTAGGTGTATATGTGTGGATTGCTGTTTGTTTGGTGTGTTTGTGTTGTGTGCATGTGTTTTGGAACAACAAATTTTTTCCCTAGGAAAAAAATCACTGTTCTGAATGTTCAATGTTTTGTATTTTCGATTGATAGGGTTTGATATTAGAACACTTGACATTTTGAATGTTCGGTGTTCTAATATAGACCCATACATGTATATACTATATATACTAACTCAGAAATAATGAAATAATTTTAAATGGGAATTTCCCCTTCAGTTTTTCTAGAGTCTCTGGAAATGTTCCAAAGCATTGAGAATAAACAATGAAGTTTATCTGATTTTGATACTCTTATGAAGTTACAGTGTATGAGTCATGATTTTGTAGGGCAAAGGAAATTGCAACTAACAGGACATTCTGTACTGTCAAGGTACAGTGGCCCTGGAGGTGATTATATTAATAGCAGGATTGTAGGGCTATTTTTATTTGAGCCCATTTCTATGGCATAGAGGGATAAACCCTTGACTATGGCCCATATGACCTGAGTTTGGTTAGTGGCTTTTGCAATGGAAGAACAGGACAAGGAATGATAAAAGTGAGCAGATTGTGACAATTTATCCATTATGGGGTGAGGAATTTTGTGGTCCTGATCAGCCAATTTATCCAGTGCAGGTGGAGATCTGAATGATATCAATGGTCATAGGACCAGAAGAAGATGTGGGCTTGGTGATCCCAAGACATGACAATAGCCTGCATGAGTTGGAGCATACACCAGCAGGGAATGGATGCTTGGTGATCCCAAGACATGACAATAGCTTGCATGTGTTGGAGCACACACCAGCAGGGAATGTATGCTTGGTGATCCCAAGACATGACAATAGCCTGCATGTGTTGGAGCACACATCAGCAGGGAATGGATGCTTGGTGATCCCAAGACATGACAATAGCCTGCATGTGTTCAAGCACACATCAGCAGGGAATGGATGCTTGGTGATCCCAAGACATGACAATAGCCTGCATGTGTTGGAGCACACACCAGCAGGGAGTGGATGCTTGGTGATCCCAAGACATGACAATAGACTGCATGTGTTGGAGCACACACCAGCAGGGAATGGATGCTTGGTGATCCCAAGACATGACATTAGCCTGCATGTGTTGGAGCACACACCAGCAGGGAATGGATGCTTGATGATCCCAATACATGACAATAGCCTGCATGTGTTGGAGCACACACCAGCAGAGAATGGATGCTTGGTGATCCCAAGACATGACAATAGCCTGCATGTGTTGGAGCACACACCAGCAGGGAATGGATGCTTGGCGATCTCAAGACATGACAATAGCCTGCATGTGTTGGAGCACACACCAGCAAGGAATGGATGCTTGGTGATCCCAAGACATGACAATAGCCTGCATGTGTTGGAGCACACATCAGCAGGGAATGGCTGGCCCAGTGGTGATGCAGGTGGTCATGTCAGCCAATAGGGGTAGGGAGAGGGATATGACATAAAGACACCTCATGGCTGCCTGTGTAATGACTGTACCATGGATTGCTTTTATACTGAGAAAAGGGGAACAAATGGGAAATGGCAGCCTGATTTTTGGCAAGCAGTGTTATCAAAATATAACCTGAAAAAGTTTAAAATTTGCAGCTGATTGAACTTTTTGGCTAATGAGATTTCTTCTCATATTTACTGCCACGTCTACCAGATGAAAGTTACATTAAAACTACAGAATCATGTATCTACTCTTCATTCTGTATTTTCACATGGCTCTCTTCATATCCAGTACTCTGACAACACAGCCTTACCTTCTTTCGCTTTTTTTTCTACTTATTATCTGACTCAGTTGCCATCATGAGCAGAATTGCTAAGTTAATTATTTCAACTATCTGTATTTTCTTTTTTCTTCACACACCCACAGCTTTTGATAAGCTCGATCTTCTGTTAATATAATTAATTAATATTAATAACATGACACTTGTTTCATCCTTTTTTATACCATATATTATTTTTTCTCTTATTAGTGAATCATATATTTACCAAATTTACAGTCTTTGACAATGTTGGGTCTCCACTGAAAATGGGCCCCTGGCTCAGTTGGACTAACCCGGTTAACAAATGTCAGTAAATAAATGTTCTTTGTCTTAGTAATGTAAGCATATATAGACTCTGTAGAAAACACTGTGCTGTTGCTAAGAAAAAAATAATAGGAACATCCTTATAGGGTTACAATAATTCCTGAACTTCTGTCTTAATGTTGCCACTTTGTTTTCTGTTTTCAGGATTCTTTGCTAATATACTCACAGAAAAGAATAAATCAAATTTATTTTTCCTAAAGCTTCCAATGTTAGCTAAATTTCTCTACAGCTTGAGAACTCTTGGTGGTAGCAGTTGAAACATTTCCTGCTTTCAAGTACATAAACTATTGAAATCAAGTATATTTCTTCACGTTTGAAGATATATTTTCTGTATTTCTGGCAAACATTTCACAATTTCTGCCACCATGATATCAGGATGACCACTAAATATGACAGTGAAAGTTTAGCTATGGTCCAGCCTGAATGAGGTATGAATTCAAGCTGAATCCTGCACATTTTGCAGCAAGTGATATTCAGGTGAAAAAGTAGCTTCTCAGTTCACATTCTATTCATAGAAATATTAGGCATAGCCCTAAAAATCCTGTTTCACCCATCCCTGTTGTTTCTAGATGCACAAATGTAGAAAAAATACACAATTCACAAACATAACACACATATACACTCACACAGACACAGAGACACAGACACAAACATGCCCACACCAAGGTCATGATGGAGAACCCAATGTTATGTACCATATGCTATGTTTCACTCCCTGTCTCCCTTATCTTTACATCCAGTATAATGCATTAGTGTATGTATGTGGTGTATGTGTGGGTGAAACCCCACTTCACCCAACTTTCTTAAGATTGAGATGACTTCACCGACAGCACATTTGAAAGAACTCTTTGATCACTGATAAGTAACTGCAGGTAAGTAAACACTTGGCCACCATGTTGAACTTTACCCCTTTCTCTGCTGTATGATCTCGGAGTTTGTATATTTAGTTAGGGGGGTGTGGGGGTGAAGTACCCCACATGGGTGGGTTTAATTTTGTTCAGTTTTTATTTTACTTTTTGGTGTGGACAAGCGGTTACTTACCTGGAGTTTTTAGTCAGTGACCCAAGTGTTTGTTCAAATGAGGTTTCGGAGATGTCGTCTCGGTCTTAAGTAAACACACACACACTCACACACACACACACACACACACACACACACACACACACCTGTATCAAAAGGACAAAAGCTCACAAGAGTGAATGTCAAAAGTCTGATCCAGGAATATCAAAAACCTGGAAGGTCAAATAGCAAAGACCTTGATTGCACAATAATTTGCAGTACAGTGAGGACTGGTGTTTTGCTCCTACATATATAATTAGCAGGGGGTGTGGGGAGTGCAGGGGACTTGCCACCTGTTTAAAATGTAGATGGTGTTTTTTTGTTTTGTTTTTCAACCTTCCTGGTTTCTCATGTTTCCGCTTGGGTCCATTGATAGCATAGTGTGTTTTGTCAAACACTGCTTTGCTTAACAAACACTGAGGGTGGTCAAGATTGTCAAACATTCAGATAGTCAAACATCTGATATCTTGAGCCATTTCTTCAAATGTGGTGAGTGGGGACTGGAAGGGGGTTAGAATGTGTACGTGTGTTGCCTATTAGGATTAGGGTAAGGGTTAGATAATGGTATAGATATGCAAGTGTGTGTTGTGCTTTAGGGTTAGGTTCAGGGTTATGTAAGGGATTAGATATTATGTTTGTAGTGTGTTTGTGTATATGAGTGTGTCTTGTACAGTGTCAGTGTTAATGGAAGGGTTTCTTTAAGGTATGAAGTGGGGTTAGGGTTGGTGCGGGGGTGGATTTAAGGCTATAATGCATTACTGAGATGCAGCACAAATGGTCTTTAACTCATATCATACAGCAGCTCAACTAAGTCATACAAATGTATGTCGGCAAGTCAGCTGTAACTCTGTCTATATCTGTCTATAGCTATATGTACACTATATATGTATATATATATATATATATATATATATATATATATATATATATAATGTACATATCGGTCTACTTTAGATCACTGAAATCTCATTTCACTGACTTTCATTTCACTGAGACCAAATCACCTAAATTTCACAATACTGGCAACTCATTTCACTGAATCTCATTTCACTGACAGCTTACAATGATAAATTTCAAAAGACTAAATAGGAATCCACAGACAAACATACTCACAGCACTAATGACTACCTCTTTCCACAACATAAAAACTACTTACTTATTCTCTTAACAGAAACCAGACAATATAAAACCAAACTAAGTGGAGGGCTATGCCCCCCCCACACCCCCAACGTGGAGGGCTGTGCCACCACCCTCCAACTATATATACTAACTCCAGGATTGCACTACAGTGGGGAAAAAGGGCATATACCTTTTACTTGCCTCACAGTACTTTACACGCTGCCACTACTGCTGGTAATGCACAAAACATCCACCATATTACTTTAGATACTTCCCATACAAATGTAAAGAGACATACCCACATTTAAAAACAATATAACACCACATTCCACATGACTATTGGTATTCC
>NC_056748.1:125894551-126009551 GCF_019279795.1 Protopterus annectens | reverse complement strand
TGGTGACACTTGCAAATCATCTGCAGTGGGTGATGCAAATGAAGAAGTGTGTGTGCGTGATCTGCAGTGAGGTCACGGTATGTCAGCTGCAGGGGTGGAAGGAAAGGGATAGTCCCAAGGAAGCTTCTGTCCTGTTAGGATAGCGTCATGCCAGGACGCCCAGTCTCCTTTATGTCATTGGTCCAGTTAAGATAGCGTCATGCCAGGATGCCCAATCTCCTTTATGTCATCGGTCCAGTTAAGATAGCATCATGCCAGGACTCCCAATCTCCTTTATGTCATCGGTCCAGTTAGGATAGCGTCATGCCAGGACGCCCAGTCTCCTTTATGTCATCGGTCCAGTTAGGATAGCGTCATGCCAGGATGCCCAATCTCCTTTATGTCATCGGTCCAGTTAGGATAGCGTCATGCCAGGATGCCCAATCTCCTTTATGTCATCGGTCCAGTTAGGATAGCGTCATGCCAGGATGCCCAATCTCCTTTATGTCATCGGTCCAGTTAGGATAGCGTCATGCCAGGGCACCCAATCTCCTTTATGTCATCGGTCCAGTTAGGATAGCATCATGCCAGGATGCCCAATCTCCTTTATGTCATCGGGCCAGTTAGGATAGCGTCATGCCAGGATGCCCAGTCTCCTTTATGTCATTGGTCCAGTTAGGATAGCGTCATGCCAGGATGCCCAGTCTCCTTTATGTCATCAGTCCAGTTAAGATAGCGTCATGCCAGGACGCCCAATCTCCTTTATGTCATCGGTCCAGTTAGGATAGCATCATGCCAGGACACCCACTCTCCTTTATGTCATGGCTTTGGAGACTGAGGAGGGGCACTGGTAGATGACAGATAACAGCACACAACAAAAATACAGTGAACAAAAATAATTCTAATGCAAGTTTTATCCACATTTGCTCTTTGTAGATATAGAATGTGTCAGCTGCTTGTAATATGAGCAGTGTTAATAAAGTCTGACTTACAGGGTAGCCACTGTAAGCTATCCTAAAACTGACAATGGAAAAACTAAAAACTAAAGTTTAATGACAAATTAAAAATCTAAAAAAAATGAAAAACTAAAAATCTAAAACTTAGTGTGAAAATGACTGGTATAATAGCTGACATCTACTGAAGTCTCTTCACTAGGCTTTGCTTAGTTATGTGTATGTTTCATTAGCTTTTGGAGCAAATTTGTTTTGAGCTATATGTTTTATTTTTCAATTGTACCTGACTCCAGTTTTTCTGTGTACCATAAACCTGGTCTAGGGCACCAATTCTTGCTGCTTTTTGAAAATATAACATTGTTTATAAGGCAAGTAAAAAACTGCTCAGAAACAAAACTGAATTTGGTTGTTTACTTGCCTAGTATGTGTGATGCTCGGGGTTCTTTCACTGCTACATAAGCCTTCTCATCAGGTGATTAACAAGCAGTGTGGAGTCGGTGTGAAGTGTGCATATTATTTGCCACAGTGGCAACAACTGCTAAAGAAGGAGGAATAATGTGACACCATACATGCAAGTTAGCCATATGAGTACTGTTGTTTTAAGCGGTACTCACTACTTTGTACATTATTATCTCTCTCTTTTTAATCTAATGTATGTTATATGCAAACTTTATAATTTGTACTTACTATAATACACTAGAGTTTTCACATAAAATGAAGTTCAGAAATGGATGATATGAACATTTCATATGTCACTGCATAACATTTAAGCACTTACATGTACAACTCTGTATAGCAGCTGAAACGATCAGTATTTACTATCATAACATGAACTATGCTTCTTCTGTTGTTGTGTCATTTGGCTTTTCCCGGTTAGGGGTCGCCACAGTGGAACTCTGGTCTGCTAATGATTGGCAGTAGATTTTTACGTGCCGAGTTGCCAGCCGTGACGCACAACCTTCAATGAAGGTACACCCATTCACGCATGTCTCCACACAGAAGACGCTTTTGCTGAGAATCGAAAAGGACGTCTTACTGTGAGGCGACAACGCTACCGCAGCACCACCACCGCAGTTCACAATGCTTGTTCTGTATTATAGGTGTTTTAATTTTGCTTCCAAATCTAGTAGTCGCATTAGTAGAAATGGTCACAGTCAGTAATGTATTCACATTTAGTAATGCAATGCCACTGTCATGAGAGTTAGCAGAATCACAAGTCGGTATCATGCCCTGCTTAGAATAATACCACAGATCATGGACAGTCTCTTTGCCTGGTTCTTGTGCCATCTCCTGCTGTACATATACCATGTCGGGTAGCCTGCTTGTCTTCCTAACATTCACCGCTCTGAGATGAATACATTTCTGTTTTGTGCATATGCCTTCTACTGAATCTTAGGAAATGTCTTTCCTTGGACTCATCTATGTAGACTCTTGTGGTATAAGCTGGTTTAATTACTGTAACTTGATGTTCAGGCTGTTTGTTATTTGGTATGCTCACTGTTTCCCCTGGCAGAAATTTGTGGTCTTACCATAGTAACACCTATGCATTTGTTGAGAAATCTGACAAGCTGATTTAATATTTCATATATGTTTGGTATGATACAAATGAAGGCAGAGCAGCTGAGGAAGCTAGAGGTGACAGAGATGAAGTACCTGAGATGGGTGGTAGGATGTACGCTGTGGGAGAAACGAAAAAAAATGGTACCAGAACAGAAGCCCAAGTATTTCCAACTGCAGAGACGGTCAAGGAGAACAGATTACAGTAGTTCAGGCACATAGGCAGTAAATCAGAAGAGGATCCGGTGAAGAAAATTTGGGACAGACAAGAAGAAAGGAAAAGATAATGAGGGCATGCAGCAAATAGATAGATGTATTGTTTTCGAGAAGATCTGCAATAGTTAAGCATGCCTGCAAAAGAAAGTACCAGAATGGTATTACATCAAGAGACAAAGTGACAGCTCACATAATACCTTCATCCCACGTAGAAAATGGGAAAAATTGGATTATTGATGATGATGATGACAAGGAAGAGAAGGATGATGATCATGATGTGCTTCATTTCTGTCAGTACTGACGATGAAGGTAACTTTGTCCTCAGTCTTCTCCCCACCAGCTTTTGAGGATGAGATAACCCACCAGACTGCAGTGGATGGTTTCTGTATTTAAGCGAAGGCAAGTAGCAGCATTACTTCATGCTGGCATCATGTTTCCTCATAATGTTTTGACAGTTTGTAAGACTTTCTCTTCTTGTCCATGTGGGTACCGTGAAGTGATCACAGAATGCTTGAATTTCCATTCCTGTGAATAAAATTATACACGTTTTGACTTACAAATTGAGGATTGTCAGAAATGAAGAGAGTGTTGAAAATTGCTTTAATAGAGAGATGCACCCTAAACACATCTTTTCCCCAGAATGCATTTTCCCTCTTAATGAATGATCCCCAAATTTCTAAATGATAATTAAGCATGACTTAGCACTTTCTTCATTTCCGTGGCATACCTATCCTAGTCAGCTTCCTCATTAAACACTATGTTGGGGCTGAATGAAACCCCAGAATATTTTCATTAGGAACCTCCATTATGCTTGCATCATTTTATCCCTCACATTTGAAAGTTTCATGTCAAGAAAAGCACACGTAACAATGCGGCTATAGCTGTTTATAAGTTCATAAGTTTATAGGGTCTTATTAATCATATGGCTGAGGTGAACTTTGAAAAGCTCAGTGATATCACCCAGTGCTGACGGGAGACTAACTATGCTCTTCGCTAAGTAGATTTTCTCCATATACCCAGAGTTAACATTTGTGACAACTCATCCATACATTCATGCTGGTTTTAAAAGTTGCTAAGGAAGCAAACACACTACCTGATATGTAAGAGCTTATTCCACAACTGGGAAATACCTGTACCTGTCATGCTGTTTGTTAAAATAGCAAACAACAGATTGACAATTTGCACAAAGTATTCATATTAAACTGTACCATTATTACCAAACACTCTTTTCAAGATTATTTCAATTCACCATAACATGAAAGAATATTGTCAAGTACATGATGCTTCCGTCAAATGTCTCACATCAAAGCTGTCCTGTATTTGCATTTTTCTGCACAGTTTATGTAAGTTTTAGATCAGACAGTCTAATCTTTTTTTGACATATTTTTGGTGTGTCTGTGGTTATCAGGTCTGTCCTACCAGTTTCTGTTCATTTTTTTTGTTTTTTTTCCAAAATCTGTATGCATACTTCTTGTGAAGTCTCTTTAATTTCCTTTTTTATGCACAATTCTGTGAACAATTCTTTGTATTGAACATATGATTCTCATAAAGCTAAGTAGATGACACACAGTAAGCTCTTTATCATGTCTCACAAGATGCCATTTCTACTTCAACTTTAAGCCCACAAACCAACTGTTGCTAATTAAGCAAATATTTTAACTTGTGTATTGCATGCTTTGCACTTCAATCAGCTGCTGAGCAGGATACTTTGTGCCCTTGAATACACATTTTTGCTCATGTGATTATATAGTATAATGCTAAATTCTCATTGATAATGCTGGAGGAATATATAATATCTAGCACTATTTGATGATTGTGTATAATACAGGATTAGGTCTCCATAGCAGATGTTTGGTTTACAACTGGTTCTGTTTAGGTGAAAGAGTTCAAAGAGTGCTGGGCTCTTCACAGCATGGAAGGCTAAGCAGGGACTTCCCCTCAGGAGTCTGTATGCCACTGTGCATGAGGAAATGGCTTTTATTCTATCAGCTATCTAAGGTATGAAGACCACAAGTCTTTTGGTGAAGGAATGTTTACATCTCTTGAGATAGTTTAGTTGCTCTGTGAGATACATACCAAGCAGGGCTTTGTATTCCATGATGAGCATAATAAGCAAGGAAGAAAGTGGGACTATAAAAACTTTGGACCGTGAGCAGGTGCTGTGAAGGATATATTCTGTAAGGTGGAAAGATTTTTTAACCACAACTGACGAAAAGTGGTTAAAGGAGAGTCTCTATCAACTAAGGTACCAAGTCCTGATGTCTGTTTCAGATTTAAGTGGAATGTTGTCTATATGGTAAGTAGAAGTGATGCTAAGATTTACCAAAGGAAATTCTAGTGTACTTCTTGGGACTTTTGACAAGCCCATGGGTTCATAGGTACTTACTAATGATCCATGAGGATCTTTAGAAGCCTAGCCATATCTTCCCATGAAGATTTTAGCACTTATATTTTAAGTATGAATAACCCAGAGAGAAGCAGAACATTTATATGTTGCCCCTCTCCATGAGTGACAAGGGTGCAGTGGTGAATTTGTGATTACCCATCCATTCATCCAGATTAATTCTGAATAATGTAGAAGTACTTTGCTTTAAGTGGAGAGGAAGACGATTCCAAACAAGTGGTATTCTCTGTGATGCATATGTATCCTGACACCATTTTCTGTTTACATTGCAAAATAGAGTCAAATCTCTTGACCTGGTATATATGCCCCCATTAGACTTATGAGTGTGCAGTAGGTCTAACAGGATAGGGTCTGTTGAAGGTCTTTATGCAAGACAGAGATCACCTCTAAGAAGTCTGCATAACACAACAAAGATGGCCAAAGCTTTGAGATGTTCTACATAGTTTTTATGATTAAGGCCCCTGATTTTATTTTTCTTAATAAGAAAGCACTGTGGTCCTTCAAGTTATGTCAAATGTTTGGACAAGTACATATTGAATGGAGCATTATACTCAATGATCTAACTGATGAGTGTGGAATGCAGTGGAATTATAGCATTCCTGGACCTGGATACCGTACACTTACTAATAAGCAATGCAATGAAAAAGCACAGTTTTATAATAGTAGATAAACATTGTTTAATTATGTGCAAGGTCCCTGACTACTGGCTCAGTTTTCAGGGATGTGATCATAATTTGATATTTACAAGGAACTTCTTGTTGCTGAAGGAAAGTATTATACATTTATTAACATTTAGTTTTTGTCTATGCTTCTGACAGATGCTATTGCTTTGGGAAAGGCATTTTTGGAGGATCTTGGTGTCCTCTGGGGAGTTTATGATGGCAACAACTTTAGCCATCTGCAGTCATGGTCAGCCATAAACCCTTAGCAGTAGAATTGACCTCTAAGAAGTAAATGCCAAGGAGGAGTTGCCCAAATACTGAACTCTGGGGTACACAGCTAGTGATAAGTCTTTTGGAGGTAGAAGAGCAGCCCAACCTAATTTCCAGGGTTCTGCTTGTGAGACAGTTTTCTACCAAATTATTTATGTAGGAATTTAGCTGTGATAGTTTATCTATGATACATGAATGTGGGACAGTGTTGAACACATTTGTATGGTCTAGCTATACATTCTGTACTGATCTTCATCCATTGCTTCAGTAGAAGTCAGCCAGGTTAAGTAGGCAGAATTTGCCCTTAACAAATCTAAACTGGCTTTGGTCGAGAGTTTGCAGGTTACCTATTTCCTTATTTATTAATTAATATATATATTTATTAATTCCATAATGACCTTTTCTATAGCATTACAGATGAGGCTGGTCAGATTTACAGGTTTATAATTTCCTGGGTCCACTGACACCCCACCTTTGTGCAAAGGGATAACAGTTGATGTCCTTCATCCTTCTGGCAAAAAGCTATTTGGAGGCTGACATCGAATATCTTCTACTGAGGGTCTGACAGGTGACAGGTTTTACCTCATATCTGGCTTTGCGTGATTTGATGAGGATCCATAGGTCCCTCTTAAGTTTAGCAAGAACTTTTTTGCATCTTGAGAATTACTTGTATTTTTATATGCAATGAGGTTTTTTGTATTTTATTATAAAGCCTATTGAAATTTGAGATCCACTATAGGGGTTTATTTTTGAATTTGGCATTGTATTTACTTCAAGGGTACAGGTGCATCTATGCAGCTATTTATATGTGTGTAGAATTTGAGAGTAAAGGATTCAGCATAAGAACTGGGGTCATTGAGTTAGAAGGGGATGTTGGGCATCACTCACTTTAGCATTGGCACAATCTCTAAATACTGATGTGTTGGAAGATGCTTCTGGCTTCAGTTTTAAGGTGAATGTGACTGATCTGTGGTCCGATTTGACCAGGGAGGGAATTACATGATTAACACATAAGGCATTTGTTTCATGTCACTCTTGCTGGAGAAATTGTCTGACCAAATGGGCTTTGACTCCTGCCTCCAGTCTACAGTCATCAGCAAACTTGATTAGCTATTGTACATTGATATCAACATTCTTGCGTGAGTATAAGTTTTGGTGATGGAAGATCAGAAGACTGTGGACTCTATTGCCATCTCAGGTGACTAGATTTATTTTCCATTACTGGTAGTACAACATTAGAGTGTTGCTGTACTCCTGAGTGCACCATCCTTCACATATAATGTTAAACTGATGCCCAGTCTGCCTGAGATAGTGGTAGCTTAGGTGGGTGTAAAGAATCCAATGACACTTTTCAGGAATGGAGGGGTATTTTGTTAAAATCTAACTGAATTCATGACATTCACAAATAGAAAACACATATTTTCTTCATACATCACATAATCACACATTCATTATGGAATACAGTTTTATTCCCCACCCTTTTCTGCCATAACCAAAATCTGATTTTTCTAATAATCTATACATCATTTCATTTCTTATTAAATAATGTTTTCTTACATTTAGCTACCAGATATATGCAATTATTGTAAATAAGACTTTCAATTTATTTTCATTATTTCCACAATAATATCATTATAAAGATAAATTATTATTTATGTCTATATCTTTTACTTGTCTAAATATTTTTAATTGTTCAGTTCTGTGCTATAATTTTATAAAAGCATGTTCTGTTGTCTCTTCTTCTTTACACTTAATACCCAACCTTTATTTTGCTGCATTTTCAACATTAATCCTTTTATTGGAAGTCACTTTAACATTAATCTCCATAATAAAAAAATCATGTTGTGCTTTTAGATTTCCAAACCTGTTTCATATTATTGATAAATCTCTGAATCTCTTCTGGTAACTCTTTCCATGGGTCTACATAATAAAAAATCAATCATTACTTCATCATACCATTTTTTCTGTCTTGAACAGCTTCAGAATTAAGTTTTCATTCATATTTCTTTTTTGATATTCTATGTTATATTAATTTCTACATTTTAATTATTTTGTTCATACTATCTTCTTCCCAGTTATGTATACTTGCTTATAACCAGCTTCACTAATTCTTCTTTATCATATTTTATCCTATACAACAAGGCAAAAAACTATAGGGCTTATCAAGTATAAACCTTCCTTTTCTACTGTGTTACACTACAGTATTCCTGTCTTGATAAGGTTAAGTCATGACCCCAAAATAACTGTAAAAACTATCCATGATTGTATTTCTTTTATACTTGGAAACATATGTATGCTTTCAAAGTAGCCCAGTTTTCTGAAAACCATAGAATTTATAAAATATATTTTTAAATGAAATTCTGAAATGTTTCCAAAGCTTCACTGTATTTTGTATTTATTGAAAAATATCTTTTCCTTGTTTCATAATCATAACATATTTTCCAAATATCAATCCTAATATACCTATTTCTGTTCATAAAAAATAAATCCCAGCTTTCTTACAATTTTACTAAACTTTTTCTTTTCTCTTTATTAATACTTAAACCTACTCACGTCAGCTGTTTTTGCATTTCCTCACTCCTCATCCATTTCCATATTTTGTAATCAATATTTTTTGATATATATATATATATATATATATATATATATATATATATATATTTTTTTTTTTACTTAACCAACTATTAACTACTACTTTGAAATATCTACCCTTAATACCAAATATTCCATCATTCCAAACTTACCTTAATTATCATTTTACAGTCTGTATAATCAGTTTTCAAATCATTAAATCCAATCCTTCCCCTTTTTCCTCAAATTACTTTAATATTTTTTTCAAAAATCTATTTATTTATAAAATCCCTTTCCTTCTACTCATTTAACATTTTAATAAAATAATTGTTTTGCTGCTGATTCATTTTTGTAAAGAAGCCATGTCCTGTACTATCAGATCCTACCATGGAATCCTCCTTTACTAAACGTAATATTTCATCTAGTTCTTGAACTATGATCTCTTTTCATAACACACTATCATCTTTTTGCCCACACTTCCGAAATTCCACATGTGTACCACCTCTTTTGCAAGCAGTCACATATGTTTGGAATATCATCTTCTACCGATTTCATTATCTTTGACATCTCATTCATTCTCCATGTTCTTGCACTACTTACTATATTATTGAGTTTTCTTAATTTTCTTTCCCAGAAAGGAAATATTTCTTCCCCTTCAACATTGCAGCAAATATTGCTGTTTTACCAGCAAAGTCTTTATTCTCCTATTAGTTTATTCAGAAATTTCCTTTTCTTTTATTGTATAACTAGCATAACTCAAATCTATTAATTAATCCCTCTTTTGCATAATCTTATTGTACCTTTCTTTCTTTTTTCTAACTGAATATATATTTTTATATTTTTGTTTATATACTATCTAGTAATCTGACCAATTATTATAAAATGGTATCATTCTTTAATGCTTTTCCTGTAGTATGCTTTTGTATTGTAATCTTTGTTCCTTTACATTTGCATTTATTAATTTCTTTACATCTTTTCCTTTTTTTATTTCATTTTCTGTTAACCTTGTCTGCACACCACAATGATCTGAAAAATTTACTATTATCTTCCTCCCTGTACTTGTTTTACATTATCTGAAAAATATTATGCAATCAATTTCTATTTCTGTATTTGATTTCTTGTACGTATATTACTTTTTTTTCTATTTGTACTCCTCACATGTCCAAAACTTCTTTCATCTCCAATACCCACATTAAGTGTTTCTTTTTTAACTTTCAGGTTGAGTAGTTGTATTTCTCATTTCTTGTTGTTGTATCTTTTGGCTTTTCCCAGTTAGGGGTCGTCACAGTGGAACTCCGGTCTGCTAATGATTGGCAGTAGATTTTTACGTGCCGAGTTGCCAGCTCTGACACACAACCTTCAACAAAGGTATGCCCATTCATGCATTTCTCCACACAGAAGACGCTTTAGCTGAGAATCGAACAGGACACCATCTTACTGTGAGGTGACAATGCTACCGCAGCACCACCGCAGTGTATTTCTCATTTATATTTTTAATTATTCTTTTAATCAAATTTCTACCATTTATTTTCAACTATTTCTATTCATTTCTACTTTCTCACTCATTCATTACTACCTGTAATACTGAAAAAATGTTTTCTATTGTCGATGTTTCCTTTTCTTTATTTTCATGTATTTCCTTGGATTTACCCTAAACAAATATGTCATCAGTGATGTTCATATCACCTCTGGACCCTAAATTATTTGCACAACAGCTCTTTGAAACACCTTGGGTGTTGATAAAATTTCAAATTACATTCTTTGAAACCCATATCTTCCATGTGCAGTATTATTTGTACACAGTTTTGCACTATCTGGGTCAAATTTTATTTGCCAAAAGTTCAGTTAACATCAAGTATTGAAAAATATTTAACTCTAAAATAAATAAAAATAAATCATTACTTCATCATACCATTTTCCTGTCTTGCTCAGCAGCCTTGGGTCAATAAGCTACTGGCTGGCCGGTGTCTAGTTGCCCAGCCTGGGTTACCTGGGATAGCTCTGTTGAGTGAAAGCTGGCTGAACTGAGAATTGCTACACTTAATGTAAAGTTTGCTGACAGGATGCAGCTTGGAAGTGAAAGACATGATAAGGAGGAGGTTGGAAATCCTGTGTATCCAAGTGACAAGATGAAAAGGCAGTGCAGTAAAGCCACTTGGCTTGGGATTAAGAGTCTATTACTCAGGAGGAAAACAGGCTGAAAATGGGTTGGGAATTGTGGTGAGAGATGCTTCAAAAGTCATTGAGGGATATCATTAGAATTAGTGACAGACTCATGGCAGTCAGACTCCAGTGTAGTGATTGAGCAGTATCCATCATCTCAGCCTATGCCCCACAGCAGGGTTGTGATTGTGAGGAAGGAACCATTAGGTGGAGTTGAAGAAGAATGTCAGTGCCTCAAAACAGCATCTGTGAGGACTACAGAACTGATATGTGGCCAAGTCAGGTATGGAAATAAAGTACATAAGAAAATCTTGTGGTGGAATGCAGAAGTCCAGGAAGTCATCAAAAGAAAGAAGGAGTGCAGGAAAAAGTTGGAGATAGAAAAAAACTGACCCGGCTAGGAAGGAATACTGGTTAGTTAATAAAGAAGCTAAGAAAAGAGTTGCAATGGCAAAGAAAAGGGCATCAGAGGCACTATACAAGCTTCTGGAAAGTGACTCAGTAGGTGGCACAAAAAAACTCTATCAGGTTGCAAGGCATAGACAGAAAGATAAAGAATATAGTCAGATACCCTTCATAAGGGTTGCCAGCAACAACCTGCTCAACAGTCCACAGGACATCAGACACAGATGGAAGGATTATTTCCAGCAGCCTCTGAATGAATAAAATCCCACAGAAGCTGTACTACCCTAGAGACAGCCTACAAGGAGACAAGAAGAGGAACCCACCCTAGAAGAAGAAAGAATAACACTAAGGAAAATGAAGTCAGGAAAAGCAGCAGGCTCACATGAGGTCACAGCAGATATGATAATGATGCTGGATGAGATAGGGAAGAAATGGCTCCTGACAGTACTCATAGCAGTGTCGAGAGAAATGTGTATCCCAAATGACTGGAAAATAAACATACTTGTGCCAGTGTACAAAAACAAAGGGGACATCCACAACTGTGGGCAGTATAGAAGTATCAAGCTCCTGTCACATTGCATAAACGTTCTGGAGAGAATGATTGATAAATGAATATACAGACTAGTAGAATGTAAGATGGGAGATGAGCAGTTCAGATTCAGATCAGGATGCAGCACAACTGACCCAATGTTTGCAGTGAGATAGATATTTATTTATTTTTATTTATTTTATATTTGTTGACCGGGATAGTCTAACTGGATTTATGTCCATTTTCAGTAGAGTCCCGGGGAGATAAGCTCCAAGAGATTACTAGACTACTAACATACAGGTACTAGTTGTTATACAGTTAAATACAACACATTTTAAACAGTTCAGGAATCTTCACAGTTTATACAAAAAAACATGTTACAAGCACTGGATAAGATATTTTAGACTTTATGTACAAGACTTAATTAGTAACTAGAAAGTAATTGTTAAACAAATACATACTACAAGTTTCAACAGTTCAACGATGCTCACAGTTTAAACAATACTTGTTGCCTGCCTTAGGTAGGATGCTTTAGAATTATATGCAGAAGAATTTAACTAGAGATAATTTAAAATACCTATTAGGATAAGATATGTTTTTGCCAAGGATAGGCCTTGATCTAAAAAGACACAGATAGAGCAGGAATTAGGTCTTAAGAGAGTGTATTTGGGATATAGTATGAGATTAGTCTGGATTTGTACAGGGACATAACCAATTGGTTTTAAGACAGAGTTTCAGATTGTGTTTAAAAAGTGTAAATGAAGACAGTGATGTAAGTTCATGGGGGAGTTGGTTCAATACTTTCCAACTGCATTTGAGAACAGACCATCTCCTGCCATATTATTAGATTTACATGTTGATACAAGTAGTTTATTAGATGAGCGTAAAGTTGAAAGGTTCTTATATTGGGTAATGAGACTAGCAAGTATTGGGGTATTGGTAGGTTGGAAAAGGGTTTTGTGCGCACTGGTGAGTTGTTTAAAGTGAATCTGATTCAGAAGCTCTAACCAGCCTAATTGTTTCAGATTATGGTAGTGATGGGTCCTAAAGGAGGAAGCAGTAGCAAATCTGGCAATGCTACTGAAAGCGTTGGCTAGCTTGTTAAGGTTATTTTTTGGCAAGTTAGTATTTATGGAAGAAGCATAAAGAAGTGTGGAGATAAGGTGGGAATAGGCAATAGTGGTTCTTGCTGGTGGGGAGAGAAAGGGTTTTATCCTATAGAGGGAGACTAGTTTCCTGTTGACAGTTTTTATGGTATTGTTGTTATGGGTTTCAAAGTTCAAGTTGTTATCAATGGTTACCCCTAGAAGTTTAATTGTTGGATCGGGAGATATGAGTGTACCATTATTGGATAAGACTGAAAAGTTCATTGGGAGTGATTTATGAGTAGGAGTGGAGGAGTTTGTTTTTTGGGGGGTTCAAGAGGAAGCAACATTGTAGAAACCAATTTTCTGTTTTATTGAACATTGTCTGAGTTAGAGTCTGTAGCTGGGATTGAGATTTAGCTGAGCAGATTATTGTTGAATCATCTGCGTATTGTACACAGTTAGTTAAAGGAATAGCTAGGTTGAGGTCATTGATAAATATTGAGAAAAGGAGGGGGCCCAATATAGAGCCCTGAGGAACACCTAGGGTAACTGGGAGATGGGATGAGAGGTTGTTATCCCATAGCACTGCCTACTGTCTATTATCAAGGTAGGACTCGAACCATTTTATAGTCTTTGTGTCCAGAGAGAAGGATTTCAGAATATTGAGAAGTAAGTGGTGGTTGACCATGTCGAATGCTTTTGAAAGGTTGATGAAAAGTGCTGAAGAGACAAGATTATTACGGTTTTTATTGATGCTGTTAGTGAAGGATAGGTGTGCAGTTGTTGTACTGTGGAAAGGCCTGAAGCCATATTGAGATTTGGCCAGTAAATTGTTCTGGAGTAGGTGGTCTAGTAACTGTCTGTGGATGCACTTTTCCATTATTTTAGCTAATGGGGAAAGTAGAGCTATAGGACTATAGTTAGAATATTCTCTGGAGTTTCCTCCCTTGTGTAGGGGGATAATGTAGGAGATTTTCCAGATGGTGGGAATAGTGCTTTCTTGTATGGTTCTATTTATCAGCAATGATACAGGATAAGCTATGACTTTGGCTGCCTTTTGCAGGTATTCAGCAGGTAGCTGGTCAGCTGAGGGGGTAGTAGGTTTTAGTTTACTTAAGAGGTTGCAGATGAGGGAAGTTGAGACAGGTTGCAGGTTTAGAGTTGGGAGAGAGTTAGTAGTATTGGTTGGAAGGGCAGAGCTATCGGCTGTTAGTTGATTTGCAAGTGTTTGGATGGTCTCAGTGAAGAAGGTATTAAAAGCATTAGCAGTTTGCTTTGGATTGTTGTAATTTGATCCTATAGGAGGTGGCAAATGACACGGTGGTGGTGCTGCGGTAGTGTTGTCACCTCACAGTAAGACGCTGTCCTGTTTAATTCTCAGCTAGAGCGTCTTCTGTTGGGAGACATGCATGAATCGGCGTACCTTCATTGAAGGTTGTGTGTCAGGGCTAGTACCTCGGCACGTAAAAATCAACTACCAATCATTAGCGGACCTGAGTTCTGCTGTGGTGACCCCTAACCGGGAAAAGCTGAAAGACTCAACAACAACAACAACAAGGGGGTGCTGTTGCAGATTGGCCTGGTTGAAGTAGTCTGTTTATGCTAGCCCAGAACTTTTATGGATTATTTTGGTTGGTTTTTTGGAGGTGGAAGTAAAAGTTTTTTTTATCTTCGAGTATAGCTTTCTTAGTCTCATTTCTTTTTTGTCTGAATTGTTGTTAGTCTACAGGGTTTTTAGTTGTTCTCCATAGTGCCCAAACTTTATTTCTCTGTTGATAGATAGATAGTTGAGAAGAAGCTAGAGATGAGGAAATAGTCCAACTGGGCATTCCTAGACTTGGAGAAAGCATAATGCAAGGTCCCAAGAAAGCTGATTTGGGCAGTACTGTGGTGGTTTGAAGTCCCAGAAACAATAGTAAAACTAATGCAGGCTACATACAAGGACCCAATAGCTCAAGTACAAACAGTGTTTGGTCTCTCCCAGTGAGAGTGTGTATGCACCAGAGTTCAGCTCTGAGCCCATTGCTGTTCATACTGATGATGGACTACATTAACAAACAAGTCAGAGGGGACAAGTCAACAAAGTTGCTGTATGCAGATGATGTGGCATTATAGGCAGACTCTGAGCAAGAACTTCAGCAAAGGATAGGGGAACAGAATGCATAAATGAATGCACATGGGATGAAACTAAACACAATTAAGACAGTGGTAAAATGAAAATTGGGGAAAAATCAGAATAAACTGAGAAATGAGATAGAAAGGAAGACAGTGGAACAAGTTAAAGGATAAACACATCCACATACTCAAAATAACTTGTTTATTTCATCATGGTTTGGTGTTTTCTACATTTTAACACCACTCTAGGACTATTTACAGTTTTTTAAATATTTTTATACATGATTTCTGAGTCTAACCACATGGGATCTTGCATCTTGAAGTAACTCTGACTGTTTAGTCTGCCTCTAGGTATCCCAAAATGAATTGCTCATCTGTAAAAAGTTACATCATATAGGCCTCTCTTATTAAAAGCTCCTGTCAATGCATTGATTTTACATGCATACACTGCTTTCAGTCAGTTAGTTTTAAGTAACATTTCATACTGTTCAATGACTACTTAAAACACAAACAGTGCAAATGCCACAGGTCAGACTTTCAAAGTGCTTTTTACTGCTTCTTCTTTTTAGAATAGCTAAACTGCATTTTTGTGAAGCCTGAATTGTACTATTTTGACTCATCTCCCATCCCACTTCACACCTAACTTCCCTAGCTGTCAAAGTGCTAAGGGTAATATCAGCTGTTACCTGCTGTGATTGACAATTCACAGCAGGAAACTTGACTTATGTTCTATTTCCTTGTTCTAGCCTTTACTTTCTGTAGGGGTAGGGGAAGGACCAAGGAGCTGTGACATCACAGCATGGGTGGGCTTTTTAGGACAGTCATGGCGATGTCAGTTTGGGGAGGCAACTGGCCGGAAAACTAACTATATTCAGTGGACTTGATGACATCAATGGATTGGAAACTGCAGCAAGGGCAGGATAAAAGTTTTTTGAAAGTGAAACCACCACAATACAGTAAGGTACTGCTGTAGTGGAGAGAAACAGTCAATTTAAAATATTTTAAATGCTATGTTGTTGTTTATTGATAACAGGGACAATAAATAGGGAGAAAAAGGACAGAGAAGTTGAGCATTTAATAACAGAATCCTGTAGTTGTCCTTTAATAGCTTCAAGTATCTGGGAGGGGTGGATGAGGAGAAGGGATGTCTGAATGAAGAGGTCAAAGCTAAAATCAGTGGGGCTGCAGACAACTGGCATAGATTCCCAGGTGTAGTCTATGATAGAAGAATGCCAAAGAAGTTGAAAAGCAAGGTGTACAATACAGTGGTACAGACAGTACTGCTGTATGGTACAGAAATCTGGGCAGTAAAGGCAGAGCAGATGAGAAAGCTAGCAGTGGTGGAAATGAAGTGACTGAGAAGGGTGGTGGGATGTACTCTGTGGGACAGACAAAGAAATGAGGGCATAAGGGCAGAAGCCAAATTACCTCTGATTGCAGAAAAGATTAAAGAGAACAGATTAAGGTGGTTCAGACAAGTGCAGAAAAGCAGAAGACAATCTGGTAAAGAATATTTGGGACAGACATGAAGAAGGTAAGAGAAAACAAGGTAATCTGGTAAAGAGATGGATGGATTGTGTGAGAGAAAATCTGTCACAGTCAGGCGTGATTGTCAACGAAGGCAGGAGTGTGGCACTGAATCAAGAGAGATAGCAGCAGTTAACATAATACCCGACCCCATGCAGAAAACAGGAAAAAAGGTGGCTGATGATGATAATGTTGATGAATAACTCACAACCTGGTTTGCTGTTTGCAGCCTATTGCTTTTTATACCTAATAAATAGCAATTAATGCCTCATTATCAAATGAATACATTGATGTTTCTGACTAAAGTTGTGTGGGAATATTTCATACACTAGTCACTTTAAAAGATATCCTACACCTTTTCTATACCCAGAAAGTTAAGACTACCTCCCTTTCAGCACAAAATCATTGTTTTTAACTCTTGTATGTCTCATACTGCCTATTAGTCATTATAGATCTATATATGTTAATGATATTTAACCCATATTCATTAACAAACATTGTAGACACCAATAAAAATCAAGTCATGGTAAAAATTAAACAAGAAATTCTTTTAGCCCTCTTTCCCTTAATGGAATCTAATACTCCTAGTTTGAATATTAAGACCATCTAAACTAACCTACCCATCTATTCAACCAAAGGGAAACAAATCCAGGTCTTTCTCTGCTATTTTTAAATATACAAATAAATAATAATTTAATGTAATGTCACACCTTAATGTGTTAGTAAAACTTCAAAATGTTTTGTATTATATGTCATTAAGAAATCTTAATTTACTCTTATTTGTAGTTTATTATTATATTATAGCACTGATATGATCCATTGAATAAAGAATGTTCCCTTCCACATCTGTAAATCACATTTACATTAAAACACAATTTAAAATTATATATATTTCAGCTAAACAAATCAAAAAAGAAAAATAAAATCAATGTAATATCAACTTTAAAATATGTGTATATAAACAACCAACATATGAGCTGAGTTTACTTTCTCTATTAATAACATTGAAAATGACTTTGTAGTTGGATGACACATCTAAACATATTTAAAAAAAGAATAGTGTTTAGTGTGCAGTCCCAGGGAGCTGCTAAACAGGAGAATTATCAAGAAAAATAGCATCTGTATGCTTGCTTCGAAAATATTGTCCAAATACCACATTATATTCAATCTGTTAGAAGATACAATTTTCAGATTGCCCCTATAGTAGAACCACTAAAGCTTCCAAGCTTTCATAGTACTTTTTGATAGCAAAAGTTTTCTTGATAACTTTCTACTCAGGACAGTGCCAAACTTTACAAATAATATTTACTTTAAATGTAATGTCTTAGTATGTGTTATGTTACAGTTCATCAAAATTCTTTGGTCTACTAATAACTTTCTGACCCATATCGAAAATATATAGCATGTTTTATTCAAATTATTGAGTATTAAAAAAATAATACCATCTGCATTTCATTACATAAGGGAGAATGTTTTTAAAACAACAATGTGTAGTGCATTTATTGTACACATATGCAACATCTTTCTAGTGTTATGTGGGTTTTAGTCCTATTTAAATTCCCCACAAATATGTATTGTATTGATTCTCTTATGCTGCATTACACAACATAATGATTTACAAAGCAACACAGTCTGTCACTATACTTCATTAAATTTGGTATTCCTAATAAATGGAGTTTGCAGTTTGTTTTCCTTAACAAGTTTAACTATTTTTAAACTGCTATCTCAGACAGTACAATAAGTCAGTCAAGTGGAAGGCTCACTAGTGTATTTCCTAGCTTTTTGAAAAATAAAAGCAAAATGTTATTCAAATGTGAAATTAGTAAATTACATGACTTCATATTGTATCAGGCATTTCCTTTCTGAAACATATCCTTTCCCCTTCAGACTGTCTGATGTGCACAGATGTAATTTATCTAATCACTAATATTTACATATGCTTACATACCTGTACATATATTTATTCTAAACTTGCTATGTTGCAGAGAAAAAAAATGCAGCAAAATGTAACACACTTGATTTAGTATACATTTCTCATGTATTAGTTTAAGTTCTATAGTTATAAGAACTTCAGCTAAATATATTCAGCTTTTATATCACATAGTACCTTTAACATGAAATGTTTATTTTTGTTTTTAGATGGTGCAGTGGTGCAGTGGTGCAGAGGTAGCATTGTCACCTCACAGCAAAAGGTTCTGCAGTTTGATTCTCGGCTGGGGTGCCTTATGTTTGGAGTCTGCATGTCCTCCCTGTGTTTTTGTGGGTTTCCTCTGGGTGCTCCGGTTTCCTCCCACATTACAAAGACATGCATCTAGAGCATTTCTCCCCAGGCCCACTGAAAATTGGCTTCATTCCAAGTAAGACTTTCCTGGTAAATAAAATGTTAAATAAAATAAAAAAAATACATTTCTCTTGTGTACAAGTATTTGGTGTTAAATGCCATTTTGATATATTTAAGAATAATCTGGAACTTTTTTATTGCACCTAATTCTTATACAATTCTATACTTCATTACTGTAATTAATTTACATTCTGTACATTGATCAGAACACTTGCGGATTAGCTGAGTCAAAGGACCATTATAAGCCCAATACTGCAAATTCATTTCTACTTGTAACTATACTTTTTCCCGGTTTTAATTTAGGAAAAGTTTCCAGCCCAATATTTTTTTAAACTTTAAGTACTTTAACTGATATTCAAATATTTATATTTAGAAGATGTCTATTTTTTAACTTTCTAGCTTATATATGAAGCTATGAGGAAAAAGAATTGGCCCCCTTTAAAACGTAAACATTTTAACCTTTGTTTCTTTAATGCGCAACTTTAAATGTAACGGTTGCGCTTTCCTTAACAGTCTGCTATTATTTAATTGTCAAGCCTGTGTGATACTACGCTCGAGACCTCATCAGAAAACCAGAATTCTTTATAAAGAAAAAGCTTCACCCAAGTAAGTGCTCAAGCTTTCCATTTTTCCTTTTTTTCCCCCAAGTCTAAAAATAACCAAGTGCAATTGCCCATCTAGGAATGAAGCATGCAAGCTCCTCCACAACGATAATGGCCAAGTTGCTTTTCCTTCCAAACAAATGAAAAGTCCAAACAAGTAAGTTATATTGAGTATTACATATCTCCACCACCACTAAAGACCATCATGAACACCAAGTCACACAAACAAAACAAAAGTAAGGAAGGAGAAAACTCAACATCTCTAATACAATCACTGCTATTATACTATGTCAAAACTAAATTAAGCTTTAATAAATTTAACAAAAAATAGCAATATGTAATGATTATGTCCCTCCCACCCATTTTGCTCTTGTTTACTAATATTTAATAAAGTGTTTGCCAATGTACACTAAGCAAAGCCTTAATTACTCTACTTCAAGCAGTGCACTTCACCCCACCCCTTAGGTCTGTCGTAAGTATAAGAGAAGAGGAAAAGAAATAAACATGCTGTCCCAACTATAATTATTATTATTAAATTGAGTTAAATTACATTACAGCAAAGAGTACAATAATGCATAACAGTTAATTATGTTTCTCTCTCCCATCTAACCCCTGTTTATTGATAATAAATTTAATGAATAATTTATAGTTGTATTCTAACTAAGGTTTTTGGTTAATATAATAACTTTTAGTGAGTGTGTGTGTGTGTGTGTGTGCGTGTGTGTGTGTGTGTGTGTGTGTGTGTGTGTGTGTGTGTGTGTGTGTGTGTGTGTGTGTGTACATATATATATATATATATATATATATATATATATATATATATATATATATATATGGTTCCCCTTCACAATCTCGAATTGCTGAATGCCCAAAATTCAGTAACTCGAGACTGTAAAGTCGAAACAACAAAAATCCCGAAACCTACAAGCACGAAAACAAAAAACCCGAACATACAGAACACATACACCAAACAACATGCACACCATACAACCCACATCACATAAACTACAAGCCCTACACTACATGCATGCAAGCCCCCCTGCACCCCCCACCTCTACTTATATATTCTAACTCCGAGATCGCATTACTCCACAAAATAAAAAACACCACACAGACATTTTACACTGCCTCACATGCACGCACACACACACACATGCACACACACACACACAAATACAGACACATCCAACACACACTCATACTCCCACCTCCCTACCCTAACCCACACACACAACTTACAAAACACACACATACACTCACTTACCTTCACTTCCGTAAAACATCCCGACTCACACACTTCCCATCCAGTAGCTGACATGCATAAGCGCGGATTTGAGATATTTGAATTCGTGCTTATGCAGATTTGCGATTATGGGTTTTCGACTTTACAGTCTCAAGTTACTGAATTTCGAGCATTCAATAATTCCTGATTGTGAAGGGGAACCATATATATATATATATATATATATATATATATATGTATATATATATATATATATATATATATATATATATATATATATATATATATATATAAAAGACAAATGGGAAAGGAGAGAAGATAACAGAATGAAATAGAAAGTAAAGAATAGAAAGGGGCAAGGCTTAAATACACACTTAAGAAAATTAGATGTGTTTTGCAGCTCAGTAAATCAGCTATGAGAAATAATAGCTTTTTAAATTATTCTAATATTTACATAAGTCACTATGCAGCTACTTCATAAACTGTAGGGAACTTGTATGCAGTTTAAACAGCATTAATATCAATATGCAATTGTGAATGCTATTGAACAATAAAAATAGAATAACAAAAAAAAAAAAGACTTAATTCCCCAAAGTAATTTATATATTTATATTGAGTATATATATATATATATATATATATATATATATATATATATATATATATATATATATATATATATATATATATCTGCACACACATTTATGTATGCACATATATGTGTGTGATATATATATATATATATATATATATATATATATATACACACACAATTATTAATTTTAAAGTAAATACTTAAATAAAAAAGAAACACCCCTGCACTACCAGGCTATAACTCATACCTCACTTTTCGGCCATGTAACCTGGACCGGAACACCAAAGGTGGAGGTGTGTCCATATTCATTAAAGATATCCACACCTCCAGGTTAGTTGCTCAGCATAATGCAGCCAAGGTTATCCAAGTGCAACTAACTCTGGGCAAAACTGCAATCCAAATTGTAGCTTGCTACAGATCAACCACCATGCCACAGGATTCCCACTCCTCTTTTCTTGATGTACTGGAAAATATTAAGGTTCAACCAAACACCCTAATAATGGGCGATTTCAACTACCCCACCATTAACTGGGAAAACTACTCATGTACCAACTCCTTCGCTCAACACTTTCTGGAATTCATAAACTCCAATGCCCTGGATCAACTTATCCACACCCCCACCAGGGGCAACAATATCCTAGATCTAGTCATTACCAACATGAGTGACCGGTGTTCCACACCTGAAGTCAATGTCTCATTGGTCCGATCCATCCATAAGCTAATTACCCTAGATATCCACATCCTGCCCCCACCCCCCCCATTAAGGAAACCATTGTAAAAAATTTCTCCAAAGACAACTTCATGCTTCTAAGACAGAAGTGGTGAACTTCATGACACCCATGCAGATAGACAATACAGTTACGACTACTGAATCCTACACAATTGCACTTTATAAGCACTTGCATGAGTGCATGGATCATGCTATTCCAAACAGAACCAAGACGCTATCCTCCAAAAATAGGAAGTCAATCTGGTGGTCCCCTGCCATAAACAAACTGTACAACAGAAGGAAGAAACTGTTGCAAAAGAGAGTAAAATCTCATGAGTGGAGGTGCTCCCTGGTCAGCCTCAGTAAGAAGCTGCGATCCCTGATAAAATCCTCCAAAGCTAGTTACGAAAACAAAATCACCACTGATTCTAAAGACAACCACAAAGCATTCTATAGCTATGTCAAGAATCACAATGGCAACACTCAGATCTGCTCTGAGTTACAGCACAATGGCACTAAATATACAGACCCAACTGATATTGCCAACATCCTGGCAGATAGGTTCAGTGCTAACTTTACCCCCCTCTCACCCCCTAAAGAGCCCATCTCTGTACCGGAAGAATGGAAAGTTCCTGTAATCACGGCTGCACAGGTAAAAACCACACTCGCCAAAACCAAGAACACAGCATCCATGGGACCAGATAACATCCTAGGCTGCATTCTACATGAACTACAGAACGAACTGGCACCCCACCTAAGTACCATGTTCAGTCATAGCCTCACCTCAGGCTTTGTGCCTGCTGAATAGCGCACAGCGACGGTTATCCCACTCCACAAGGGGGGAGCCACCACAGACCCCGGGAACTACCGCCCCATTAGCCTGACGAGCCTGGTCTGCAAGGCCATGGAATGTATCATCATGGAACTTATAAACAAAGACATTAGCAATCTCCAAACTCAGGACCCCACCCAGTTTGGGTTTGTAAAAGGCAGATCATGTCTCCTAAACCTGATAGACTTCTTTGAAGCAGTCACCAAAGCCGTAGACACAGCCTATCTAGATCTTGCCAAGGCTTTTGACACCATCACCCACTCTGGAATTATAGATAAACTCACTAAACTAGGTATAAATCCCTATGTCACAAGATGGGTTGCCAACTGGCTCACTGACAGAACCCACACTGTGAAAGTAGCAGACTCCAAATCCAACTTCAGACCAGTGACAAGTGGAGTACCACAGGGTTCAGTCCTGGCTCCTCTCCTGTTTAGTATCTACTTCTCTGAAGTACAGGCTAACACAGAAGGTGTTGGCTAATGAAGTTTGCAGATGACTGCAAACTAGGAGCCATAATTGAAACTCCTAATTATGTGGGCATCCTACAAAAGGGCTTCACTGAGACAGATGCCTGGTGTCAAAGCCATGGCCTCAAGCTCAATGCCAAAAAGTGCAGTGTCATCCCCTTTGGTAAAAACTCTGTACCCATGAACTACAACATAGGCAGTAGTATACTTAATACCGAAAGTGTGATAAGAGACCTTGGGACACAAGTGGACAATAGTCTCCCCTTTGATAATCACATTGCCACAGTAGTCAGGAAATCCTTCTATGTGGCACACCTCATTACAAAAGGTTTCTCATCCAGAAAAAAAGAGGTCATTGTTCCCCTCTACTCATCACTCATTAGACCCATTATAGAGTACAATACCCCTTTTGGTATGTACCTCACAAGACATCTACAACAACTGGAAAGGCCGCAGAAATACCTCACAAAGAGGATTACTAGCCTCAAACAGATGCCCTACGCAGACTGTCTCAAAAAACTCCAGCTTTACTCCGTCGCATATCGCCTACTCTGAGGTGATCTTTGCCTAACATACAAAGCTATGTCAAACCCAGAGCTGTTGGACATGCTCCACTTAAAGAAATCCCAATCCCTCTGAGCTACATGCTTTAGGGACCTAAACCTTGTCACCCTAATAAACAGAACATGCCAGAGGGATAGATTCCTGTCCCAGAGACTTCCCATACTCTGGAATAAACTACATATCTATATCAAACAAAGCTCCTCATTAGCACTCCAAGAAAAATCTTGATGACTGGATGGGAAATAAGAAATTCACCCCGGGAATCACCTCTGTGGCTCTGCTTGACAGTGGCACAGGAAAATAATTTTCTTGGGTGGCAAATGCCAGGGTACCTTTTTGGCTGGGCTTGTATAGGCCCTAGGGCCAGTAGCCTAGTACCTCCTATGAACCTATGCTTCACCCAAATACACATTAGCCCTGCAAAGTAAGAATTAGAACAACAAACAGCAGGGTTGGTGATTTCACCAAAAGAAAGCTTCTATACCCATGTCTACCCAAAGTAATTGGGTTGATCCTGCCAGGATAAATAACTACAAAAATATGGTTGCATTAATGCATTTTTATATAACAACCCATATTCCGTCTTGCTTTACGCAAATGCACATTAGTTCTACAATGTAATAATTA
This sequence comes from Protopterus annectens, assembly GCF_019279795.1. Taxonomy (NCBI): domain Eukaryota; kingdom Metazoa; phylum Chordata; order Ceratodontiformes; family Protopteridae; genus Protopterus; species Protopterus annectens. The sequence goes on along the minus strand of NC_056748.1, from coordinate 125,985,129 downwards.
CAACAGCAAGTAACATGACCATTTTTTTCATCTACAGAGAGCCCCCATACCCATTGCTATCCACAGAATCTGGATTTACCTGCCAGGTACAAACAAACAGAAAAAAATGATGGTTAAACTAATGTATTTTTTCACATAAACAGTAATACAAGTTGAATTCCATCTTACTTCATACAAGTATACATTAGTTCTGTAAAGACAGAATTACAACAGCAAATAGAGAGGCCATATTTCATTCATAAATGTCCTCTGTACTCACCACATACCTAAAGCATCTAGAAGGATAAAAACAACTGATAACAATAAGGGTTACATTAGTGTAGTTTTGCTGCACAAAATCAGTAGTTACAGCTTGTATTCCAACTTGCTTTATTCAACTGCACATTAGTCCTCCATCTCCAACATTATAACATCAAACAATGGAGCAGGGCCAGCCATTTCAATGACAAATGGCCCTAGAGCCTTTACTACTCATAGTATCTGGTTTGACTCTGCCAGGAATAAAAATTACTTACTTACTATTATTCAGAGAAATTCAGGAGCAACCTTTTCTGTGCAAGATAAAAACACACACATTCAGTATGTGTGTGATCCACTTTGTCATAAAAAATACCTACAGCTAGGCGATAGTAGCAGGAAACTAGCTCCAAAGTCTTTATCATGTTGATTTATTTGGGCTGCTGGGCTGCACATTTAATAAGGAGGGAGTATTTCCAGGAGAAACAGCTGTGGAAAAAGAAAACAAATGTATTGAATTCATTTGACAATAGGCATGACCAAACTTGTAAGTAACTATGAGATTTGTAAGTACAGCAAGCAGAAAATTTGTGGAAAGTAGAACTTTAAGGTGCGGTTATATATTTTTACATAACATGAGTGACATAGTTAATACATGCTAATAGTGCAGAATGTTCTGTAGCCTGTAGTTTCCTTAAAGTGCCTTTGATGTTTGGTCTTTCCACTGCTTTACATATAGGTAACAGTACCTTAGCATCCCTACTAGACAGATTATGTTGTTGTTGTTGTCTTTCGGCTTTTCACGGTTAGGGGTTGCCACAGCGGAACTCCGGTCCGCTAATGATTGGCAGTAGATTTTCATGAATGCTGAGGTGCCAGCTCAACGTCCAACCTTCAATGAAGACACACCCATTTACGTATGTCTTTCAAATGCCCACCCAACCACAGGGAGAACCTGCAGACTCCACACAGAAGGCACTCCCCGACTCCAGCCGAGAATCGAACGGGAGTACCTCTTGCTGTGAGGCAACAACGCTACCACTGCACCACCGTGGATAACCACTAGACAGACTATGTAATATGTAGTTAATAGCAAAGTATGCTTTCCCTATTATGGTTTGAAGATTTGCATCAAAACTAAGACCCATTTTGACAGAGATTCCTAAATCCTTAACCAGGTTATCCTTATGGATTATTTCACAACCTATTGCATAAGCATACCCTAACTTCTTGCCACCAAACTGCAGAGTTTTTGACTTATTTGCACTAAAGACCATATAATTGCTTCTTGCCTATTTTAAACCATGTCCAAATATCCCTGCAGTTTAAATTGGTCTGCCTGATTTGTCACATATGTTGCCACCTTGATGCCTTTTGTAAACTTGCTAACCCATATGCCATCTTGCTGTGGGAACTGTGACATAAATATAGCACATGGCTTTAGTCCCAGTACCCACAACTAAGAGACCCTAACTGTTATTGGTTTAGTCACTGACAAGGTGTCATTAGTTCTAACTCCATAAGTTCTCCCACTTAGTTCCTTATCCTTCAGCAACTAAAACCCTGTAGTTTATGTTGCTTCATTATATCTACTATTTCCTTATGAGGCACTGGATCAAAGGCCTTTGTTAGATCTAAGTACTTAACATCTACAGACAAGCCTTTGGCTCATGCTTCCCATCTCATCTGGTAGAAATGTACTAAATTTGATAAATAAGTGTCTCACTGTAAATCCATGCCTGTAAAGAACCAAATTTAGCCACTCAGACTAATACGTCAGTAGTTACCTACCAATACTGGGTATTCAGCTTTAAAAATGATGACTATTATGGCATCCATCCAAAATATCAGAACATGCCCTAAAATAAGTGTTTTCTGGTTTAGAAAATTTAGGCTTGGAGCTACTGCATCCCCAATCTTCACAAGAAAAAAAAAACATTTAGTCCATCTGATCCTGCTACTACACATAGTTTTATAGTATTTAGAGCTTTAATTGACTCTGTAATACTAATTTTAGGACAATTAGCTAAACAGTATTCTCCTTCACTCTGTTCCTGAGATAACCTTCCTGACTTCTCTGTGAATTTTTGACAAATATATCTGAAAATTGTCTAGGGTCTGTAATTAATATGTCATTAATACTTAAGCTTATGGTAGGTGTGTTATCTTCCCTTTAATCGGTGCCTTTTTTATTTAAAATATACGGAAGTGACACCCCAACCCCATGTGCAAAATGGGAAAAGGGGTTGAGGATGGATGGATGGATACCAGGCTAAACTCAGTTCATACTTCCTTTTAGGTAGAATGGATTAATTTCTTTAAACTAGCTTTCATTTCCTGATACTTTATTTATAATATTAGGTACCTTTTTAAATATTTTCTGGAGCTATTTTTTATTTCTTCATCTAGGTTTTGGCTCTACCATAAATATCTACTTCTAACATTATCACAACTTATCTAGTTACTAGTGGCATACTTTTCTGGTAAAATGAAGATATAATCATAGAAGATACTCCATCATCCTTTAGTATTGTTCCTCTTCATTTGTTCTTCCCAACTCCACATCCTTTCATTTATTATTAATTCATAGTCCTCACTATAAAAAGTGTTTTTCTGACCTCTGGTCTTTAAACAGCCTGTTCTTCTAATAATGCCTGTCATCCATTTAAAACAGAAATGATCAAACACATCCAGTTTGGGTTGAAATTCTGTTCTGTTATCTTTTTCTCTTCTTTTACTCAAACTATATATTATTGTTCCTCATAGGTTCCTTGACAATCTGAATATACCCTTGTTCCACAGCTAACACTTGCAATGAACTATAAACACTAAAATCATATTTGTGCTTATTGACTCCTACATACAAGTTAATTTTAATGTTTCATATTTAATGTTTTTTCATCAGACAGCTACTATTATGGAAAAAGAAATATACTATTTCTTCTCACACAGCTTTTATTTTGTTAGCAATACCATATTTTATCTTTTCTTTGTCATATTCTGAGTAAGGCAGCAGTAGAAAGAAAACAAATTAGGAACTGTTTCTCTACTGCTGGATCAAACTGACACATCCCTGTTCATTTAGGATCAAACTTAGCTCTCAATGCCCACATAACCTTGTCAGAATGTCCATTTTCCCATGCTGTAAGTCTATATTTTAGAACTCAGTGCATATGGAAGCTGTTGATGCAGAAGCCCGGTGAAACTGTGGTTCACCTGCATCCTCTTCTATGATTGTTGTTGTGTCTTTTGGCTTTTCCCGGTTAGGGGTCGCCACAGCGGAACTCTGGTCCGCTAATGATTGGCAGTAGATTTTTACCTGCCAAGTTGCCAGCTCTGACGCACAACCTTCAATGAAGGTACGCCCATTCACGCATGTCTCCACACAGAAGACGCTCTAGCTGAGAATTGAACAGGACAACGTCTTACTGTGAGGCGACAATGCTACCGCAGCACCACCACATTGAATAAAGAAGAAAAAGTTCACAGGCACCGTCACATTGAGATTTCCTAAAGCCACAGAAACATTGCTGAGCATCTGATAGATATCGGAAGTATCTTCTTGCATACAATAAACCATGTTACTCTGTATAACAGCAGATTACTCCCCCAATACACACACACTTAAAATACCCAGTATATGACTTACTACATTATTCTTTTAGTATTGATTCACTGTGAGATACAGCAGTGGTGTTCCTGGTGTTCTAGTGGTTAGGATTTGGAACTCTCACTGCCATGGCCCGGGTTTATATCCTGGTCAGGGAACTTCAATGGATTTTTTGGGGGTTGGGGTTTAGCATGATGGTTAGGGTGTTTACCTTAGAGACACATATACCCAAGCAGAGCTCCACGTGGTCCTGCAGAGGGGTCCTGGCTACAGAGAACTGAAAGAAGCGACCACTTTCCTGATTTAAGTACTTTTTGGCTTTTTTTATCTGCATTGTCCTCTCTGGCTTTCATTTAATAAGATACAACTGTTTTTTTGCTTTGCTGCTGTATTCTAAAGTATCTGCACTTAAAAGTAGTATTTTGGTCGACTCTGGTCGAATATTACTGTTTTTTTGATAATTTAATTGCTGAGGCTGCTCACTAAAGTGTGCTAGCCTGTGTTAATCGTTTTTACTGTTTGCCTGACTGCATTTCTGTGTTCTTCTCTAAAAAAAACAAAAACAAAAAAAAAAATACTCCTTGTTTTCCCGCCTTTGCTCGACTAGTTAAGACCAGTATACAAGCTTTGCTGTATTCTGGGCTGTGTGTAGTTCCTGTGTTGGCCATTGCCTTACTTGGATAGAGGGAAGTTTCTGAGCTCACCAGTGGGAGTGGGGAGCCTTGAGCAGCCTATCTGTCCCTGGGGGAAGTGATCTCAGCACTTGAGCTGTAATTCATTGGTTGCCTTGGACCATTTCCAGCTCTTTTCAAGTTCCCTGTATAAAAATCCGCCTCAGGGCGTTTTTTTTTGGCTATATACCCAAGCAGAGCTCCACGTGGTCCTGCAGAGGGGTCCTGGCTACAGAGAACTGAAAGAAGCGACCACTTTCCTGATTTAAGTACTTTTTGGCTTTTTTTATCTGCATTGTCCTCTCTGGCTTTCATTTAATAAGATACAACTGTTTTTTTGCTTTGCTGCTGTATTCTAAAGTATCTGCACTTAAAAGTAGTATTTTGGTCGACTCTGGTCGAATATTACTGTTTTTTTGATAATTTAATTGCTGAGGCTGCTCACTAAAGTGTGCTAGCCTGTGTTAATCGTTTTTACTGTTTGCCTGACTGCATTTCTGTGTTCTTCTCTAAAAACAAAAAAAAAAAATACTCCTTGTTTTCCCGCCTTTGCTCGACTAGTTAAGACCAGTATACAGGCTTTGCTGTATTCTGGGCTGTGTGTAGTTCCTGTGTTGGCCATTGCCTTACTTGGATAGAAGGAAGTTTCTGAGCTCACCAGTGGGAGTGGGGAGCCTTGAGCAGCCTATCTGTCCCTGGGGGAAGTGATCTCAGCACTTGAGCTGTAATTCATTGGTTGCCTTGGACCATTTCCAGCTCTTTTCAAGTTCCCTGTATAAAAATCCGCCTCAGGGCGTTTTTTGGCTATATACCCAAGCAGAGCTCCACGTGGTCCTGCAGAGGGGTCCTGGCTACAGAGAACTGAAAGAAGCGACCACTTTCCTGATTTAAGTACTTTTTGGCTTTTTATCTGCATTGTCCTCTCTGGCTTTCATTTAATAAGATACAACTGTTTTTTTGCTTTGCTGCTGTATTCTAAAGTATCTGCACTTAAAAGTAGTATTTTGGTCGACTCTGGTCGAATATTACTGTTTTTTTGATAATTTAATTGCTGAGGCTGCTCACTAAAGTGTGCTAGCCTGTGTTAATCGTTTTTACTGTTTGCCTGACTGCATTTCTGTGTTCTTCTCTAAAAAAACAAAAAAAAAATACTCCTTGTTTTCCCGCCTTTGCTCGACTAGTTAAGACCAGTATACAGGCTTTGCTGTATTCTGGGCTGTGTGTAGTTCCTGTGTTGGCCATTGCCTTACTTGGATAGAAGGAAGTTTCTGAGCTCACCAGTGGGAGTGGGGAGCCTTGAGCAGCCTATCTGTCCCTGGGGGAAGTGATCTCAGCACTTGAGCTGTAATTCATTGGTTGCCTTGGACCATTTCCAGCTCTTTTCAAGTTCCCTGTATAAAAATCCGCCTCAGGGCGTTTTTTTTGGCTATATACCCAAGCAGAGCTCCACGTGGTCCTGCAGAGGGGTCCTGGCTACAGAGAACTGAAAGAAGCGACCACTTTCCTGATTTAAGTACTTTTTGGCTTTTTATCTGCATTGTCCTCTCTGGCTTTCATTTAATAAGATACAACTGTTTTTTGCTTTGCTGCTGTATTCTAAAGTATCTGCACTGAAAAGTAGTATTTTGGTCGACTCTGGTCGAATATTACTGTGTTTTTGATAATTTAATTGCTGAGGCTGCTCACTAAAGTGTGCTAGCCTGTGTTAATCGTTTTTACTGTTTGCCTGACTGCATTTCTGTGTTCTTCTCTAAAAACAAAAACAAAAAAAAATACTCCTTGTTTTCCGCCTTTGCTCGACTAGTTAAGACCAGTATACAGGCTTTGCTGTATTCTGGGCTGTGTGTAGTTCCTGTGTTGGCCATTGCCTTACTTGGATAGAAGGAAGTTTCTGAGCTCACCAGTGGGAGTGGGGAGCCTTGAGCAGCCTATCTGTCCCTGGGGGAAGTGATCTCAGCACTTGAGCTGTAATTCATTGGTTGCCTTGGACCATTTCCAGCTCTTTTCAAGTTCCCTGTATAAAAATCCGCCTCAGGGCGTTTTTTTTTGGCTATATACCCAAGCAGAGCTCCACGTGGTCCTGCAGAGGGGTCCTGGCTACAGAGAACTGAAAGAAGCGACCACTTTCCTGATTTAAGTACTTTTTGGCTTTTTTTATCTGCATTGTCCTCTCTGGCTTTCATTTAATAAGATACAACTGTTTTTTTGCTTTGCTGCTGTATTCTAAAGTATCTGCACTTAAAAGTAGTATTTTGGTCGACTCTGGTCGAATATTACTGTTTTTTTGATAATTTAATTGCTGAGGCTGCTCACTAAAGTGTGCTAGCCTGTGTTAATCGTTTTTACTGTTTGCCTGACTGCATTTCTGTGTTCTTCTCTAAAAAAAACAAAAACAAAAAAAAAAATACTCCTTGTTTTCCGCCTTTGCTCGACTAGTTAAGACCAGTATACAGGCTTTGCTGTATTCTGGGCTGTGTGTAGTTCCTGTGTTGGCCATTGCCTTACTTGGATAGAAGGAAGTTTCTGAGCTCACCAGTGGGAGTGGGGAGCCTTGAGCAGCCTATCTGTCCCTGGGGGAAGTGATCTCAGCACTTGAGCTGTAATTCATTGGTTGCCTTGGACCATTTCCAGCTCTTTTCAAGTTCCCTGTATAAAAATCCGCCTCAGGGCGTTTTTTGGCTATATACCCAAGCAGAGCTCCACGTGGTCCTGCAGAGGGGTCCTGGCTACAGAGAACTGAAAGAAGTGACCACTTTCCTGATTTAAGTACTTTTTGGCTTTTTTTATCTGCATTGTCCTCTCTGGCTTTCATTTAATAAGATACAACTGTTTTTTTTGCTTTGCTGCTGTATTCTAAAGTATCTGCACTTAAAAGTAGTATTTTGGTCGACTCTGGTCGAATATTACTGTTTTTTTGATAATTTAATTGCTGAGGCTGCTCACTAAAGTGTGCTAGCCTGTGTTAATCGTTTTTACTGTTTGCCTGACTGCATTTCTGTGTTCTTCTCTAAAAAAACAAAAACAAAAAAAAAATACTCCTTGTTTTCCCGCCTTTGCTCGACTAGTTAAGACCAGTATACAGGCTTTGCTGTATTCTGGGCTGTGTGTAGTTCCTGTGTTGGCCATTGCCTTACTTGGATAGAAGGAAGTTTCTGAGCTCACCAGTGGGAGTGGGGAGCCTTGAGCAGCCTATCTGTCCCTGGGGGAAGTGATCTCAGCACTTGAGCTGTAATTCATTGGTTGCCTTGGACCATTTCCAGCTCTTTTCAAGTTCCCTGTATAAAAATCCGCCTCAGGGCGTTTTGCGCGCTTTTGCGCGGTCGGGCACCTAGCGCAGCAGCGGTTATACAGGTGTAAACTATTCTATACAGGTTTTAACTTTTTTTGGCTCCGCCAAGTCTGCTCTTCAATTTTTCCCTTAGAAACTCTATTCAGTCTATCTAGCTGTATATATCAGCACTTGTTTTTCGGAACTTCTATCCTTAGCAAGCACTCATAAAAAAACCAAGCACTCTTACCCTAAAGTAAGCACTACAGGTATCCACTACCCCTGTGAATATCCACTTCCCTTAAAGGCACAACACTCCTTAAAATATTCTAGTATGTCGAGTGGTAGACCACTAGCATCCTCTCTTGTTCAGCTGGTTAATCTGGGAATCTTAAGACAATGTTACAATTGTCTCATGTACACAGACAACCCTCTCCTCCTTCCTACTAACACATATACTTGTGAGAGATGCAACTATATAGCCAGACTGGAGGCTGAACTCTCTCAACTCAGGACTGGCAAGACCAGTCAGGAAGAGATGGTACCCACACCCAAAGCAAAACCAGTCACACATATAACCACCACCAATGCAAACCAAACACATAAAAACACAAAGACATACTCGGAGGCTCTTGTAAAAACTTACCAAAACAACAGAGGCCTCCAAAGCAGACACCCAGAAATACACCCCACAAAACACAACACCTACAACACATACCTCAAGCAACAGGTGTGTCACACATTCACAGCCCCTAAGGCAAAATACTATGCCAGAGACATTAGTAATAGGTGACTCTATAGTCAGACACACCGATGTTCCACTTACCAGGCTGAATAAGGAGAGGGTAACGGTGAGCTGCCTATCGGGGCTAGGATCCGCCACATTACACACGCACTCAGGTCACTCCAAAGCAAGTACAAATATGATTCAGTCATTGTCCATGCGGGTGTGAATGACCTGAGACGCACCTCCCTGGACTACATGAAAAGAGACATTGAGGAGCTCTCCGATTATGTAGCCCAGACTGGTATGACCCTGACCCTGAGCAGCATCCTGCCTTCGCCAAGAATGATGCCTCAGTACAAAGACAAAATGATCAGTTTTAACAATTGGCTTAATCACTGGTGTCATTCTAGGGGATCCAATGTCTATCAGCCTGGGATGATATGCAGGACAAGCCACGCTGCTTCGCAAGGGATGGCTTGCACCTGTCACCACTGGGCTACGGGATACAGGCCAAGGCTCTTGCCACCCCATAGTGCCTTTTTAGGCAATGCTCAAAGGACAAATCAACCGCCATAAAAACAAAATGGAAAAAATTAAGGGTAATGCTGCTCAACGCCAGAAGTCTAAATCTCAAGATGCAGGCACTCAAGCACTTCTCAGTATGGAGAACATCGATGTCTGTGCAGTAACTGAAACCTGGTTCAAGGCTCCTGAGAGTACTCCAGCACTACCAGGCTATACCTCATATCATGCATTTCGCCTCAAGTTCCAGGCCGAACCACAAAGGGAGGGGAGTGTCCATTTTCATAAAAGACACCTACACCTCTCGATTGGTGGCTGCTCATGAAGCATCAGAAACCATACAAGTTTTACTCACCATAGGTAAACTGCCATACAACTGGTCGCATGTTATAGAACACCCTCCCAATCCCAGGAATCCCATCAAGCATTCCTGAAAACACTGGAGGATATGAATGTCACACCAAACACCATCATATTGGGTGACTTCAATTACCCCAACATAGACTGGGCCCACTATTCTAGCCCTAACACCCTGGCCCAAAGATTCCTGGAATTCATAAACTCAAATGCTATGGAGCAACTGGTCACCTCTCCTACGAGGAGAGATAATATACTTGACCTGATTATCACAAACATGGGGTCCAAATGCTCCGCACCGGATATAAACCCCTCACTAGTAAGATCTGATCATAAACTGATCACGTTGGATGTACATATCCCACCCCCACCCCCAGAACAAAAGACTACAGTGAAAAACTTCTCAAAAGCTGACTTTGAGCTCCTTAAGTCGGAAATGATATCCTTTAAGCCTACTGGGTCAATGGAAACCACATCCCAAAATGCTGAATCCTTCACAAAAGCCTTCTATGGACATCTCCAGGAATGCATGGATCAGGCAATCCCAACTAAAACCAAGACCCTCTCCACTAAGGGAAAACGGCCGGTTTGGTGGACCCCTGCTATAAACAAACTGTACAACAAAAGAAGGAAGCTGCTGCAGAACAGAGCCAAATCCCACAAGGGAAAGGCTTCCCTGATCAGCACAAGTAAAAACTACGCCTCTCATAAAACATCTAAAGCAAACTTTGAGAAAAAGATTGCCAAGGATACCAAAGACAATCATAAAGCCTTCTTCAATTATGTCAGAACCTTGGGAGGAAATTCTCAGATATGCTCTGAGCTGGTACACAATAACAAAAATTCACTGACCCTACTGACATTGCCAACATTGTGCCAGAGAGGTTCAGTCCAAATTCCTCCCCTCCCGCACGCCCTAAAGATGAAGTAACTATCCCTGCTGAATGTAACCTACCTGTCATCACAGACACACAGGTGAAATCAGCACTCAACAAGGCAAAAACACAGCATCTATGGGACCCGATGGTATCCCGGTTGCGTGTTACGTGAACTCCAAGATGAACTAAACCCGCCCTAAGAACTCTATTCAATCTTAGCCTCACTACAGGATATGTACCTGAACACTGGCGCACAGCAACAGTGGTCCCACTCCATAAAGGGGAAATTCAACTGACCCAGGTAACTACCGCCCCATAAGTTTGACCAGCCTGATCTGTAAGGCTATGGAAAGGATCATCATGGAACTCATAAATGGCGACATTGGTGATCTGCAGACCCTTGATCCCACACAGTTCGGTTTTGTAAAAGGCAGATCCTGCCTCTTAAACCTAGTTGACTTCTTTGAGACAGTCACTAGTGCCATCGATGAGGGCAAGGCTGTCCACACTGCCTATTTGGACTTGGCTAAGGCCTTTGACACAATACCACACTCTGGCATCATCGACAAGCTCAGCAGCCTAAATGTAAATCCATATGTCACAAGATGGGTAGCAAATTGGCTAAAAAACAGAACCCATAAGGTTAAAATTGCTGGAGCCATGTCAGACTCAAAACCCGTCACAAGTGGTGTCCCACAGGGCTCAGTCTTGGGTCCACTCCTATTCGGCATTTATTTTTCAGATGTGAAAGCAAACATGGAAGGATTATGGCTGACAAAGTTTGCAGATGACTGCAAACTGGGCGCCATAGTGGATTCACCTGCTGACACACACATCCTACAGAAAGGTCTCACTGAAACGGACAACTGGTGCCGGAATCATGGCCTCAAACTTAACGCCAAAAAATGTATAGTCATCCCCTTTGGGAAAAACAAAGTATCCACAAACTATCACGTAGACAATAACCCACTGAATACAGAAGATGTAATCAGAGACCTGGGGACTCAAGTCGATAGTGACCTCTCCTTTGACAACCATGTTGCCAAAGTGGTCAGAAAGACTTTCTACCTAGCCCATCTCATCATGAAGGGATTCTCATCCAGATCAAAGGAGGTCATTGTACCTCTGTATTCCTCCCTCATCAGGCCCATGATCGAATATAATGCTCCATTTGGGATGTATCTCACCCGCACATGCAGCAACTGGAAAGACCCCAGAAGTACCTCACCAAGAGGATCATAGGTCTAAAACATGTGCCTTATCCAGCTAGATTAAAGAAACTCCAGCTCTATTCAGTAGCATACCGCCTGCTCAGAGGTGATTTGTGCCTAACATACAGGGCCATGTCCAACCAGGAATTGATGGACATGCTCCATCTCAAAAAATCCAAATCCACCAGAACCACACGAGCTAAAGATTTCAACCTCTGCACAAATAGGAATAGGACATGCTGGAGGGATAGATTCATAACACAGAGGTTACCCATACTCTGGAACAAAATCCCAGTTCACGTGAGACAGAGCCCTTCATTGGCACTGTTCAAGAAAAATCTCGATGCATGGATGGGAGATCGCAAGTTTACCCCGGGAGTGACCTCAGTGTCACTACTAGACAGAGGTATAGTTTACTAAATAATGGGGTTCCACATGTGTCACTACTAGAGAGGCGCAACTACATAGTATGGGGTGGCATAAAGCCACATCACTGTTGGCTAGGCTTGTAAATGCCCCCGGGCAGATAGCCTAGTACACTACTATGAAACTATGAAACTATTTGATTCTCAAATGGGATAATTAGTGTGAACGACCCACCACTGGACCAGTCATCAAGGATCCTCAATCCTCACCACTGGCAACTGTGGGGGACATTCACTGGGAGGATAACAGGTACACACACACACAGTATTTCCAAATGCAGCTCTCTGCATCAAGTGCAATTTCCCTTAAGAGCACACAGAGACCACAGTTAGTCCGGGGCTGGTTTCTCACTCTTTTTCCAGATCCCCATTAAGACTCCTCACTGACACAGCTACAGAGTTGAGATCTCAGGTGAGTGACCAAGTGTAGACCTCTGTCCAACCAGTGCTTCATGTCCCTGCCCAAGTAGCGGACACACACACACTCTGAGGTTTGTTTTACACACACACATATACCTGGGAAAGGCTGGCACAGGTTTACTAGCTATACCCCTTTCTGCCCAGACTCATCCAGGTTCCTCTTGAATAGTGTCATAGAGGTGCTCTGTTTCACATGAATTGGTAGCCTGTTCCACAGACATGGCAGTGGCTGGTAAATAAATTTGTCCCTCCAGAACAAGTGACTTACTAACTGTTGTATGACATTTGGTGAAGCCTTAGATGTTGCTGAAGAAAACCATCTTTGATATTTGAATTGTAAGTTGCATATCTCGTCAGATATCCAGAATTATTTGTAATGTTAATTATGCCATTAAATATATGTTTTCATATTTATGTAAATATCTCAGTAAGCATGCACTTAGAGGAGTTTCTTGTTGCATGAATGCATATATCTGGGTAACAAAAAAGTTCTAACAATATATGTCTAGGTTAGGTTGTATAGTTTTTAAAATATGAGCCTTTGTTTGTAAAACTTTAGAAAAAAATATAATTTGGAGTTTGAGTACTTTATAACATATCAAAGTATTTATGGAAAAGACTGTGAATGCCTGGACTATTATCAATGGCAAGAATACTTGTTACTAATAATATTGCTGTTTGTACAGTTTTAATAGCTGTTGTTCACAAAATATTTATATTTTTTATGCTTTTTAAATTCATTTTTCAAAAAATGCTCTGAAATGCAAGATATGTGGCTGCCAGAGGTGTGACATTCTATTTTTACTGGCTGAATCTTGTGAACTCTTTTAATCCTAGGTCTTTTTAGACTGCACAAACCACTAAGCCCCTCTCATTCAATTGAAACAGTTCCTTAAAATCAGATTGCAAACACATATCAGCACAGCCACCTAGACTGCAAAGCTGATTTCTCCACTTAGTACCAGCAAGTAAAAAAGATGTTTTATGTGAGAGCTTTTCTTAGTCTTGCAGAAGACATAAATATTACAAATGAAACCCTGAACATTCAAAGTACAAACTCTCACTACCCCAAATGATGCACCCATGACATTGTTCCTGATATTGTTTCATGTTTTACACAGAGTGCTGACAGCAAGAAGGTTTCCCTTACCAACTGAATTACTTTCATAATGAGGGCGGATGCTAGTTAACAGTGTATTTCTTACACTAAATGGTTAATAGCATCAAGAAAGGGAGTGTGATGGACCAGGGGTGGTATCATGATATGCCTCAGCAACATAGACAGAAGCAGGACATATTTGATTCTCAGCTGAGGTGCCTTCTGTGCAGAGTGTGATTGTCCTCCCTGTATTCATGTGGGTTTTCTCCTGGTGCTCCCATTTACTCACATATTCCAAAAGGCATGCAGTAGGTGGACTGGACACAATAAATTGGCTGTGTGTGTGTGTGTGTGTGTGTGTGTGTGTGTGTGTGTGTGTGTGTGTGGGGGGGGGGTATGGAAGGACAACAGCGACAGAGCTAGTCATCCGGTGCTGATTGTCATGGTTGAAGTGATGCCTTGACCCCATGTGCAAATGAGAAAAAGGAGTTGTGGATGGATGGAAATTTCAGTGACATAGATTTCCTCTATGGTTAAGAGTATGAAACTATTTCATCACCCTATATCTGAAAAATGGTTCATTAACCTCACAGTCATGTACCCAAGATACATCACATAGCATAATGTTTTATATACAAATGATTTTCTTCAAAACAACAAATTCATGACATAGCCCAACAGACAAGTTACTCAAGCTACATGTTAATTAAACAAACTGATTATCGGTAAATGACGGAAATCTGTTTAATCATTATTTATGTAACTCATCTCAGTTAAGTTCCACAGCATTCTGTAGATTTTTAGAACATGTTTTTTTTTTTATAGAAAAATACATATCAAGTATCAGGTAACCACATTTGATGTTTAAAATTTGCAGCTTCCTTCATAAAATGTCCTTTTTATTAATTTAGGTTCATCTGACTCGCAAGGGCTTGCACAATAACTTCAGAAATAAAAGAAAATCCATAAAATGTATGAGGCACTAATTGTTTGCTTACTATAGGTATAGTAATACATCATCGAAGATGAGTATGCTGATGATTTCCTGTACTGATATTATTATTTACTATTCTTCCAGCTTTACTGAAACTGAAACCAAATGGTGGTCGCTGTGCTCAGGAAACAAAGTATGTGAAGACAGCTTGCTTACCAGACAGTTCATTTCTAGATGGAACTGAATGCAACATTTCAGGATGGGGTGCAACAGAGACAGGTATGGCAGGTGTTAAGGTATATCTTCTCTGTGGAACTTACCTTTAACTTAACTTCTTGTTTTGTACACAGAGAGAGACACAGAAGCAAACTTTTATGGGTGCATGGACAAGAAGCAACAGTAAACTTTTAAAAAAGCTCTTCTTCATTGGTGCTTTTTAATATGAACATACAGTATATATAACATTACAAGATGTTGTTCTGTACAGCTTCTTGCATACATAACTATAATGTATGTGCTCTTACAATGTTCATCTTTACTAATTATGCATCGTTTTATTACATGATTCTTTTCTATCTGGGCATTTGTCTAAACATTTCTTAATATTCAGGTGACCATACCCCTAGCAAGATAGTCACACATATAATGTATCTATGGTATTACTTAAACTAGTCTAAACAACAAAATGTCACCGGTCAAAATGTTGACAACATAAGATTGAAATTGCAAACACTGACTCGCTATTCAAATGCAGTGATAAACAACCCCAGCACATAGAATATTTAAAAATAAAAAAAAACAACATCCCTTACTAATTATAAATGCAAGACTGCAAAAAATTGAGGAAAGGAAATATTTCCCAATGTCGATAATTTTGTGATCTCACATATCTGTTGGCCATCTGTTTAGTCGACTAAGCAGATATCAACCAAAAACCACCCTCCTCCTGTTGTCTTACATTGTACTAATGAGCTCATCTCCTTAAATGTTATGCCTTGTTACTTTAGAATTAGTTTTAAGCTTTGGTCCCATAAATACATAGCAGTTTGGGTGCTTCTTTGCTCTTTTATGTATCTTTCTAGTTCCTACTTACCCACTTTCAGCCCCTATCACCAACTGATCAGTCTATTTTTCCCTCATTTATGTGTAAATCAGATAAACTCATTAAGCAGGAGCATCTTTCCAAGGGACACCCAAGACACTGTTTCTTAAGAAATTAGCAACTAAATACTTTTGTGGCTCTGTATCATAGATCAGTGTCATATTATGTCACATTCTGTAAGTGTCATTAAAAATGCAAACTTGAAATCTTTCTTGCCATAGCCAAATTAACATATTAGTTTAGATCTGAAAGAAAAAAAGACTTTTACATTCTTGAACTAATCTGAGATTTTTAAATTAAAAAAACGCACACAATTTTTGTTTGCTGTCAGCTAACCTTTCTATTACTTCTCTACAGATGTGAAATAAGGAGGGAGTGCAGACAAGTTTTCTCTTTCAGCAGCTAATGTTTATGTGAAAATTCTTTCAGCTTAGCAGCTATAAATATCAAAAGAATGAATGCAAGCAAAACTGGGAAAACATGTTTCCTCTCATATATTTAATGAGCATTGGACTTCATCAAATCATTTCTCAAAAGTGAAATGGTTCTACAGTTAATTGTTTGAAATACTAAAAATTCAAAAATGCACAGAAACTATTAGAGACAGTAATCACCAGTCAATCAGGTGGTGACCATGAAAAATGTGTATGTAAAGTAACCAGTAGAAGGTCTGCACATCAGGTGGCGAATAGAATAACCTTCTATCAGATGCAAGCATGTCGTGCCACTAGCCAATGAGGAACAAAACTGAAGAAGAAAGATGTTTTAATATATACAATCAAGCTGTCGAAAAAAATATAGCCAGTGAGCTAGTGAGAAGGTGGAGGTTAGCTGACCAGCCGGAATGTGCAAATCCGTTTCCCTAAAAGAGTAGGGTTGTAGTCTCAACATGCTAACCTGAAGCAGGAAATAAGAATCAAGTATAAGTTTTTTTTTCTCAGATTGCTGTAATATAAGATGGCAGTGATAACCTTACATTGCAAATAAAAGCCCCTCATAGATAAAGTACAGTTGTGTAATCTTACCATAAATGTAGATGTTCGAGTGTGTTCACTGTTGCAGTCATCACTGTAGGGTTCTTCCTGCCAGCAGCAGCCCCCGATCGGCCAGAATCCCAAAGTCTGGATCGGGCGCCAGCTGAGGTCGCATTTATCCTGACGTCAATGCGCCAGAAGGTATAAAGACCTCAGCTGACGCCATTTCCCCAGTTTTTCTTGCCCCAGATGTCAGGTGCCCAGAAAGAAAAGGCTAAAAAAGAAACCATGCCCAAAACCTCAGCAGCCAAAATACCTCATAACAGACAATACTCAAGGAAAAAAACAAAAGAGGGGATAGGAGGGAGGGTAACCCAGACTGCAACAGTGAACACACTCGAACATCTACATTTATGGTAAGAGTACACAACTGTACTATGTCCTTCATGGTTCACTGTTGCAGTCATCACTATAGGGTTGAGTCCCAAAGCTAAGAAAGGGTGGCTGGAGGAGAAACAGAGGGAGCAGTCACAAAACCTTGCAAAACCGCAGAAGCAAAACCTGCCCTGGATTTAGAATAGAGAGGGAGGTTGTAATGCTTAGAAAAAGTATGTACAGAACTCCAAGTAGCAGCTTCCAAAATATCCTAGGAACCCCACAAAGAAAAGCTGCTGAAATAGCAGTAGCCCGGGTAGAATGAGTCCTAACATTAACAGGAACCAGATTGCCATGATAAGAGTAACAGAACTTGATGCAATGGGCAATCCACTTGGAAATAGTTTGCTTAGTGATTGCTTTCCCCTGAACAGTAGGAGCATAAGTGACAAACAACTGATCAGATTTCCGGAATATCTTGGTCCTGTCCAGGTATAGATGAAGCTGTCTGTGCACATCTAGAGAGTGCAAAAGACTTTCTTCCTCACTTTGAGGATTAGGATAAAAGGTAGGCAAATGAATAGACTGATTCAAGGCTACTGCCAAAACTACCTTGGGCATAAATGTGGGATTAGTCCATAGAGATACCCTGTCCTGATGAAAAATAAGGAAGGATTCCACAGCCATGAGTGCTTGCAATTCCGAAATTCTTGTAGCAGAGGTAATAGCTAAAAGAAAAGCAGTTTTCCAAGACAAAAATTTTAAATCCATGGAAGCTGCAGGTTCAAAAGGAGACAAAGTTAATTTCTCCAAAACATAGTTAAGATCCCAAGTGGGAACAGAAGCCCTTATAGGGGGCCAAATATTCTTAGCCCCTCTAAGAAATTGTTTAAGTAATGGATGAGAAAAAATCGGAGGATCCATATCGTAATGTGCAGAAATAGCAGAAGCATGAAGCTTAACAGACGAAAAAGATAGGCCCGTATGTAATAACTCTGTCAGATACTGTAAAATCAGAGGAATGTTCGGAACAGAAGAATCACCACCCTGGACTTGACTCCAGGAGCAAAATATTTTCCATTTTCCCGCATAAGATTTTCTAGTGCTGGGCCATCTAGCTTCAAGGATTACATCCAATACCTGTTTGGAAAGGGCAGAGGTGTTTACAGACCCTGGATCCACCAGGCAGCTAGATGCAGAGTCTCAACATGACTGTGCAGTATCCGGCCATCCCGTTGAGACAGTAGATGAGGGATTTGAGGCAGAATCCAGGGAGGCTCCTGAACCAAGTTCATCAGAGTGGAATACCAGAATTGCCGAGGCCAGATGGGAGCCAGTAGAATCATGTGCGGTCTGTCCTGTTTTATCTTCAGAAGTACCTGAGGTAGAAGAGGAAAGGGAGGAAAAGCATATACTGAGAGGTGTTTCCAACTGAATGAGATGGCATCCACTTTCCATGCTAGTTTGTGGTAGGCCCTTGTGCAGAATGTTGGAAGTTGATGATTCTGAGGGGATGCAAAGAGATCTATGTCCGGACATCCCCAGGCCTTTATAATCATCCTGAATATCCGAACATTCCGGATCAGGCAAAAGATTTTTAAAAAGAAATTTATGAGAATCTGGAACCCTATAATACCTATCCGGTTTGGCCGGAGTAGGGGGAAAAGAATCAGGAGAGAGAGAAGCTTCCGAAAAAACATCATCAACAATCTCCAGTACAGGGGGAATAGCCAGAGGCTTATGCTGTGGGAGAAGAAGAAAATCCCTAAGCCTTTTCTTGGATTCAGAGAATTCCTGCCCTTCCCAGTGAAAATGCACCCTCATATCATGCAAAGTTTCACCAAAAGAATAATCCTCAGGAGGAGAGGTGGAAGGAAAGGAATCTTCAGCATCAGAATCCTCATAAAGAGGAAAAGAATAACCCTGCTCAAGGGAAGAAGCAGAAGAAACAGAAATTTGGTCTGAAGAATCATAATCGGACTGTAATCTAGGCTTCTTGTCAGGAGGGGGGTGAGAACCCCTGATCATAGTTAAGAGATCTTCAGCCATCCTAAGCATCTGCCTCTGAGGCCTAGGACCCTGATCAAAAGGTGCCTGTGTTAGCCACTTCACTTTAGCTGGAGCCTTAGACTTTGACTTAGCATGTAAACCTGAATCCACATTTACAGGTAGCTGTGAAGGCCTGAGAACTCCCTCAGAAGCCGGTACCTGCCTACCGGCTCCGGACCCAACTGAGGGAGCAGTATCCGAAGGTCCAGTCCCTGGCAATTCTGAAGACCCCATCAGCTCCACACCGGAGTTGGTACAGGCAATTGGTTCAAAAGAGGCGGATGACAGGGGCTGCAAAGGCACCTCACTGACGAATGACGAACCAGCAACTGGCAATAACTGAGTAACATCCTTTGCTGTGGACCTCGGATGCCTGTCTTGCATCCCTGTGCCTCTTACACACCCCAGAAGCCGGAAAAGAGTCTGAAGACATGTTATAATTAAACCTTTTTCCAAAATAGTAAAAGGCAAAGTTATATCTATGCCTAATAGTACGCTGATTAAATCTAGCACAAAACACACAATTAGCAACTTCGTGGTCAGGACCCAGGCAGGGAATACAGTAAGAGTGAAAAATCCCTATGAGGTATTTGCTTCCCACAAGAAATACAATTATTAACTTTTTCTGACATCTGACTGGAGCAAGAAAAAGACCTCCCCAACGGGATAATTATCTGTAAAAAACGAAAATCCTGGGATTAGATCCAAAAATAAACAGGAACTGGCATCAGTGAACTGCAAGGGGCACCGCATGGCAAGAAAAGCTGGGGAAATGGCATCAGCTGAGGTCTTTATACCTTCCGGCGCATTGACGTCAGGATAAATGCGACCTCAGCTGGCACCCGATCCAGACTTTGGGATTCTGGCCGATCGGGGGCTGCTGCTGGCAGGAAGAACCCTACAGTGATGACTGCAACAGTGAACCATGAAGGACATCTAGCAACACAAAATCAATGAATAAATAACCAGATGTGCATAGATAGAAACTGGATTGGAAATGAGATAGAATAGGAAGGTAAAACATACTTGGATGCAAAGCACATATGCATATCTTCTGTGTACTGCATATTCATGTAGTTTATATATATGAGCTGTTTGCAGTTGTAATTTAACATTATCAGTTGCTATATAATATAGAGCTTTATGATAGGATCTCCATTTGTAGCCATGCTATTGTTTGTTTGAGATGTGGATACCAAGAAATTCACCTTGAGAGTGAAACTTGAGAGGTGAATTTTGGCATCCATGTCAGGAACATATAATAATCGGTTATGAGCAGTGAGACATGGTCATCACTCTTTGTAGTGCATGGAGCTTTATCTACTCCATGTACTATCGATTACAAAAGAAAAAAAAAGATGTGTTTTACTGGATTTGAAAGTAGGTAAAACACTCGGTGAGAGCTATTGCATAGACAGCAAGTAGGGAAAAGAGACTAGCAGTTTTTAAATGCTGCCTTGATTTAAATAAGTTACTTACAGCCTAATGTTTATAAATTTCTCTGGACATAGGAAGAAAGATATTCAGTGACCAAAAGCACATCCCTTATACCTGATTTTTAACAGCAGTTAAGGAGTTTGAATGTCCTGTTACAGTTGCATCTCACACTACAGTAGTGTGTAAGAGGTTTATGTTTTTTTCTGTTTTTGGAGTGTAAACAAAGAGCTTGCTGTGCTACATTACATTTTCTTGCTGTTTTATTTATAATTTTACTATTAACTCATTCACTCCGGAGCAGCTCAGAAAAAGCTGCCTGCTTAATTCCACCATAGGAACAACAGTGCAGCCTGAGCTCATTTTCAGAAAATCCATTTGTAATACTATACAGAAAACAAATGTTCATAACTCTTTAACTATAAGAGCTACACTAAAAATGTAAACGCGAAAGTTGTTCAGCAGACACTGACCTTTCCAACAGTGTAAATGTTGATAGTGCATATCAAAGTCATTATTAAATATTTGGCAAGGAATGCTGATATTGTGCAAATTTTTTACCTTTTTGGAAAAGCAAAGCACAATATCTTGGTCTATGTACCATGCAGACCAATACAATTTGAATTTAATTTGTTAGTATGAATGTCAGCTTTAAAATGATACCTTAACCATTACTGTGTGATGCTCCTTTCATGAGATATTCACAGAAATATGATTAATATATTATTTTTCATAATTGATAAACAAAGCATAATATCTCATCAGCTGTAACAGACAGAGCCTACATATCAGTGTAGAAGTTGTGCATCTGAATGTCAGCTTCAAAATGATGCATCATTTGTGTGATCACCATGCTCCCTTGCAAAGATATGGGCATAATAATGAAAAGTATTGTAAATGTATAATTTTCATATTCGTACAAGACTAAACAAACTGTGATATCTGTACGTGTGTACAGTGCACAGACACAGTTCTTTTACCATGTTGTAAGGAGTAACAATGTCTTCAAAATGAGGTATTACTTCACACAATGAGATGCTCCCTTGCAGTTATTTACCAAAATATGAAAAAAATCATAATTTCCATAACCTAAGTCCGAAACAAACTTTGATATCTGCCTATGAGTACACCATACAGACACCATTATTTTACCATGTTAGAACTATAAATAATCTTTTCAAAATGAGGTATTACTTAGCACATTCAGATGCTCCCTTGCAAAGTTATTTACCAAAATATGAAAAAAAATCATAATTTCCATAACCTAAGTCCCAAACAAACTTTGATATCTGCACATGTGTCAAACATACAGGCATGTTTCTTTTACCATGTTGGAACCAGCAATACTGTCTTCAAAATGAGATATTACTTAGCACATTCAGATGCTCCCTTGCAAAGTTATTTACCAAAATATGAAAAAATCATAATTTCCATAACCGTAAGTCCCAAACAAACTTTGATATCTGCACATGTGTATAACATAGAGGCAAAGTTCTTTTACCATGTTGGAGCTATGAAGACTGTCTTCAAAATGATGTATTACTAAGCACATTCAGATGCTCCCTTGCAAAGTTATGTACCAAATTATAAAAAAAAAATCAATTTCCATAACAATAAGTCCAAAACAAACCTGAAGGGAGGGAGACTGAATGGAGAGCAGACCAAGACAACATGTGAAAAGACCAAGACTGACTCAGGAAAGCAGCCCAGTGATACAATGTTCAATTGCAGTAGTCCACAAAAAATATGAAGCATATAGCCATAATGGGGACTTTACTGCCTATCAAACAAATTGTAAAAATGACAGAAAGAACATGGTGGGGGTGGTGGCTTGAAATGACTGCACGTAGACAAAAACCCAAATCTGGCTTGGCATTCATCAATGTGATAACGACTTCTACTTATGTGAATAACAGTGACAGCTGCTGAGAGTTTTACCTGAAAAGTGGTAATGAGTCACTGTTGTTCTGTAACTGCACTTATTGTTAATGTGATAATTACCTGCATGTCATTGATGCACAGTTCTGCATGCTCAGACATAGGTGATAATTACTGCACCTAACCTGCTGAGTATGCATTCATGATATTACCTGGTGCAGGTGTGACAGACTCATTACCATTTGTTAGGAGAAGACCAGGAGTAAGTCAGTAAAAATAGTATAACACTTACATATTACTGAGCAATTCCTCCTACCTAAATTTTACACAGTAGTGACAGAGCCGGGAATATTGCCCAAAATATATGGTAGGTCTATGCTGGTACTAGTCTGCAAGTCATAACACCTACAATCAGCAATAAAATACATCTCACTAAGCCTCCTATCCCACCCAAATATATTTTGACTACATGCTCAGTACTGTAATGTTGTAGCATACTGTTGTGTCTGTAAATACACAAATACAGAAAGTCAGAAATATTGACCTACATACTGAGTTGATAAATGCCAGAACTACTCTAAAACAGCAATAAAATGTATATAATATTTATATCCCTGAGCCCTTCCTGTCACCTAAACTATACACATCTTGCTGATTATATTAGATTACATTCCCTGTAAGCAATGAATCAAACTTATGAACCAATAATGACAAAACTATCCATTTTAGAACATTTCAGCCATAAAAGGCCACTCTGACATCTGTCAGTACAATTCACCAGTATCAGTCACCAGCCACAATCTCTGCAGAAATAAAAATAATCTCATTGGAACATGGCTCATACCATTTGAGAAACACATTTCCTCCCCCAGGATCAGCAGCTGCCTCCCACATTCATGTCCGCAAGTAAGAACACCTAAAATCAGCATGAACTTGGGATGAATAGGCTGTAATCGGGTATTTATGATTCTATGCCACTGATACAGCTGCATGCAGTTAC
The DNA here is from genome assembly GCF_019279795.1 of Protopterus annectens. Lineage (NCBI taxonomy): Eukaryota > Metazoa > Chordata > Ceratodontiformes > Protopteridae > Protopterus > Protopterus annectens. Next base: position 125,961,958 of record NC_056748.1, on the reverse strand, counting down.
CTTTGACCTCTACTGTGCTGAATATCCAAGATACAGACGTGGATATTATGGCTGGTATCATAAATCAATTGCATTCATTTATCTACTTCTAAGGTAGTTATAATATAACATATAAATGAAAATAGTTGTCATTATTGTTCATATTGTTTCTAGACATTCAGATGTATATATTATATGTATTAATTATTATTATATTAATAGCTACTGTATGCATCCTGCATAGATCAGCCCATCATTGTAAATACATTTCCACTAAAGCCAAACAATTGAATATGAAAAAGGACTGATCCTCAAAAAAATGTGCAAATGTGTAAACTTTTTAACAAGTTTCTGCAAGTTTTTGGACTCCATCTCTAGTTTTAAAATACAGTTTGGGGCATAACTAAATATACACTATAAAACTAAAATACAAATAAGAGCTTCAGAGCTAGTCCTCCCATTTCATCAGTAGCTGGCCTTGCCCTGCCTCCTCACATTTACAGGTTTGATACGGTGTTTCAGTCTTTTTTTTAGTTAATATTTACTGCTATGCTTATATCTTACATAATATATAGCTGTAGATAGATGAAAAGATATTTAGATACAAGAGCTTCAAAGGGAAATTAATTAATTAATGCATTGTCATTACATCATCAAATCATCTCAAAAACCTTTAGTTGCTAAAACAAACATGCACAGTTGCATAGATTGTGTATAATGCCTATCATGCTGTGGCTTGTATCTACACCAACAGAAAGAAATGTTTTGTTTTACCCTTTTTTCCTGGTTTTGTCTGCCTGAATTAGTGATAAGAGATTCTTTAATCCTTAAAGCCTAGACTGTCCACCATATGCTATGCACACACTGAGCTTTATCTACAAACCATTGGGCATAATCTTAAATGCCACTGTTGCAATGGAGGTTTCATCTGAGAACTATTGCTTTGTGCAGAAATTCCCATCACACACACACCTTGCAGAATACAATACTGTACATAGCCCAGCAAAGACTTGCGCTGAAACAGACACTTCCTAGTTTGTTCAAACAGCGCATACTTACTTCGTTCCTACAAACAAAAATTGCAGAATACAATGCATAGCCCAGCAAAGACTTGCAGAATACAATACATGGTCCAGCAATGGCAGAAAAGACTAGCGCTCAAATGGAGCAGCCCGGCAAAGACAAGAACTCAAACGGACACACACACACACTTCCTAGTGTGTTGAAATGGAGTATACTTCGTTCCTAGTTTGGTCAAACAGAGCATTGCAGCAGGATAATACACAGCAGCAGCCCAGCATGGAGCAGAAAGATAAAACATCAAAAAACGGAATTCAAATGGAGCATTGCAACAGACTAAAATGCCCAGCAAAGAGCTGCACTTGCAGAATAAAATATATAATACACACAACAGCCCCAGAACATGCATACTTCCTAGTTTGTTGAAACAGAGCAGCCCAAATAAATACACAGCAGCAGCCCAGCAAAGACTCATGCTCAAATGGACACACATTGCAGCAGAATGATACACAGCAGCAGCCCAGCATGGAGAAAAAAGATAAAACACCGGACTTCAAAACGGAGCACTGTATGAAACAAGATAAATTAAATAAATACACCAGTGGCAACCCAAATAAATACACAGCAGCAGGCAGCCCAGCAAAGACTTGCAAATGGATCATTGCAGCAGGATATTAAATAAATACACAGCAGCAGCCCAAATAAATACAAACAGCAGGAAGCAACCCAGCAAAGACACACACCATATATGGTTTGTTGAAATGATTGTTCAGTTATTCAAATGTAGCAAGCGGCCCAGAATGGACAACTTGCAGCCCAAAACTATCACACAGTGAGGCATGCTCAAAATGACACCTTGCAGCAGAATAAATTAAAGAAATACACAGTTTTGTTCTAGCACACATAGGTTCATAGGTAGGTATTAGGCTATCTGCCTGAAGGCATTTATAAGCCTAGATGGAATGTGTTGGCTTTCGCCGTTCCCTTAGATTAGTTCCCTGTGCCTCTGTCCAGCAGAGGCATTGAAGTGATTCCCGGGGTAAACTTTTTGTTTCCCATCCACTCGTCAAGGTTTCTCTTGCAGAGGGTTAGCGAGGAGCTCTGCCTAATGTAAATTGGAATCTTGTTCTAGAGCATGGGAAGTCTCTGGGACAGGAATCTATCCCTCCAGCACATCCTATTTATTGTTGTGGTGAGTTTTAGATCCCTAGAGCATGTGGCTCGAGGGGAAATGGTTTTCTTTAGGTGGATCATGTCCATCAATTCTGGGTTGGACATGGCCTTGTATGTCAGGCAGAGATCACCTCTGAGTAGGCGGTATGCAACCGAGTACAGCTGGAGTTTCTTCATTCAAGCTGCATAGGGCATCTTTTTGAGGCCAGTGATCCTCTTGGTGAGGTACTTTTGTGGTCTTTCCAACTGTTGCAGGTGTCTTGTAAGGTACATCCCAAATGGGGCATTGTACTCTACGATGGGTCTGATGAGTGATGCATAGAGGGGCACAATTACCTCTTTTGATCTGGATGAAAACCCTTTTGTGATTAGGTGAACCACACAGAAGGATTTTCTAACTACTTTGGCAATGTGATTATCAAAGGAGAGGTTACCATCTACTTGGGTCCCCAGATCTCTTATTACTTCTTCCATATTTAGGGGGCTACCACCTATGTGGTAGTTTGTGGGTACTTTGTTTTTTTCCAAAGAGGATGACTATGCACTTTTTGGCATTTAGCTTGAGGCCATGGTTTTGACACCAGGTATCTGTCTCAGTGAGACCCTCTTGGAGGATGTCTGTGTCTGCCAGACAGTCAATTATAGCCCCTAGTTTGCAGTCATCTGCAAAGTTGGTCAGCCATAGTCCTTCTGTGCTTGCCTGTACCTCTGAGAAGTATATGCTGAACAGGAGGGGTCCTAGGACTGAGCCCTGGGGAACACCACTTGTAACCGGTTTAGAGTCAGAACTGGCTCCTGCAACTCTTACCATGTGGGTTCTGTCCATGAGCCAGTTGGCAACCCATCTCGTGACGTAGGGGTTTATGTTCAGGCTGGTGAGCTCTTCTATAATACCTGAATGGAGAATGGTGTAGAAGGCCTTTGCGAGGTCTAGGTAGGCTGTGTGTACCACCTTTCCCTGGTCTATAGCCTTAGTAACTGTCTCAAAGACAAGTAGCAGATATGAAACTATGGTAAAGATCTGCCTAGCTCACAAAAGGAGAATTAACACCAGAGCCTAGCAATGTTAGTTTAGGAATACACGTGAAATACTCCAGGGGAGAAGAAACTGCAAAAAGCATTAAACTTAAACTTAATGCTGATGATGAGTTAAAATACCTAATGCATCCACTGATACAGAGAAAAGTAAAAAAAATGAAATGTTACTCTACGTTACTTGATAGGCATTTTTAACAGCAAGGGTCAAAAACAAAATGTGTTACATAACAAAACTTGGTCATAACACAAACAGCTAATGATGTGTTACGGGGTGTCAACCCAGAGGATTCCCGAAAGTTTTTTGTCGTCGTTTTTATTTTGTTTGTTTTGTTTTTTTCCGTACTCATAACTGGTGGTAATGCTCAACCTCTCACCCCAATAAATGGACGACACCATCTTCAATGACAATAGGCACAAATCAGGGAGGGACGCTTTTTAACTATCACCACTACTGATTTACAAAGTTGATAAAACAGCAGTAACTGACTGAACATGCGTTAAAACTGATGTTAGTATTTAGGCTAAAAGAAGGCGGTAATGAAGATTCTTAACTACTGATGATAGTCCACCATTTTCACAAAGTGTCACTGATGCTAAAAGGTTGCAGAAAATTTATCATCGAAGAGAGGTACAGTTAGTTCAGGGGCGTGTGTATCGGGGGTAACAACAATAATTTCTAGAACGTGTGTTCTGAGTTGTCACCACAGAAATGGAAATAAGAAACTTCAAAAAGCTTTTTAGTACGCATCACTTAAATTGTGAAAGGTAAACAAAAACTGCAGGCTGTCATTGAAAGGAAAACTTTGCCCCATACCCCACGGGCAATCCAGCCGTGGGTAGTAAACATGTGGATTTAAGTCATGCTCACATTTTGTTCTACCTGTGAGCAATCAGGTGTACCATGCTAACATCTTCAAATATTACAGAATGTCTAGAGCTCAAAGTACACACGACCAAGAGTACAATGGCTAACAAAAGGTTGTTTAGTTCGGATTTCATACCTAGTCTCTCTATACCTGCAAGGGCACAGTTAGTAAAGACGAGGATCATAGCTGATAAACAGTCCATTCATCACTAACCAACCTCTCTATTAAAATGACAAGTAAATAACGCCTTGCCCCCCCCAAAAAAAAGACAGTTAGCAAGCAACATTTGAGGAGGAGGAGGAGGAGTTAATAAAAGACGCTCATCTAAAAACGATTGCACTTTGTAAGCATTTCTGTAGTGCCAGGAATATGCAAGATAAAGCATCCCAGAAGCAAAAGAGGAAGCGAAAATTACTTTCCTCGAGCCAGTAGCCCACTATCCACTCACCAGTCCAAACTGTATGCGACCCTGTCCCCTGTATAGCCTCTTCTTGCTCCACTGATCTTTATTCCGTGCACGATAGGGTAGTAACTTTGCTAGTTACAATAACAGATGTTGCAGCAGGAGCAGCCCTTGCCGAAGCCATACATTTTCTGACGGATATGAATGGGGGAGGGAAATGTATGCCATTATTTAGCGTCAGTTACCGCAAACTTTATGAGTAAGATACCAAAAATCTGGACAATTGAGAGGCAAAAGAGAATAGGAAACTTAGAGAAACATACACCCAACATGCATAATCTAATTTTCCCACTCCAAATTCCAATCAACCAAAGTGTTCTTTAGAAACAGCCCTCCGTACAGCATGTTGCATGACTGGGCAGCGGGCGCATATCTCTCTCTTCACTTCACTAAAATAGAGGGATCCAGTAGCAAGTAAAGTCTCCAAATATTATCAAAAAGAAAAGAAATACCTATTGCTGGACCCTCTATTTATTTGGATAAAACAAAAGAAAATTAGGTTGGTGGTGGAGCTGGTACGCAAGTGGTGGCTTGGATTGCAAGAATCCGATTGGCTGTCACCACTTGCTTTATCAACAACTTTTTAAGCGGAATTAGAAGTAAAACTTTAATGTGAACAATGTAAAAACACACTGAATCATAACTATATAATGTAATTTACATGTTCAGTTATGATTTCAGTGTGCTTTACATTAGTTTCAACTACAAATGTGCACTACAGTTTCTCGCACTTCAGGAAGGTATTCGGGGGTAAGAGCTTGATATTAGTATCTTCTCATGGCGCGCTCGGTGTTAAGTACACAGGCGCCATGAGAAGGTACTCGGGATTAATGAGTTAAAACATTAAATGTGAACACTAGGTCACAGAAGTGTTATAATACCCTTTACTATGCCAACATAGCCCTTACAGTTACTTGAGCTTTTGGACTACAATAGCCCCATGTCAGGGGTTAATAAGTTATTGATATTAGATAATGTGTTACTGTTACCTTAGCCATGGTTTGTTATCCCCTCAGATCTGAGGATGGGAAGTGTGCTTATGTTGACTTGTCCTTTAGTTTTCTCTACAAATATGAAACCAGATATCTTCTAAAAATTAGAAATTGCATAAAGCAACAGTTATGCATTTTGGCATGTCCCATAAACGTGTAAGTATAAAAGCCCCAGATGGTACAATAATCCTCCTTGTCAAAACATAAAGATATTTTGTTGTCTTCTTTGGCTAGTACCTTGACATTAGTTATCATTCATAGCTTATCAGTAGTAAAGGCAGTACAAAGAAAAAAGTGTGTAACCTCCATACAGAGAAAGAACATGCAGCATACACAGATTCAACAACTAGCTTCAGGAGTCAGTTGGGAAGTACAAACTTAATAACCTAACCACTGTGCTCATACATGTTTTTCCCTGTAACTCTAGCACTGTGCACATAGATGTTATTTCCTTGTAACACTCTAGCACTGTGCTCATACATGTTATTTCCCTGTAACTCTAACACTGTGCTCATACATGTTTCCCAGGATTCAATAAGCTGTTTTCCCCATGCAGGAATAGTGTAGCAGCTCCTGCATGGAATATGGCCACAGAGCGATCCAGTAAACAAGGCTGGGAGCATGCATGACCCTGCCAGCACTATTCTTGCATGGACACCACTGAATAATGCTAATTACCTCATTTGCAGGTGAAAACCATGCAAATGAGGTGAATTAGAGATTCAGTAAGCAGGCAGGCATCTGTGAAAGAACAGTGTGAGGTGCAGAAATGTATTCGGTTACTAGCCGAATACATTTCTGCAAAAATCAAAATAGAGGCATGATAGCTTAAAATAAAGTATGTATTATAATCATTAGGCATGCCAATGGCCAAATATATGGCCATTGGCATAGAAAAGTGTTACAAAAATATGAAAATCAAAGGGCAGCAGAGTGCAAACGGGATTGTGCCGAAAATGCAGAAAAAAATGTGAAAAGACAATTTTAAGTGAAAACTGCAGTTTGCCATTATAGTCTATGGCATGCAGAATCAAAAACAATAACAGGTAACACAGGTTGCTATGGAGGAAAGTCTATGCTGTAGTGGTGTAACTGGGGACTAATGCAGTAGGGTATGCAAATGAGCAAAATTTACTGAATCACTAAATGGGAGACTAGTCTCTGGCTGCACCTAACTGTGTAGGAGCTATAAGCCAGTGTTGTAAGCAATAGGAACAACTGACATGAAGAGGGGGTGTGCCATGCTTGGTATAAGCACATTGGAGCTCCATGGCTCCTATTTGAGCTTAGCTAAGTACAGCTTAGCAAGGGGATATGTCTGAGGCTGCATTGACTTATACCATGAAATGAAGAGTGTGTTCATATCCGGGGAGGGCCATTTCTGCATCAAAGTATTTACATTAGCTAAACAGGTTTGCACAGCATGCACCCAGTCTAAAACACAACAACAACAAACCCCCCATGGAAATAGAACTGTCTACATTTGGGCACTGGGTTTGAGCGGTACACCTCAGAGCTTAAAAGGGGTGGAAATGGGAAGGGGAAAAAAAGGGAAATAGCAGAATAAAAGCAATCAAGTACAAATAAAATAGCAAGCAGGTGAAATGTATCCTAGTCAGCCAATCATACAGGCAGCATCTGCAGCACAGCAGTATAAACTGTGCAAACACCTTTCAGTCTGGTTTTCCCACAAACTCTGGCACCATTGGTGTACACATGCGAGGGAATTTTAACCGACAAAATGTTAGGGGCCGTTGTTGCTTTGATACATTAGTATGTGCTGGAGCTTGACTGTGGTGAGGAGGATAATGCTGACAACCACCCCTGACTGAGGAGGAGGAGAAGAGTGTTCAGACTCAGGGTAACCTACCAGGGGCTACATAATCTGGAAATAGTAGAGTGCTACAGGGTGGACAGAGGCATACTTCAGCAAATCATCGAGCTGTGCTGGCCTCAACTCAGACCAAGAGCCAACAGAGGGGAACCCATCCCACTGGATATCAAGTTATGTGTAGCCTTAAGAATACTAGCTACAGGTACTTTCCAAAGACCTACTGGGGACATTATGGGGGTCTCACAGGCATCTGCATCCAGGGTACACCACCAGTTCCTGGATGCCATGCTACCACATGCCAGTGAGCACATTTACTTCCCCAGCACCCATGAGGAGTTGACCAGCAATATGTGCCTCTTCCATCATGTAGCAGACTACCCAGAGGTACTGGCTGCCATAGACTGCATGCACATCCACATCAAAGCACTGCCCGGTGAGCAGGGTAGGTTTTACATAAACTGCAAGGCTTCCCCTCCATCAACTGCCAGGTCATGTGCAATGCCCAGGGCATTATCATGAATGTGTGTGCTGGCAGCCCTGGAAGCTATCATGATCCCCACATCTGGCATTCCTCTCAGCTGTATCAGGGATTTACCAGGGGGGGACATCTCGTATGGCCATCTGGTGGGGGATGCCGGCTATGCACTGGAGACGTGAATGATTACACCCATCATTAATGCACACACACCCACTCAAGAATGCCATAATGAGGCACACACACAAGCCAGGATTATTAAAGAGCGTGTGTGTTTGGGATGTTCAAGTCATGGTTCCACTGCCATGACATATCTGGTGGAGCCTTGTAGTACTGTCCAGCTACATTTGCACTCATGTTCATAGTATGTGCCATGCTACACAATATGACCCTGCAGAAACAGCTGCAGCAGGAACAGCATGGGGAAGGGCCACATAGCCCCCACCATTGCCAAGGTCCCCACAGGCAGAGAGGGACTCGGAGGAGGAACCCCCTGAGCCAGCTCCTTTAGGCAGATGGAGGCATGCCCAGTATGGCCTGGCCTTGGCAAAGAGGCAATGCATAGCACACACACTGACACTGTAGGCACCCAGGGACTGACACCTCTCTCTGATGCACACACACACAGTAAAAATGGATGACACACACATCACACTACCTCTAAATTACCATGCATAGGCAGTGTACTGCATGCATCCAACATAGGCAGCCCTCAAGCACCGTCCACACAACTGCTGCAGGCACAAGGTAAGTCAGTCTTCTTAACAATAAATGAATGTATCAGTATGTTCTGGTAGCATATCTATGGTATTGCTACATGCATGCAAGGGAATGGGGTGGCTTACTGAGATAGCAGCAGACAAATGACAGCTATGTGGGACACCAGGAAATGTCTACCCAATACTGGCCTCCCCATACTATGCAGCAGTACCCAAGGTGGCAAATCTCACTGCAGTATATGTGGGGGGCCAACAAACTGGGGGTCATAGGACACAGGCATGGATGTCAGTGTGGGATCCCATACTCACCCCTCAGCCTCACCCAGCAAGTCAGCTGTAGAAAACCATAAATAAATGTCTGGCAAAGGCCCACAAATGGTGACAATGTTGAATTACCCCCTACAGACTTGCACAGTGATAGCACAGCAGATCTTGCAGTTGCAGTAAGGTTCTGAAGGGTAAGACTTCTGAAACTCAAATGCAGGCCATTACAATCTGATCTGTGGCCTTTAGTGATATGCCTCTAGCCCCCAAGACAGGGCACAATAGTATGCTAAATGGAACCAAAATGTAAGGCAAATATCAGCACAGTATGTGCAAATGTGTACAGTTGACAGGTGTGCCCCCCCATATTCCCACAGAAATGCAGTAATGTGTATGTTTGCAGGGAAATAACAGCAGAGCATACATTTCCAGGGCTGTCCCAATATACATGAAAACATGTTACATGTCCACAATATGCAGGGGTCAATGAGCTATGTGTATGTATGGTTAATACTGTCAGGATATGGCCAGCACATACTCCCAGCTGTTGTGTTGTAGTGGCCTAGGTACAGTGCTGTCTTTGACAGGGCCATGTGCAGATAACTGCTGTGCCAACTATTATGCATGTCAGCTACACCTACTGCTCTGCCACTGACATACCTAGAAGTCACAGTCCTATGTGGAATATACTACACATATAATGGACATGTCTGCTCAGTTGAATGCACTCTGTACCCACACCTATACCTCCCAACCTCAAGACATCTGGATAAGGTCAGAAATAAAAGTGGGACAAAGGCACATGTGTTGTAAATATTGCCCTTACATACTTAGAAAGGTGCAAGGATGAGGGGTTTGCATCAGTGGGAATTGTCTGAAGGTTATGTAGTCTGGAACAGTAATGTCTGTCATTGTTTTGTAACATCAGTCTCAATTATATGCAGCTACCTTGCCATAAAAACACAAGTTTATGTAGACTGGATGAAACTTCTAGGCAAACACCTGGACAATCTGCCAAAAAATGTACAGTTGAGAGGTATGGCCACACTAGGATATGACATCTCAGGTAAGGAAGATACCACACAAGTAGGAGATATCCAGCCAGTATATCACCAAGTTGCTGGACTGTTTACATAGCATCATCAGTCAACTGGCTGTAGCCACACCTCCCAACTGGCTGTGTGGGGCAAGAATGTACATAGCTGGGCTCATAATAGTGGTCTGTGTATCATACATCTTGTATTCCTTTGGTAAAGCACTGTGATGATCTGAGGATGTCTGTCACTAGGTAATGACACAAGACATTGCAGTGTCAGACTACAGATATGTCAGAAAATGTCTGCTAAACAAACCCACTACACCTAGGAAAGTCCTGTTTACACCTGAGAGGCATGGCTGTATCACAAAAAACCCAGACCAAAGTACACCTATCTCCAGAATGGAGTCCCACTCTCCTATAGAAGGTCACACTGAGCATGCTCCTACACTTAAGAGAATCACAGGCCATGTTGGTGCCCACATCAGACTATATGACTGTATTGTGTATATATGTTCATAGATTGGTACTAGGCTATCGGCCCTAGGGCCTATACAAGCCTAGATATAATAATTCCCTGGATATTTCTTCCCACAATATTTACTTCCCTGGACCCCTGTCTAGCAGGGTGACTGACATGATCCCTGGGGTGAATTTCCTATCTCACATCCAATCAAGGTTCCTTTTGAAGAGGGCCAAGGAGGCGCTCTGCTTGACATATACATGCAATCTATTCCAGAGTATGGGGAGTCTCTGGGTCAGGAACCTATCACTCCAGTATGTTTTGTTTATTGTGATGACAAGATTTAGATCCCTGGAGTGTGTGGCTCTGAGAGATTGGGATTTCTTTAAGTGGAGCATGTCTAACAGCTCAGGGTTTGACATGGCCTTGTATGTTAAGCAGAGATCACCTCTGAGTAGATGATATGCCACACAGTATAGCTGGAGTTTTTTTAGACGGTCAGCATATGGCATCTGCTTTAGGCATGTGATTCGTTTAGTGAGGTATTTCTGCGGCCTTTCCAGCTGTTGCAGATGTCTTGTTAGGTACATACCAAATGGGGAATTATACTCTATAATGGGTCTAATGAGGGATGAGTACAGTGGGACAATGACCTCTTTTTTTCTGGGTGAAAATCCCTTAGTGATGAGGTATGCCACATAGAAGGATTTCCTGACTGTTGTGGTAATATGATTATCGAAAGTGAGATCACTGTCCACCTATGTCCCTAAGTCTCTCATCACACTTTCAATATTTAGTGTAGTACCACCTATGTGGTAATTCATGGGTACATGTTTTTTTTCCAAAGGGGATAACTATACAATTTTATGTAGTCCTATCTCGCCTACATTCTTACCCGTGGGTTCGGAGCCGCATATCGGCTCCGACTCGGCCGATTATACTAGCTCGAAGTCTTTCATTGGCTGGGCTAAGCAGGTATCCCATGGTGCACTGCTCCATATCCCCGGATCTCGTTTGCCGCTCGTGTAGCTCGGATGTGGTCTCGCTTGGCTGTGGCTAAGTACCCTCTTTCTTCTTTCTTTGTCAGAAAAGTTTGATATATAACAAAAAGCTATTTTCATAGCTACTTGTCTATTGTTCATTGTCTGGATAGCATTGTGTTTTTATTGTGGTATCCCTCTTACTGTTCCTCGGGCTAGGCCCATTTCAGTTAGAGGGCCTAGTTCTCCTCTGTGCCTGTGTGTTAGTTAGGTCTTAGCTAGTCCTTGTCTGGTATTGTCTCTAGTGATCTATTAGGAGTGTGATTGTTTGTGCTCCGTCTTACTGTCCCTTGGCTAGGTCCGTTTGAGTTAGAGGGCCTAGTTCCCTTCTGTACCCTTTGTGTCAGATTAGGTCCAAACCCCTAGGATTAGAGGTTTGGCTCCCCTGCCTTGTGGTTACTGTCTCTTGTGGTGTGTGCTGAGTTTTTTGCTGTGCTTATCACTGTTGGTTTTGGTCCTATAAGGTCGTTCCCGCCTTTTTGAGTGGACGCCTGTGTTAAGACTTGGTTGTGTGTTGTCTATTGCTGATTTGTCTAAGGTTACCAAGGAGCACAAACCCTCCGGGTTTAAAAAGTGCTCGAAATGTGGGTATAAAATGTCCATCACCGATGGACATTCCCTTTGTGTCTACTGCTTAGGAGCCATCCATCTGCAGGAGTCATGCAGTTTTTGCCACGCGTTTAGCCCAAGAGTTCTCCAAGAGAGAAAGAATAAGCTAATCTTAAGGGGACTGTTAAAACCCTCCTTTGAAGAGGCTTTGGATTCGACTTCTAGCAGTAAATCTAAATCTGGTAAGTCTAGAAGGAGATCTCCGGCTCCGTCAGCTTCATCGGAGCCTCCGGAGAAAGTATCTAGAACTGCATCAACATCCTCGGCTCCACTGCTTTCGTGGCCGCAGGGCGGTTCGATATTGACGGATCCGGCGTCGGCTCTGATTGTATTGGAACCCTCTAGGAGCTGATTACCCAATCTCAAGCCAGCTTCTCCTGGAAGGAGATCGCAGTCTCCATCCCTGTCCTCCAAATCCTCCAGGACCCTTTTGGATGTGGATGTGGATAGGGTGGTTCAGAAGCTCCTCCAGTCACCGGTTTTGGTGAAATTATTTTCAGCTCCAACCCAGTCAGCTCCGGAGCCCATCCCTGTTCTGTATTCAATCATTCCTCCTCAGAGCACATCTCTGTCTTTGGAGCCGGAGTGTTCGATGCCACGTGATGTTTCCAGACCAGCTCCAATGCCCCATTTGGCTCCATCGGTACCGGCACCGACTCCGACCCCATCGGCTCCATCCTCAGGGTTTGGGACTCGGGATTCTTCGGTCAGTCCTGAGGGGGACATCTGGGGCCTTACTTTGGCTCCAAGCCTCCCTCCTGGTGCATCGGCTCGGGGAACTCTGACCCCCATCATGGTCTCGGAGACTGGTCGCTCCTCTGATTCCAGGGGGCCGGCCTTTGGGGATATGTGGACCGCACTGGCCAGATCATCAGCTACATCAGGTGGAGCTATCGCTCTGTCCCCCACCACTCCGCCGAGAGCTTCTGATTACCACCTGTCTATGGACAGCAGAGCGCCAGGGCCTAGGGATACCCCAATGAGTGGTCCCCAAATTTCTGAGGGTCCCTCAGTGTCCATGCCTGAGGAGCCCCCCAAGAAAGCATACATGCAAGAGGAAGCACATAGACTCCCAAGATGAGTCATTCACTTCCGATACTGACCTTGAGGAATCGGAGGGGTCCCCCAAGTCATCCTCTGATGATGTTTCCTTCTCTGATATCCTGGAGATACTGAGACAAAGCGGTGACTGGCCCTCCAAAGCCCCCTCTGAGGAGGAGTCAGTATTCCTTAAGGCTTTTGGTGCTCAACCCTCCGCCTCCTGGGTGTCTCTACCCTTCGACGAGCTCCTTGACCTCATTTGTCAAAGGGTGTGGGAGAACCCTGATTCTGTGGAGCCTGTGCCTAGGTGCCCCAACAAGTTCCTTTCTGTCCCCCAAGGCAAAGAGTTTCTGTCAAAAGGAGTCCCTGTAGAGGACATGGTGGTGGCGGCAGCCACCCAGAAAGAAGTAGCAGAGTCTTCTTCGTCCGTCCATCCTCCTAACAAGGAGTCTAGGACCATGGATCAGTACAGGAAGCGTACCCTCTCATCAGCAACCTTCACCTTACGGTCGCTGAACTACTTGTCTCACTTCACTTGGCTCCGGAGAGATCTCCTCAAAGAGTTAGGAGATACTCTTGTGGGTAAAGTACCAGAGGCGGTATCTCAGACAGTTAACGCCCAGGTCTCTACCCTCAACTCCATTGTGAACTCCTCCATGCAGCTCATTTCGTATGCTGCCGATGGAGAGAGTAGGGCAGCAAGCTCAGGAGTTGCCCTTAGAAGGCAAGCCTGGCTGCGTCTGTGTCACTTTGCAGAGGCCTTCAAGTCTTCCTTCACTGACGCCCCATTTGATGGTTCCTCCTTGTTTGGGACCAAAATGAAAGACACCCTCACCAGGTGCGAGCAAGAGGGAAAGACCCTGTCTGCTGTAGGGGTTCATTTTTCCCTTCCTTCTTGGCCTTATCCCAAGGCCCAGTGGGGGGGGGGAAGATGTGGTTCAAGAAATCACAGAGGTTTTTCCCTGCCGCACAAGGTGATGCCCCCTTCAGAGGTAGGGGAGGGGGGGTTTCAGGGAGACGTCACCCCAGAGGCAGAGGAGGCCCCCGCAATTCGGGAGACCGTGAATCCTTTCGTGGCTCTCCATACTCTTGTTCCTGCGGGTGTGCCCGACTGTGCTTATCCGGAGCCAGTCGGGGGTCGAATTTCATTATATCTGAAAGCCTGGGAAAGCATTAACCAGGACCGCTGGGTACTAAGGATAGTTTCCGAAGGTTATCTCATTCCATTCTCTTCAGAACCCCCTCCAATCAGAAAAATCCCAGATGTACCACCCAGTCAAAGTGATCAAGCAGCCTTAGAGGTTTCACTGCTGCTAAGAAAAGGAGCCATTCAGCATGTCCCCTGAGACCAAATAAGATTAGGGACTTACTCAAGATTCTTTTTGGTGCCGAAAAGAACAGGGGATCTGAGACCCATTCTAGATCTCAGCCAACTGAACAATTACGTACACAAGTCCAAGTTCCATATGGTCACGCTACAATTGATTCTCCCATTGTTGGGAGAGGAAGTCTGGATGTGCTCCATCGACCTCAAGGATGCTTATTACCATGTGAAGATGGACAGAGCATCCAGGAGTCACTTACGCTTCTGGCTGGGAGCTAGTCATTTCCAATTTTGAGCCCTGCCCTTTGGTCTCACCACAGCTCCCAGGGTGTTCACCACGTGTATGGCGGTGGTGACGGCTCACTTGAGACATCAGGGATTCCAGGTGTTTCTGTATCTGGATGACTGGCTCTTGGCCGCTCCCACCAAGCATCTACTAGTTCAAACCAGGGACCCTACCATCAATCTATGTCACCAGTTAGGTATAACAATAAACTGGAAAAAATCTGCCTTATTGCCCTTACAGCATGTCACCTTTATAGGAGCGGAATTAGACACCATTCAAATGAGAGCATTTTTACCACAAGACAGGATCAGGACACTGCAACAACAGGTACACGTGCTGATGCCTCTCAGACAAGTGAAGGCAAGATGGGTTCTCCAGCTCCTAGGGACCATGGCAGCAACAATTATGTTGGTTCCCCTAGCGAGATTACACATGAGAATTCTCCAATGGCTCCTCTTTGTTCAATGGCCATTCCAGAGACTCCCACTGACTCATCCTATCCTACTCATGGACAGATGCAAGCAAGACCTTGGTTGGTGGCTGTGCACCATCAATTTGGAAGGGGGAAAGCCATCCGTTCCAACAAGCCCGGTTGCCACGGTGACTACGGACACCTCCCAGATGGGGTGGGGGGGCATTATCTTGGCAGGACAGTCCAAGGCATGTGGCAAGAACACGAGATACATCTGCATATAAATGTCCTGGAGATGAGAGCGGTGCTTCTTGCGTTGCAGGCACGTCAGGATGCTCTCTCTGTAGGGACAATTGCGATACACTCAGACAACATGTCAGTAGTGTGGTATCCGAACAAGCAAGGGGGAACTAGGTCTTACCCTCTGTGCAGAGAGGTCATGCAAGTGTGGCATTGGGCAGTAACTTCCCAATGGTTTCTGGTGGCAATGGACATTCTGGGGAAGTCCAACGTCATTGCAGACAGACTAAGCAGAGCTATTCTGATGCCTTATGAGTGGTCCCTGAATCGCCTCGTTGCAGAGCGAATCTTCAGCAGATGGGGTCAACCTTGCTGCGACCTTTTTGCCATCCCCCTCAATGCGAAATGCAGCAACTACTTCATGCTGATCCCCCCACAGGGGGAGCCACCCAGGGATGCTCTGGTTCACGATTGGCCCTCTGGTCTGCTTTATGCTTTTCCTCCATTTCCCTTGCTCTCAAAGGTGATTCAGAAAGCGCAATCCTTGGGAAGCAGAATGATTCTGATTGCCCCACACTGGCCTCGCCAAGTCTGGTTCCCCTTCCTTCAGCTATTCATGGTGGACACTCCTTGGATGCTGGACCCTCAACCAGATTTACTGACACACATGTCAGGACAGTTCCACCCCTCCCTGATGACCCTCCGGTTGACAGCCTGGCTACTCCACTTCCATCGCTAGTCAGACGTCATAAGTTTTCACCGGAAGTGGTTCATATATTATAGTCCTCTCATAAACAGTCCACTAGAAAAATTTATTCCAGTGAATGGAAAAGGTTTTCTATTTGGGCATGCACCAGGGGCATTGATCCTTACACAGCTCCAATAGCTTCAGTTCTGGAGTTTTTGTCTATGCTTTTCCATCAGGGTTCCGCATCAGACACCATCAAAGTTCAACTGGCGGTGATCTCTACCTTCCATGTAGCAAACGAGCCTAGTCTTATGGCTCATAGACTATGCAAGGCATTCCTGAAAGGTACTCTATTATTACGTCCACCGGTGTCCGAACCTGTCATGCCCTGGGACCTCAATTTTGTCCTGCAAGCCCTTATGTTACCACCCTTTCAGCCTGCAGCTACCTGCGATTTGAAATTCTTGACTTGGAAAACAGCCTTCTTAATAGCAATTACTTCAGCAAGGAGAGTTTCAGAAATCCAAGCCCTCTCTATCAACACCCCATATTTAATCTTCCATAAAGACAGGGTCTCTCTCAGACCAAACCCCTCGTTCCTTCCTAAGGTGGCTTCCGTGTCTAACTTAAATCAATCCATTGAACTGCCTGTTTTCTTCCCCCACTTTTCCAGTAAGGCAGAATTTAGATTTCACCAGTTGGATGTACATAGACAATTATGCTTCTATCTACACCAAACAAAAGACATCCGGAAGTCGGACCACCTTTTTGTTTCATTTTCCGATAATCAAATGGGTTCTCCGGTATCCAGGGTCACATTGTCTAGATGGATATCTAGCTGTATTTCTTTCATCTACCAAGCAGGAGATAAAGATCTGCCATTTCCAGTCAAGGCTCATTCTACTCGGGCTATCCACATCCACAGCCTATCAATCCAGGTTGTCAATGGATGATATATGTGCTGCAGCTACTTGGGCTTCTCCTCACACATTTGTTTCTCATTACAAATTAGACGTGGTCTCCAGGGGCAGGTCTTCTTTTGGCTCCACAGTTCTCAGGAGTATTTTCCTATGAGTCACCCAGGCTGTAGGTGCTAGGGACGCTGTCCCACGGGTAAGAATGTAGGCGAGATAGGACTACATAACATCAAGAAGTTATGTACTCACCATAACGTTCGATGTATGTAGTCCATCTCACCTCACATTCTTACTTACCCTCCCACCATCCCCCCTGCCTGGAGGATTTGGAGATCAGTGTGTCATATGCAGAGTCCCCTTGTTTAGCTTATTCTTGCATGGTTGTAGTGCGTGCATGGACTATGAATGACTTTCGCAGCAAACTAGATCTGGGGATATGGAACAGTGCACCATGGGATACCTGCTTAGCCCAGCCAATGAAAGACTTTGAGCTATTATAATCGGCCGAGTCAGAGCTGATATTCGGCTCCGAACCCACAGGCAAGAATGTGAGGTGAGATGGACTACATACATCGAACGTTATAGTGAGTACATAACTTCTTGTTTCTTGGCATTAAGCTTGAGCCCATGGCTCTGGCACCAGGCATCTGTTTCTGTAAGGCCCTTTTGTAGAATATACACATTATTTGGGAATTCAATAATGGCTCCCAGTTTGCAATCATTTGCGAACTTTGTTAGCCAGAGTCCCTTAGTGTTGGCCTGTACTTCAGAGAAGTAGATGCCAAACAAGAGTGGTCCCAGGACTGAATCCTGAGGTACTCCACTTGTCACTTGTCTGGAGCTGGATTTGGAGTCAGCTACTTTTACAGTCTGGGCTCTGTCAGTAAGCCAGTTGGCAACCCATCGAGTGACATAGAGATTTATGCCAAGCTTAGTAAGTTAATCTATGATTCCAGAGTGGAGGATGGTGTTGAAGGCCTTGGCCAGGTCCAGATAGGCTGTGTGCAAAGCCTTACCCTTGTCCACAGCTCTGGAGACTGATTCGAAGAAGTCAATCAGGTTCAGAAGACAAGATCGGCCCTTCATGAACCCAAACTGGGTGGGGTCCAGTGTTTGAAGGTTGCCAATGTCTTTGTTTATAAGTTCCATGATAATGCATTCCATGCCTTGCAGATCAGGCACGTCAGACTGATGGGACGGTAGTTCCCGGGATCCAAGGTGGATCCCCCCCTGTGGAGTGGGATAACTGTAGCTGTGCACCACTCAATGGTCATGAAGCCTGAGGTGAGGCTATGATTAAACATGACACTTAGTGAGGTGCCAGATAATTTTGTAGTTCATGTAGTACACAGCCCGGGATGTCATCTGGTCCCATGGATGCTGTATTCTTAGCTTTGGAGAGTGTGGTTTCTACCTGTGTGGCCGTGATTACTGGAATTTGGCAATCTTTTGGTATTGAGATGGGCCCTTTAGGGGGTGAGAGGGGGTGAAGTTGGCACTAAATCGATCTGCCAGGATATTGGCAATATCCTTGGAATCAGTATATTTAATGCCATTCTGTTGTAGCTCAGAGCAGATCTGAGTATTGCCATTTAGATTCTTGACATAACTATAGAATGCCTTGTGGTTGTCTTTGGAATCTTTGGCAATTTTATTTTCATAACTAGCTTTTGAGGATTTTATGAGGGATCTCAGCTTCCTACTGAGGCTGGTGAGGGGTTTTTTTGCATCCTGGGATTTTCCTCTTTTCTGCAACAGTGTATTCTTTCTGTTGTATAGATTGTTTATAGCAGGAGGACCACCAGATTTGCTTCCTTTTTTTGGAGGAGAGCATCTTGGTTCTATTTGGGATGGCATGATTCATTCACAAGTGGATGTGCTCGTACAGTGCATTAGTGTAGGATTCAGCAGTCAAACTTTCAGATCCCGTCTGCATGGGTGTCATGAAGTTTGTCACTTCTGACTTCAGTAGCATGAAGTTAGCTTTGGAGAAGTTTTTTATGGAGGTTTCCTTACTGGGGTGGAGGTGGGGGTGGGATGTGGATATCAAGGGTGATTTGCTTATGGTCAGATCTGACCAATGAGGGGGTGACCACTAGTGTGGAGCATCTATCTCCCATGTTGGTAATAACCAGGTCTAGGATATTGGATCCCCTGGTGGGAGAATGGATTAGATGATCCAGGGCATTGGAATGTATGAATTCCAAGAACTGTTGGGAAAAGGTGTTGGTACCTGAGTAGTTTTCCCAGTTAATGGCAGAGTAGTTGAAATCACCCAGTATTAGGGTGTTTGGTTGTATCTTAATATTTTTCAGTATGTTTAGAAAGGTGTAGTGAGAATCTTGGGGTATGGTGGGAGATCTGTAGCAAGCTACGGTTTGGATTGCAGTCTTACCTAGTGTTAGCTGCACCTGGAGAATTTCAGATGCATTGTGTTAGGCAACTAGCCTGGAGATGTGAATATCCTTGGTGAATATGGACACTCCTCCACCTTTAATGTTTTGGTCTTGGTTTTCTGGCCGAAAAATGTGGTAAGAGTTGTAGCCTGTCTGTGCATACAGACAACTATGTACACCTTAACTGTCCTTGCATACACCCATCAGACAGGATTACCCTCGACAAGCTGTAGGTGGCCCATATGTGATATATCTGCATCCGTTGTGTGTGGTACACAGACATATATATGAGCAACAGATAATATGTCAAGCATACACACACATAGATGTGGGGAAGTGAGAGACAGACAGTGATAGAGAGAGAGAGAGAGAGAGAGAGAGAGACACAGGGGGCACACACAGAGTGAGTCACACACGGATACCCTGAATGGCATAGAGTGATGTCCTGCTGTGGACAGTGACATACCGGTTGTAACCAGTCGCATGTGTCAGAATAAAATGTGAGCCCCATTGTATAATACTACTGAGGTGGGGGTTATAATATTACATCACCTGCCTGTGTATGTGTGTGTCCATAGGTCTAAGTATTAGGAGATTGTTCCCATTCAGTACACTTCCCATTGCCCTACTTCACAGGATCTGCTGCTGTTATTCACCTTAGAAGTACCATTGGACACCTTTCAGTCATATATGTTCTGTAGCATGTGTGATAACTGTGTAACACTGTAGGACAAATAACTAGATATGTAGGGGTTCTAAACTCAGTCCTGTTAAATGTGAGTATGTGTGAGGGAGTGTGTGTTTGTTTGTAGGTGAAACAGTTTTAGGCCATTCCCACCCACAACACTTCCCAGTGCCCCACTTTAGCAGTCCTGCTGATGTCATTCCCCTTAGAAGTACCTTTGTACAGCCCTATAGGCTCCATGATACTTGCAATAACTATGTAACAGTATAGTACAAATGACTAGATAGGCAGAGGTTCCATTCCCAGTTCTGGCAAATGTGTGTGTTCACAAGGTGTATAAGTGTGTATGTTTATAGGATGATGTATTTTGAGGACCTTCCCACCCAGAACATTTCCTAGTGCCCTAGTTTAGTAGTCCTGTTGATGTCATTCCCCTTAGAATCACCTTTGGGCAGTTGTCAGCCCTGTAAGCTCTGTAGCATCTACTATAACTGTGTAACACTATAGTACAAATAACTAGATAGGCAGGGGTTCTACTCTTAGGTCCGGCAAATGTGTGTGTAAGTGTGTATTTTTCCACCCAGTGCCCTTCTTTAGCAGTCCTGCTGATGTCATTCACCTTAGAGGCACCTTTGGGAAGTTGCCAGCCCTGTAAGCTCTGTAGCAAGTGAAATAACTGCATAGCACTATAGTTCAAATAACTAAATGGGCAGGGGTTCTACTCTCAGGTCTGGCAAATGTTTGTGCATTTGTGTGTGTGTGTGTGTGTGTGTGTTTACATGTATGTGCAAGTGTTTGTAAGTGTGTATGTTTGTAGGATGAATTATTTTGAGGACTTTCCCACCCAGTGCCCTACTATAGCAGTTATGCTGATGTCATTCACTTTAGAAGCACCTTTGGGCAGTTGTCAGCCCTGTAAGCTTTGTATGCTCTGCAGCATGTGCGATCACTGTGTAACACTATAGTACAAATAACTAGATAGACAGGAGTTCTACTCTCAGGTCCAACAAATGTGTGTGTGTGTGTGTGTATAAGTGTATGAGCAAGAGTTTGTGTGTATGTTTGTAGGATGAAGTATTTTGAGGACTTTCACACCAACACTTCCCAGTGCTCTACTTTAGCAGTCCTGCTGATGTCATTCCCATTAGAAGCACCTTTGGACAGTTGTCAGCCCTGTAAGCTCTGTAGCACATGCGATAACTGTGTAACACTATAGTACCAATAACTAGATAGGTAGGGGTTTTACTCTCAAGTCCAGTAAATGTGTGTGTATAAGTGTATGTGCAAGGGTATGTAAGTGTATGTTTCTAGGATGAAGTATTTTGAGGACTTTCCCACCCACAACACTTCCCATTGCCCTACTTAGCAGTCCTGCTTACGCCATTGCCCTTAGAAGTACATTTGGACAGCACTCAGCCATAGAAGTTCAATGGCGCATGTAATAACTATGCAACAGTATAGTACAGATAACTAGATAGGCAGGGGTTCTACACTCAGTTGTGGAAAATGTGTGTGTGTGAAGGTGTTTGTAGGGTAGTGCATTTGATACCCTTCCCACCCAGTACATTTCCCATTGCCATACTTTACAAGGGCTCTTGATATAATCACCTTAGACATACCTTGTGCCACTGTTAAATCCTGTAAGCTCCATGGTGTGTCTGATAACTGCGTAACATTGTAGTATAAATAACTAGATAGGTAGGGGTTCTAATCTCAATACTGGCAACTGTGTGTGTGTGTGTGTGTGTGTGTGTGTGTGTGTGTGTGTGTGTGTGTGTGTGTGTGTGTGTGTGAGAATCATATCCTCTGGGGATGTGGGTTATACCATTTTAAGGTGTGTACCACCCACTACACATTCCATTGCCCTACTTTACAAGGTCTGCTGATGTCATTCATCCTAGATGTACCTCTATACACTTGCAGCCCTCTAAGCTCTGTGGTGTGTGCAATGCCTGTGTAATACTATAGTGGAAATATTTAGATAGGTAGGAGTTCTAATCTTAATACTGACAACTATAGTAGTGTGTGTGAAGCTTATCCCCTGTAGCTGTTGTGTGTGTGCAGGTTATACCATTTTAAGGCCTGTTGACCCCCTACCCAATACATTACTTTAAAGACTCTGTTAATGGCATCTGCCTCACATGCACCATGTAACACTATTCAGCCCATACCAGTCATCTGTACAGTCGTACATGGGATATCCACATTTCCACCTATATGTTGTTTGTGTCCCCTGACAATGCACATTCCCATGATATCATTACCAAACATGTCACAGTTACCATACTGACACACATGCCAGCATCAGACACTGTACCTGACTGACACATCATGCTGATACAAAGTCTGTCACACTATCACTTGTGTAGGTATGTAGGAGCAGTAGATGAGACTGATCGCTATGTCTGGTGGGTTATCCCACCATCCATGAAGGTATTTGCAAGATTACATGTTGTCCAAAAAGAAAAAGAAAACTGGAAACACTGTAAAACAACAAATGTTTAATCCAAGTTCTTGGATTAAACATTTGGCGAACTTGAACTTGGATTAAACATTTGGTGAACTTGAACTTGGATTAAACATTTGGCGAACTTGAACTTGGATTAAACATTTGGCGAACTTGAACTTGGATTAAACACTTGGCAAACTTGAATTTGGATTAAGCAATTAGCGAACTTGAACTTGGATTAAACATTTAGCGAACTTGAACTTGGATTAAACATTTGTTGTTTTAGAGTGTTTCCAGTTTTCTTTTTCTTTTTGGACTTGATTTTGTGACTGAGAAATGGTTAACTACCTCACAGCTGTTTTTTGGATAAGATTACATGTTGTAAGAGGATGTGTGTTATGTCCCAAGCGTATAATGTATGTGGGGCATGTCATGTGTATGCAGCACTATAGTACATACAAGTGGATACATAGGGTTACTAATATGTCTATTGGCAACTGTTATGTGTTTCCATATGCACATACCCTGTGACTGTCTGCAGTGTGTGTATGTGATGGCTATACCATGTTGTGTGCCACTTCTACCCTGTGAACTCCCCATTGGCAAACTAGTGTCAGCCCATATAGATGTCAGCCACCGTACGAGCACAGTTGCACAGTTTCTAACACCAAGCCACTGTGGTGCAATGGTTGTATCACTGTGTATTATACATTAATAGATGGGTAAGTCATCTACTCTAAGTGTCAACTCCATGTGCTTGTGTGTCTCAGTGCATGTCCCCATGCAGTGGTGTGCGTGTGTGTGTGAGATGGCTTTAACATGCTAAGGGGCTCTAAACCCACCACTGCCAATCCTAACGGTCCCTGCAATTGTCACCCACTTCAACAGTAGTGGCAGACACTGCCACACTACAGTACCACTGTGCAATCTGTGTTATGTATCTAGTGCTATCTTTCATAAAACTGTGCATGTAAAGACTGTGGCTGTGCTCAGCCCTTCATCATTTGCCCCATTTACAGGACTATGACTCTATGTGCACTACCAGCATGAGAGGCCAGACATGCATATGAGAGAGCAGACACACATGCTGGTGATTGTCAGATTAGACTAACACAAGCTGACTTGTGCCAGAAATACATAACCCAAACCTGTCATACACAGTACAAGGCATAGCCTCATCAACTGCATGACAGTCAAGTGGATGTGACAGAAATGGTAGGGGCAACAGGTGCTGATAGTTGAATCTGTTGCAGTGAATGTAATGGCTGAGTTAGTGAGGGACCTAGTGCCAATACACAAGTAACCTCCTCTGTATCTGTGAGCCTTGGGGCCTATGGAACATCCAGGTGACATATATGCAGGCTAGGTGGCTGTGTCAAGGGTTTGTATGCAAGGTCACACTGTCTGCCACAATTACCCCTCACACTCTGTTGCATGTAAACACACCTGGTAAACATATACATGTACAGCTGTACCTTGGCTATGAAAAGGTGACTGTGTTGCCACTCCACCTTACCCAACATTGCTACTGCCAGCAGGCCCACAGCCTACAGACACTTGGAACACAACCAGAATATAGTATGTGACACTACAGTCAGTCAGCAATACTAACAGCAGTAGTGCATCATGGCTAACAAAGTACATATACCTCAATGTATACTCAGAACTACTGCCAGCAGACAGCACCTTACATAGCATGACATTGCTACACTGTACTATAGTCACTCTGTGCATCAGACCCATATGAGCATGTCTGTGCATTGATGGTATGGATAACAGGGTTGTGGCACATGAGTCGACACATGCATAGGATGTGGTGTTGGATTGCTAGAAGCCTATGATGAACCATATGGCTGACATCGTGTATGTGTGTGTGTGTGTGTGTGTGTGTGTGTGTGTGTGTGTGTGTGTGTGTGTGTGTGTGTGTGTGTCTGGATGGGTATATGTTCAACTGGGACATGCAGTGGAGCTGTGCATGTCTGGTGATGACTGGCCTGGAATAGGGTTGAGTGAGTGTTCGTCTGCACACCTGCAAGCAATGTGGATGCCTGACACAGGTCTATGTTGGACAGCTGTGGACCATGCATGGTAAGATGTGTGGTTCACCATCTCCTGGCAGGGATGCAGTAACTAGTTCTGCCAGGAGTATCACTTGCATTGCCAGGCCCAAGGACAGATGCAGTACTACTCCCTGATGGTGATTGCTGTCTGCTGGACCTGAGTCCCTGATGGGACTGGCCAGGACAATGTGCATATGGCCTGCCCTGTTGTGGTGTGGGCAGCACCCTCCCTTCAGTAGTGCTGTTGGTACTGCCACTATGGGACTGTGAATATACTTGGCCATGTGGCTCACAGTTGATCATGTCACTGACCTACATCCACCTGACCACTGCCCTACTCCCACCAAATGCTCAAGCACAGACAATGCACGGTCAAGCAGTGACAATGTCCCACCTCACTGTCTATCCACAATGTTGGCAGGATGACGTATGGCATCACAGCTGACGTGGAGGTCGCCATGCATGTCAGGGAGTGCTGCATGCATGACCCTAAGCATCTGTCTGATGTTGCAGTCAGTTTGCACCTGTGCCTTCATGATGGACCATAACATGCTTCTGGTGACACCAGCCGTGACACTTGCGACAGGGGCTTGATGGGCAGCAGTCATCTGTTGAGCACGCTTGTCCATCTGCCTGTGTGTGACCTCGCCTGCTCTCTGCCTATGGCTGGTGTCTACACTCACACTTGACATACTCAGCATACTAGCCTTTCCATGCCACCACCTTTAATCTGTCCACTATCCATGGCTGCTGGGGACTTGACATGTGTGGGCATACTGACTGTATGCGGGGACATGGTGGGTGAAAGTGGGATGCAAAACAGTGGCATGGGTCCAGGCACTGATGACCCCCCCCCCGTGCCTCAGTATGACCACCATCATCATGGAAGTCCGCTAAGATGCTGACATCAGGTTGTGAGGGGGAGGGACACCAACCCCTGTGTTTACTTATGAGGGGAACACAACATATGTAAAGTAATACCCTGCAGTATTATGTTTGCTGATATATATATATATATATATATATATATATATATATATATATATATATATATATATGGGTCTACTTGAAAGACCGGAAGATCGACAACTGAGATGACCAACAGTTTAAAAGCATGAAACTTCACTTGCCTGACAAACCACAATCCTGACACTCAACAAAACAAAACAAATACCTTTTCCGAAAAACACACACACAACACAAGCACACCAAAAACCTTACAAACCTACACTAAACCTTACATACACAACTATCTATGCACTAACCTTAACCCAAACCCTAACCCTAAGGTCCGTCACTATTGCACACTCACCTAACCCGTGCCCTAACCATAACTCATTTAACCTGCCCCTAACCCTAAAGTCTCTCACTATTGCACACTTATCTTACCATGTTGGTGTTCTCAGCATCAGTCTTTTAAACTGTCAGTCATCTCAGTTGTCGATCTTCCGGTCTCGCTGTTCTCGTTGTTGGTGTTTTGGCATGTCGGTGTTTTTAAGTAGACCCATATATATATAGATATATATATATATATATATATATATATATATATATATAGAGAGAGAGAGAGAGATACACACATATATATATATATATATATATATATATATATATATATATATACACACACACACACACACACACACACACACACACACACACACACACACACACACACACACACACACACACACACAGACACACACACTCCTGGTACAATCTGGCACAGCTGTGACACCTTTGGGTCCTTCAGGGCAGACCTTACGGTAGTTCTGCCTGCCGTAATCCATCTCTATCACTGCTACTGTCTGGCCCACAACAAAGGGTGACAAATCCTACTATATGATTGGCCTAGTAGTAGAATGGTAATTGTGGCCAAGACCGAGGCTATTGGAGTGATCTATACAGTGTCACCAAGTGCATATGCACATACTGTAAGAGCTGACTTACTGCTATACAGACCACACATACTGGCAAGGTGTAACAATATGTGACGATAACTGATGAGGGGAAAGGACTATACACTATCACTGTAGTACATGCACAGTTCAGACTCACAGGGATTCATTTCAGACAACATTGCAGGACAGTCTGCAATACATACAGGACACATGTAAAGTACTAAGTGCATAGCCTCATACAATGATACCAGGCTATTGGCCCTGATGCCCTCATAAGCCTGGCTCAGACTTTTGCCCATGACCCTTCCAAGCCAGCACCTGTTTCCCCTGTCCAGCTGGGACACACGCAGGATCCCAGGGGTATCGCATCCATTTTCCATGCAGTTGTCCAGCTTCCTCTTCCAGCGGGCTATACACATACTCTGCTAGACATGGGGAGGGAGTATATTTTAGACAGTGTATTGTGTGGGACACCACACTATCCTGCCAACAAGTACTATACATGTCACAGACCAGGTCAGGGCCTTCTGTGCATGATGTGTGAGTGCAATTTGTTTTACAGATATGCAGAAATGCCATCAAAGATGGTTTGGACATGGCCTTATATGCCAGACACAGGTCACCTATGATCAGTCTGTATGAGACTGAGTACAGGGACAGGGCTTTCAGTCTGTTTGTATAGGATAGGTGTTGCAGACATTGGAATTGCCTGGTAAGGAGCCTCTGTGGTCTCTGCAACTGCCGCATTTGCTTGGCAGTTTATATTCCCAAGGAGCCTTGTACTTGGTAATGCGTCTGATGAGGGTGGAGTACAGGGAAGTTGGGGCCTCCTGGTTCCTGGATGACATACCCATATTTGTGAGGTGGGCCATATAGACAGTCTTCCATACAATGGTGCTCACACAGTGGGAAACTGTCAGGTTGCTACCGACCTTGGTGCACAAGTTGGCTCACACCTGATTGCATGCTCAAGTACATTATTACTGTCATATTTAGTGTGGATGACATCTGCCACAACAGGGAGAATGATGTCTCTCCTGCCATTCAGTTTCTGGTAATGCTTCTTGCACCAGTCATTAAATTGGTGAGTGCCTCTTGGGGGATGCTCACATCAGTAGGAGAATGTAAGACAGTGGCCAGCTTGCAAACATCTGTACACGTGGTCAGCCACAGACCACTGCTTTTGTCCTGTACCTCAGGTACGTATATCTCAAACAGTAGAGGTCCCCAGACCTATCCTTGGGGTACACTGCTTTGGAAGAATCTACTACTAGAGGTGGGTTCCACAACTTTGACTGAGTGGGTACTATCATTAGGCCAGTTATCTAGCAATCTGTTAACATACAGGTTGGTGCCTAGTTGTGTAGGTGTGTATCCTGGCCACCTGGAGATTAGTGTCAAAGAATTGGACTAGGTGAAAGTAGGCATTGTTCACCATCTTCCCATCATCCTTGTGTCTGGTTGACCAGGTTTAACAGCCCTGATCTCCCTTTGACAATACCATGCTTTGAGGGCTCAGGCATTTTGATGTTGCTGATGTCCCTGTTCATAATGTCCTTGCTATTGCCTTCCATGCCCTTGCAAAGCAGGCTAGTTAGGCTGATGTGCATATGATTGCCTGAGTCGGTGTATTGCACTGCCTTTGGGTATAGGGATGACAGTGGCTGTCCTCTGTGCAGATGGGATGACACTGATCCTCAGGCTGCAGTTGACCACAGTGCAGAATGGATCTGAGAGCCCATGCCTGTGTTCATGTGAGCCTTGGGGCCTATGGAGCATCCAGGTGACATATATGCAGGCTAGGTGGCTGTGTCAAGGGTTTGTATGCAAGGTCACACTGTCTGCCACAATTACCCCTCACACTCTGTTGCATGTAAACACACCTGGTGAACATATACATGTACAGCTGTACCTTGGCTATGAAAAGGTGACTGTGTTGCCACTCCACCTTACCCAACATTGCTACTGCCAGCAGGCCCACAGCCTACAGACACTTGGAACAGAACCAGAATATAGTATGTGACACTACAGTCAGTCAGCAGTACTAACAGCAGTAGTGCATCATGGCTAACAAAGTACATATACCTCGATGTGTACTCAGAACTACTGCCAGCAGACAGCACCTTATATAGCATGACATTGCTACACTGTACTATAGTCACTCTGTGCATCAGACCCATATGAGCATGTCTGTGCATTGATGGTATGGATAACAGGGTTGTGGCACATGAATCATCACATGCATAGGGTGTGGTGTTGGATTGCTAGAAGCCTATGATGAACCATATGGCTGACATCGTGTGTGTGTGTGTGTGTGTGTGTGTGTGTGTGTGTGTGTCTCTGGATGGGTATATGTTCAACTGGGCCATGCAGAGGAGCTGTGCATGTCTAGTGATGACTGGCCTGGAATAGGGTTGAGTGAGTGTTCATCTGCACACCTGCAAGCAATGTGGATGCCTGACACAGGTCTATGTTGGACAGCTGTGGACCATACATGGCAAGATGTGTGGTTCACAATCTCCTGGCAGGGATGCGGTAACTAGTTCTGCCAGGAGTATCACTTGCATTGCCAGGCCCAAGGACAGATGCAGTACTACTCCCTGATGGTGACTGCTGTCTGCTGGACCTGAGTCCCTGATGGGACTGGCCAGGACAATGTGCATATGGCCTGCCCTGTTGTGGTGTGGGCAGCACCCTCCCTTCAGTAGTGCTGTTGGTACTGCCACTATGGAACTGTGAATATACTTGGCCATGTGGCTCACAGCTGATCATGTCACTGACCTACATCCACCTAACCACTGCCCTACTCCCACCAAATGCTCAAGCACAGACAATGCACGGTCAAGCAGTGACAATGTCCCACCTCACTGTCTATCCACAATGTTTGCAGGATGACGTATGGCATCACAGCTGACGTGGAGGTCGCCATGCATGTCAGGGAGTGCTGCATGCATGACCCTAAGCATCTGTCTGATGTTGCAGTCAGTTTGCACCTGTGCCTTCATGATGGACCATAACATGCTTCTGGTGACACCAGCCATGACACTTGCGACAGGGGCTTGATGGGCAGCAGTCATCTGTTGAGCATGATGCGAGTGCAATTTGTTTTACAGATATGCAGAAATGCCATCAAAGATGGTTTGGACATGGCCTTGTATGCCAGACACGGGTCACCTAATATCAGTCTGTATGAGACTGAGTACAGTTACAGGGCTTTCAGCCTATTTGTATAGGATAGGTGTTGCAGACATTGGAATTGCCTGGTAAGGAGCCTCTGTGGCCTCTGCAACTGCTGCATTTGCTTGGCAGGGTATATTCCCAAGGAGCCTTGTACTTGGTAATGCATCTGATGAGGGTGGAGTACAGGGAAGTTGTGGCCTCCTGGTTCCTGGATGACATACCCGTATTGTTGAGGTGGGCCATGTAGACAGTCTTCCATACAATGGTGCTCACACAGTGGGAAACTGTCAGGTTGCTACCGACCTTGATGCACAAGTTGGCTCACACCTGATTGCATGCTCAAGTACATTATTACTGTCATATTTAGTGTGGATGACATCTGCCACAACAGGGAGAATGATGTCTCTCCTGCCATTCAGTTTCTGGTAATGCTTCTTGCACCAGTCATTAAATTGGTGAGTGCCTCTTGGGGGATGCTCACATCATTAGGAGAATGTAAGACAGTGGCCAGCTTGCAAACATCTGTACACGTGGTCAGCCACAGACCACTGCTTTTGTCCTGTACCTCAGGTACGTATATCACAAACAGTAGAGGTCCCCAGACCTATCCTTGGGGTACACCGCTTTGGAAGAATCTACTACTAGAGGTGGGTTCCACTACTTTGACTGAGTGGGTACTATCATTAGGCCAGTTAGCTAGCAATCTGTTAACATACAGGTTGGTGCCTAGCTGTGTAGGTGTGTATCCTGGCCACCTGGAGATTAGCATCAAAGAATTGGACTAGGTGAAAGTAGGCATTGTTCACCATCTTCCCATCATCCTTGTGTCTGTTGACCACCTCAGAGTGGTTGACCAGGTTTAACAGGCCTGATCTCCCTTTGACAATACCATGCTTTGAGGGCTCAGGCATTTTGATGTTGCTAATGTCCCTGTTCATAATGTCCTTGCTATTGCCTTCCATGCCCTTGCAAAGCAGGCTAGTTAGGCTGATGTGCATATGATTGCCTGAGTCGGTGTATTGCACTGCCTTTGGGTATAGGGATGACAGTGGCTGTCCTCTGTGCAGATGGGATGACACTGATCCTCAGGCTGCAGTTGACCACAGTGCAGAATGGATCTGAGAGCCCATGCCTGTGTTCATGTGAGCCTTGGGGCCTATGGAGCATCCAGGTGACATATATGCAGGCTAGGTGGCTGTGTCAAGGGTTTGTATGCAAGGTCACACTGTCTGCCACAATTACCCCTCACACTCTGTTGCATGTAAACACACCTGGTGAACATATACATGTACAGCTGTACCTTGGCTATGAAAAGGTGACTGTGTTGCCACTCCACCTTACCCAACATTGCTACTGCCAGCAGGCCCACAGCCTACAGACACTTGGAACACAACCAGAATATAGTATGTGACACTACAGTCAGTCAGCAGTACTAACAGCAGTAGTGCATCATGGCTAACAAAGTACATATACCTCGATGTGTACTCAGAACTACTGCCAGCAGACAGCACCTTACATAGCATGACATTGCTACACTGTACTATAGTCACTCTGTGCATCAGACCCATATGAGCATGTCTGTGCATTGATGGTATGGATAACAGGGTTGTGGCACATGAATCATCACATGCATAGGGTGTGGTGTTGGATTGCTAGAAGCCTATGATGAACCATATGGCTGACATTGTGTGTGTGTGTGTGTGTGTGTGTGTGTGTGTGTGTGTGTGTGTGTGTGTGTGTGTGTGTGTGTGTGTGTGTCTGGATGGGTATATGTTCAACTGGGCCATGCAGAGGAGCTGTGCATGTCTAGTGATGACTGGCCTGGAATAGGGTTGAGTGAGTGTTCATCTGCACACCTGCAAGCAATATGGATGCCTGACACAGGTCTATGTTGGACAGCTGTGGACCATACATGGCAAGATGTGTGGTTCACCATCTCCTGGCAGGGATGCGGTAACTAGTTCTGCCAGGAGTATCACTTGCATTGCCAGGCCCAAGGACAGATGCAGTACTACTCCCTGATGGTGACTGCTGTCTGCTGGACCTGAGTCCCTGATGGGACTGGCCAGGACAATGTGCATATGGCCTGCCCTGTTGTGGTGTGGGCAGCACCCTCCCTTCAGTAGTGCTGTTGGTACTGCCACTATGGGACTGTGAATATACTTGGCCATGTGGCTCACAGCTGATCATGTCACTGACCTACATCCACCTAACCACTGCCCTACTCCCACCAAATGCTCAAGCACAGACAATGCACGGTCAAGCAGTGACAATGTCCCACCTCACTGTCTATCCACAATGTTGGCAGGATGACGTATGGCATCACAGCTGACGTGGAGGTCGCCATGCATGTCAGGGAGTGCTGCATGCATGACCCTAAGCATCTGTCTGATGTTGCAGTCAGTTTGCACCTGTGCCTTCATGATGGACCATAATATGCTTCTGGTGACACCAGCCATGACACTTGCGACAGGGGCTTGATGGGCAGCAGTCATCTGTTGAGCATGATGCGAGTGCAATTTGTTTTACAGATATGCAGAAATGCCATCAAAGATGGTTTGGACATGGCCTTGTATGCCAGACACAGGTCACCTAATATCAGTCTGTATGAGACTGAGTACAGTTACAGGGCTTTCAGCCTATTTGTATAGGATAGGTGTTGCAGACATTGGAATTGCCTGGTAAGGAGCCTCTGTGGTCTCTGCAACTGCTGCATTTGCTTGGCAGGGTATATTCCCAAGGAGCCTTGTACTTGGTAATGCATCTGATGAGGGTGGAGTACAGGGAAGTTGTGGCCTCCTGGTTCCAGGATGACATACCCGTATTTGTGAGGTGGGCCATGTAGACAGTCTTCCATACAATGGTGCTGACACAGTGGGAAACTGTCAGGTTGCTACCGACCTTGGTGCACAAGTTGGCTCACACCTGATTGCATGCTCAAGTACATTATTACTGTCATATTTAGTGTGATGACATCTGCCACAACAGGGAGAATGATGTCTCTCCTGCCATTCAGTTTCTGGTAATGCTTCTTGCACCAGTCATTAAATTGGTGAGTGCCTCTTGGGGGATGCTCACATCATTAGGAGAATGTAAGACAGTGGCCAGCTTGCAAACATCTGTACACGTGGTCAGCCACAGACCACTGCTTTTGTCCTGTACCTCAGGTACGTATATCACAAACAGTAGAGGTCCCCAGACCTATCCTTGGGGTACACCGCTTTGGAAGAATCTACTACTAGAGGTGGGTTCCACTACTTTGACTGAGTGGGTACTATCATTAGGCCAGTTAGCTAGCAATCTGTTAACATACAGGTTGGTGCCTAGCTGTGTAGGTGTGTATCCTGGCCACCTGGAGATTAGCATCAAAGAATTGGACTAGGTGAAAGTAGGCATTGTTCACCATCTTCCCATCATCCTTGTGTCTGTTGACTACCTCAGAGTGGTTGACCAGGTTTAACAGGCCTGATCTCCCTTTGACAATACCATGCTTTGAGGGCTCAGGCATTTTGATGTTGCTGATATCCCTGTTCATAATGTCCTTGCTATTGCCTTCCATGCCCTTGAAAAGCAGGCTAGTTAGGCTGATGTGCATATGATTGCCTGAGTCGGTGTATTGCACTGCCTTTGGGTATAGGGATGACAGTGGCTGTCCTCTGTGCAGATGGGATGTCACTGATCCTCAGGCTGCAGTTGACCACAGTGCAGAATGGATCTGAGAGCCCATGCCTGTGGTCATGTAGGATCCAGCCAGGGATGGTATCAGGCCTATGGTGACTTCTGTGTGTTGCCTTTGAGAGGGCATTATGGACTTGCTTCCTGGCGATGAGGGGAGGGGGCAGGTGCTGTGCATGCACATGTGTACCAATGGGGAGACAGGGTGGTGATGTTTATACTTCACTTGTCTGCAGCCGGTTGCCTGTATCTATGCCATATGTGTATGTGGTTGACCACCAGTACAGAACAGATTTGTGTGTTGCCTCTGGAATTGCAGACACATCTTTGGAAGGCCTAGTGATTGGCCTTGGTGGATGTGTCCAATTTGAACTCAGAGATAGGCATAGGGTACATCACCTGTGCCCTTATTTGCTTGTGCAGTCCAAGGTGACATTGCTTCCAGTGAGGCACCTGTTCCTTCTTTGCCCATTCAGCAATTATTTCCACCTGTTATGGTATTAGTGTATTGCTGTTGTCCAATATGGCCATTTACCTTACCTTGAGGGAGATGATGTTGTCCTGTCAGGTATTGCTGACTCCATAGAACTATGTAGGTGCCCACGTTGTACTGTGGTGTGGGCCTGGACACTGCTGCTAGTTCCAACAAATGGGACATTGGCTATACAGCTACTTCAACCTGCTTTGAGGGGATTTATAGTCATTTGTGTACAGTTAATTCTGTTTGACACTGTAAAGGGGGGTGGGGGCAGTGGAGATGGTGACCTGAACAGTGATGGCTATGTAGTCAGATATTACCAAGGAGGATGGCACTGTAGCAGTGCTACAGTGGCTATTCATGTTGGTTAGGACCAGGTACAGGATATTTCCACCTATTGTAGGAGTGTTGATTGGCTGATCCACTGCATTGCCATTGACAAAGCCGAGGGATCTATGTCCATTCATGTTCAGATGGCGTAGGTCATGCACACTATGGCTGGGTATTTAAAGTCACCCAGGAGCAGGGTAAATGATTGATTGATTGAATCCTGACAGATTCCAGCAGGTCCCAATAGTTGTGGTGGGTGTCCATAGTCATGGTTGCAGGCCTGTAGCTAGCTATGATTTGAGTAGGTATTTTGTCAACTGTTAACTTCACTAGGGATGTCTCCCATGCATCATACTGTTTGGCCAGCCTGAAGGTGTGCATGTGTGTGCTAATGTTCAACACTCCACCTCCTGTGGCTTTGCAGGCCTCCATTTGGGGTCAAAACGTATAATGAGATACGTGACCTGGCAAGGTTGGTGTACTGCTCACAACTAGAAAGCAGGTGTCAGTGACTGCACAAATGTCGGCATCCTACAAGACAAAGTACGCTTGCATTGACTTGGGTTTCATGGTAAGACACCTAGATCCTGTTAGAGCAAACTGTCTGCACAAAGGCACATATCAGTGGTGGGCAAAGGCCAGTAAATGATGTCACTTTATGAATCTAGCTGAAACATACTTAGCTGCCAGAAAAGATGGTGTTGCATTCACAGGTCTACTCTGCAGGATATGACATCTGACAATCAAATGTATGCTAATATGTTCAGTCTTTAATGGGTTGCCAGTGATGTGCCAGACAATACACAACTGTATGAGGCATTGACTACAAATATGAGGCAGACATGTGGTCAGTCTGTAAATCTCTGGACAGTTGCCAGGTATGGGCTCAGTATATCACATACAGTTCAGCACACACATCTGCACCTGTTGTGTACTATGCACATACTCTATATAAGTCTTTAACATTTGTAAGACAAGAATATGTATCAGAGTAGCATTCACAGGTGAGATATGAATAATTACAACATCCCAGGTAGCTAGCCTAACAGTAACAGTATTGGACAACAGACACTCCAGTAGTAGTCATACATGAGCTGACCTTTGCTGGGGTGACTCAGGGACCAAAGATGTGCTCCATATCAATGCAGACAGGGCAAGCAGGAATGGTCATAGGTACTGGACAGCAGCATGCGAGTCCAGCAGGTCTTGTTGCAGCCTAGTGTTTAATGTCCCATTTGACATCATTGCATCCCCCCTTCTGCATTCCATTACAAGCTTACATGATTGACATACCTGTGCTGAAGAGTTTCCTCACAACAATGCAAATGGTTAGGTTTGTGTTGTCGCAGTCTGTCTTTGTGAAGATGGGTTGAGACTTGTGTTGCATAGGCAGCAGCTTGCCTTTTGTAGGTACTGCTCATGAGCAGGTGATGGCCTGTGCACCAATTGGTGTCTCCCACTTGCTACTTGCATCCATAGCAGCTGTGTTGTCTTTACATTAGCCAATGCCATAGCAACACAGTGCTGTAATTACATCCTTCATGTGGGCCTTGCCCCTTTTCCTTGCCTGTGTGGAGGACATTATTGAGGTGTGGGTGCTATAGCTCCACAGACAGTAGGTGGGAATACATCTCAGGACAGGACATATGGAGATAGCCCAACAACACTGGGGACAAAGCTCAAGAATCGGGTACAGATTGTAAGTCAGTAGTGCTGTTATACACATAGAGGGTTGCTAGATTAACGGGGTTCATCTGGACATGCATTTTCTGTGTGACTTGATGTCTGACAGTGATATGCTTTTGACATACCTCTCAACTGTCCTGATGTCCACAGACTGCTCAGAGGTTTGTCTGTTATGTTTGGTCTGTTCCTCAGACGATGTCTGTTTTTGTGGAATCAGTAGGATAATGTGAGGATTGTAGTCAGTAACTGTTGACATCCATTGGTATTTCAGACATCATATCCTTCAGGGATGTTATGTTACAACAAAGCCTGTAACACCAGCAACTGTTAAAGTTTGTAACACCATTATGTGAGATATGTCTAACACTGTTGGAAAACACTGGAACCTGCTTCCCTCTGAACTTTCTACTATTCCAGCAAAATCTCTCTTTAAAAAGAAACTTAAGCTCTACCTCAAATCACAATGGCTGTGCCCCTGTACTCATCCTGACTAACTCTAGCTCTTGACACCTGACTAAATTCTAGACCTTTAGAATCCTAAATCTACTCATATTTACATCCACTGATCTATTTCTCCTTCTTACTATCTATATATATTAAAAAAAAAAAAGTGTTTTTTTTTTCTTTTTATATATATTCTTTCCACGTTATACCACTAGATGTATTACATAACTGCTATTTTCTTTTTACCTTCCTTTATCCTCAATTACTGTACATTATGTTAGTATTCTCCAAGAATGTCACTTGTAACAATATTTTTGTAACAATATTTTTACCATTTATGTTCTACTTACTGCATTTTTACACTTTATAACTATGTCACCAGTTATAATGTTTTCTTTTACTCTGTTATTTTCATGTATTTCTTTAATGTAAATTCATTTTAACTTTGGAGCTTATCTCCTCGGGCCTCTACTGAAAATGGACATATATCCAGCTAGACTAGCCCGGTCAACAAATGTAAAATAAAAATAAATAAAATGTCCCCCTTTCTGTCCTCCTGTCCCCCAAATATGTAATGCTTTGTCCGGATGTCTTGCAGTAAGAGGTTCAGAGGTATGGTATATCATTATTTAGCGACTGCACTCCAGGTATCATCCCAGTGGCTTAGCAGGCTCCTTGAAGTGGTATGCGGCAGTTGCCATGAATATGGTCCCACACCCTGGACATTCTGTGGAAATCTATACATATGGGAGTTATGTTTGTCTGGCCATCGTAAACAGACTGTCAAGATTGTTTAGCAGTGTTGTGTGCAAATGTTTGTTGGGCTGAGTAGGGAGAGTAGCAGATGTGAGTGTCATTGATCCTTGTTCTATCTGACTGTGCATGCTGCTACAGTTGCTGGTGGTCTATCAGGTGTGTATGTTTGTAGGGGCAGACTAAGAAATGTCCTGTAACAGCTCAGGATTCCCAGTAGACTGTGAGTTGGGCCAGTATATGTCAGTGTAGTGTGTGACTGGCAATCAGGATATGTTTGTTCAAACAGTTATTCTAGAGTTTATTTGGGGGACTGGTATGTTGCTGTGATTGTGGTGCAAATGGTAGTGAGTAGACATTTTTGCACCAATATCTGCTTTTCCCTACAGTTCCATCCCTGTAGTGCATGATATATTTGGATATTCATAGGTAATTCCCCAGAGCTGATTTGGGGTAGTGTTGTGTTGATCTTACTGTGATTCAGAAGGTGCTGGGTGACATAGTTGGCAGCTGTCATGGGTTTTTTTATTCTGTTACATGACTGCAATCATACCTCCCCACTGTCCAGATGTCTAGACACAGTCCAGATGCATGGCTCATATGTTTGGTCTGTTCCCCATAACAGTTGTGCATCTCTGGGAAATCACTGAGATGATGTGAGCATTGACATCAATAAATAATGACATTAATTTGTGTTTCAGACCTGGAATCTATCTGGAATTGTATGTTAAAAGAAATTATGCCACTCTACCAGACTTCTACACATATGACAGCCAAATTTCAAAGATGTTACTATTGTTTGCCCTGTATCCCCCACTTTGTTGGGCTTTATGCAAATGTCTTGTAGTAAAACACTACAGATATATAATTTTACCTTATGCTAAATGACTGTCGTGCATGATATGTTTGTTAAAACGTTGCAAATTTGTACAGCTCAGATGTTGTAGAGGTATGTTGCTGTGATTGTAGTGCACAGGGTCCTGGTTTCCAGACTTGGAAATGATGTTTTTTTTCATTAATGTTAAATGACCAGAATGCATGATATGTTTGTAAAAGCATTACAGATTCCCCCAGCTCAGATGGTGTAGTGGTACATTGCTGTTATTGTAGAGCACAGCATCCTGGGTTTGAGAGTTGGCAGGGCTGATTATTTTGTTGCTAGGCAGAACAAGGGCTGATAGAGAGAGAGTAATTAAAGCACTTTTAAGCAGTTGTAAGTGGGCTTGCATGGTTTTATATGGAGCTAAGTGATGCTAACAGATGGTTAAGCCCTCTTAGCTTTGCTTAGCACTGCTTACACTCACCCTAATTTTAATTAAAGAAAAGAAAAAAGGGTGACAGGAAAGTGGTGAAATGGGGGCAAGCAGGGGGTAAAACATTAGGAAAAGCAGCTAGGGATGTGCAGGACGGGTGTAAGAAAGGACCATATCTCTACATTTCTTCTGCAGCAACAGCTATGAATAATGTGTAGAATTTGGAACTTACAGCCTCACACACCACAGGGAGGGGTGCCGGTGACAGACATTTGCAGAAAAATCTGTCTGTAGATTGATTAGTTTCACTGTACATGGGGAGAAATGTAGAGTTATGTATGGGGCAATGTTTTTTTTTTTTTTTTTGTGGGAGAGATGCTCCTTTTTTTTAAGGTGAGAGTGAGAGTTTGGGGAAAGCCTGTAGGTATGTTTGGGGAGGTAGGTTGGGTAGGATAGGTTGCATTTGCAGACCGACAAGACAGAAGACAGAAGACAGACACATTATATGACACATGAGGGGGTAAAAACCTTTGATGGGGTGGGTGGTTTGGAATCCAAAGCCCATGAGCCCCCAATTGGATATAGTGGGACTGATGTCCACACCCATGGCAGTCACCACTGCACCTTCAAGGCCCTGAAGGTGGCTGTGCTGGGGGCTGGACAAGAAGGGCAGCCTGCTCCTCAAAGTGTGCCAGGTGGCCCTCCATCTGGTACAGCTGGTCATCCAGCTTTGTTCAGATGATGCTGTGCACCATATCCAGGAACTGACTGTGGGTGATAGGCTCCTGTCCATGCCTGCTCCCGGGGGGACAGGCCTCATCCCCTGAGGCAGTTCCACCTGAAGGTGGTGCAGGACCAATGGATGAAGAAGTCCTGGGTTGGGTCCCAGACATGCTTGGGCCTGGTGCCACAGCCAGATGAGGCAGGACAGGTGGATCTGCTGGGATCTGGCTTCCCAAACATGCTATGGTGTTGAGGTTTTACAAAATATGTTGGTTAGTCATGAGCAACACAATTCAAGAATAGTTATAACAGCATGCATGGGTGTTCCAATTAACCCCATAAAACAGGTCAGTTGCATAGCAAAGAGAACACATGCATAAATGGAATAACAGTATGAATTTTAACAGCATTCCAGTAACATTGAAGGCAACAGGCCACCAACAATGGTATTTGAACAAAGTATGTTAACATGCAACCAATCAAATGTATGAACAATAATGGAACACAAGTCCCAACATTAGGGTTGGAGAATAACATACCCGTAGTATATGAATTATAGTATTGATCCAGATAAGGGGTGGGGGGAGAGACAAAAACCCATTAACAACTGTTAATGATTCTATTTTCCACCAACAGTACTGCTTAATACTCTGTTGGTCTGCCCTC
This sequence comes from Protopterus annectens, assembly GCF_019279795.1. NCBI lineage: Eukaryota > Metazoa > Chordata > Ceratodontiformes > Protopteridae > Protopterus > Protopterus annectens. The sequence goes on along the minus strand of NC_056748.1, from coordinate 125,922,400 downwards.
ACTTTACATCTACCTATGGCCCATAGCTTCTGTAGCACAAATATATCTATTAAACTGTCAGCCTGGAATGGTATGGGGCAAACTGTGGCAACTCTGGGTGCATGACTAGAGGGGAATTTTACATGTCAGGGTTACATATCTGGTACAGAAGGGGTACTGTGAACTGTTATGTGAGTGTGTTACTGGCATACTTCAACTGGTTTCCTATCTGTGTCCAGGATTATTGGCAGGAGTGACCACTAGCCATGACAGCATGACACTTGAGAGACATGTATCGGGAAGAGTGCATGTTGTATGTACCTATCCTGCTGTCATTTGCAGGTATGTGGTGGGACAGTTGAACAGTTGTACACAGTTTATTAGTACACCCTTTATACAGCTACTACCAACATTTTCTTACCTGTAAAACCTATGGAGAACATATCTGTTAACACTACCTGACTGTTTTTACATTTATTTCTGATTCCTTGTGTGCAGATATGCACACATCTTAGTACAACTCCCTGGATTCAAACCATGTCTGGGTGTGCAGAATTAACAACTAAGCTATTTCTCATCACACTGAGCTACTGGGGAACTGCTGCTTCTTGTTTTACTGGTTTCTGCCTAATAGTCTCTTAGTTAGACATTCTGAACCTGTAATCCTGTGATGCATGCATGACAGATAGTGTACTGTGCATTAATCCTTTGGATTACTACAATCTGGAAAGCAAAGGTTAACACAAGGCAAATCTGCATGGAGCACACTTTGATACATTACACATTACTATTCAGGGTTCAGAGCTTAGTGTAGTTTGTATTTCACAGTCCATTTTTATCTTGTTTTACAGCTCCATTCTAAGTCTACAACAGTATACTAGAGTACACACAACAGTTTGTGTTATAGATGTTTATCACTTTATTTATTCAGTTATCACAGTAACAGTATACCTACTAGCAGTAAGCAATGTACTCCTTCTTAGTTATTTGCACAATATACTGCAAAATAGATTTTTACTCACCAGCCTATCGGCGCAGCCTCAGTAGTCTTTTGGCATGGGCTTCAATGTCACTAGCCCTCTCTGTTGCAGCTGTAGGGGAGGAAAACAAACATTATGCATACCTGTATATCACATCTGCAGGCTAGAATTTGGTACACCTATATTTGTGATACTTACAAACTGCTGGATCACGGTTGTCCCTAGCATCTTGGATCCACTGGTCCAAGAGCACCCCCTTCCTCTGCTTTAGGTTGGCATAGTGGTGCCAGACCTGCTCACCAGTTCGAGGATACCAATAGCACTGGTGAGATCACAGGCGAGACAGTCCCAGGCCTCTGATGTATACTGTGAGCCCTGGTACTGGCCCTGCAGCAGTCTCTCATCATGGTTACTTATAAGAAGTCCAGCCATGACCCTGGACTCCAGGATGCCCCAACGCTGCACCCTAAATGGTGAACTCTCTCCTATGCCAGCCATGGCTCCTGCACAGGTTGGACCATAACAGATAATGACTGTGTTATGGCCTGTGTGGTTTAAATGAGGCCATATTCCCACCCTTTGCCATCATTGGTCTATTTTGAATATGTTGAGCACAGATTAGTGGTGCACAAACCTGCTAAGCCAAGTTGAGCACTGCTTAAAGGGGTAGATGTTGAGCTGTGCTTAGCAGTGCACAACTCCGGTTACCTAAGCTGACTGCTGCTTAGCATTCACAATTAAGCAATGCTTACACCAACCAGTCATAGCTGAGCACTGCTTACCATTGCTCACTTTTCATTTAAAAAAACTTCAGGTTATGACTTTATTAATCATTACTGACATATTAGTAAGTGTATATGATTTACTTCACATGATGTCTCTCTGTATGCTTTCATTACATTACTGTGGGGTATGACTCTACTGTATGTAAAACTTGTGTGTACATGGATGATTTCACATGTTATATGCACTCAGACTTACATTTTAGACCAGCTACACTACCATGTTTGATATATATCAATTACTACATAATTTAAAATTAAAATAATAATTTTAACACTGCTTTCCCATGTAAAAATAAAGTGCCTGACTTGGTACTCAAACCGTGAATGCTAGGTTATCTCAGTGTGATGTTTTCAGCTGTCTATTTTTATTTATCTTCTATAGGATGTTTCAGCAATGCTGAACAGAGGGCCATGATGTGCACATCCACTCAGCTATGCTTAAACATACCTCAGAATGGCAAAAAAAATTATAAATTTATAGAACCAGTTTATTTAAATGTATCTGTACTCCTTGTCAGTCACAGTAAGGGAAATTGTAAAGGGACACATAGGGACAGATTTTACTTATTGATCTTACAAAGTTAGGAAGTGTGATTGTGGTTTTCTAGAAGATCCTTGGCAAATCACTCAGGGTTTAAGTCAGGACATACTGACAAACATGTTATTTCTCTGTAACTCTAGCACTGTGCTCATTATTTCCCTGTAACTCTAACACTGTGCTTATACATGCTTTTCCCCTGTAACTGTAGCACTGTGCCCACCCATGTTATTTCCATGTAACTCTAACACTGTGCCCATCCATATTATTTCCCCTGTAACTCTAGCACTGTGCCCATCCATGTTATTTCACTGTAACTCTAGCACTGTGCCCATCCATGCTATTTCCCTGTTATTCTAGCACAGTATCCATACATGTTATTTCCCTGTAATTCTAGCACTGTGCCCATCCATGTTATTTCCCTGTAACTCTAGCACTGTGCTCATACATGCTATTCCCCTGTAGTTCTAGCACTGTGCTCATACATGTTATTTTCCTGTAACTCTAGCACTGTGCTCATACATGCTATTTCAGTGTAACTCTAGCACTGTGCTCATACATGTTATTTCCCTGTAGCTCATACATGTTATTTCCCTGAAACTCTGCATTGTGCTCATACATGCTATTTCCAGTAACGCTATCTGCTACAGGATGTTTCAGCAAAGCTGAACAGAGGGCCATGATGTGCACACCCACTCAGCTACACTTAAATATACCTTAGAATTGAAAAAAATATACAAATTCATAAAGCCACTTTATTTACATGTATCTGTACTCCTTATCAGTCACAGTAAGGGAAAGTGTAAAGGGACACATAGAGACAAATTTTACTTATTGGTCTTACAATGTTAGGAAGTGTGACTGTGGTTTTCTGGCAAATCATTGGCAAATAACTCAGGATTTAAGCCAGAACATACTGACAGACATTTGGATTTCAGACTTCATACCCTTCAGGAAATCCTTGCTACTGCAAACCTTTTATTCTATCAGCCTTCTGGGTTTGTCAGTGCAATATTTAGAAGGTGTCCTTATTTTTATGCCTTTCTTCCCCCACTATTTATGGCTTTGTAAAGCTTTCTTGCTATAGGAGTGTGAGAAGTATGTGAGGCAGGCATCTGGGCATTCTGCAGCAACCTGTACAGCTGATGGCTATGGCCATATGGCATTTTCAGACTGCAGACATTTGTGTTTCTGTCTTCATACCCTGCAGGAAGTTTGTGCTACTGCAAACCTTTTATTCTATCAGCTTTCAGGTTTGTCAGTGCAAAATTTAAAATGTGTCCCTATTTTTCTGTCTTTGTCCACCCATTATTTATGGCTTTGTACAGCTTGCTTGCACTAGGAGGTTAAGAAGTATGTGAGGCAGGCATCTGGGCATTCTGCAGAAACTTGTGCAATAGACGGCTATGGCCATACAGCACTTTCAGATGGCAGACATTTGTGTTTCAGTCTACATACCCTGCAGGAGGTCCATACTACTGCAAACCTTTTATTCTATCAGCTTTTGGGTTTATCACTGCAGTATTTAAAACATGTCTGTATTTTTGTGCCCCCCCCCATTATTTATGGCTTTGTACAGCTTGCTTGCTCTAGGAGGTTGAGAAGTATGTGAGGCAGGCATCTGGGCATTCTGCAGAAACCTGTACAGGTGATAGCTATGGCCATACAGCACTTTTACAATGGAGGGTGTGTGTGACAGGAGCTTTAACACACCCCCTGCATTGTTTCTTGCTCCTATATCTATTTCAGTGTCTGTGAACACTGAAATACTCAATTTTATTTAATTTCAGTGTCCGCAGACGCTGTGATGCTTTTCAAAAGTGCTGTATGGCACTTTCTGAGTGCAGGGGGCATGTTAGATGTGCAGGCACTACCTAAACACACCCCCTGCACTCAGTACTTTTCGTATCCGTTTAGTCTTAGCAGCAGCGCACCTTCATGAATATGCAAGGTGCAATGCTGTTAATGCTAATGCTGAATGGGCACAGTTCACTCCGTGCAGAAATAGCACTATTCCTGCATAGAGTTTATTGCATCCCATGGTTTAGTTCCCTGTAACTCTAACAATGTGCTCATACATGTTATTTCCCTGTAACTCTAGCACTGTGCTCATACATGCTATTCCCCTGTAACTCTAGCACTATGCTCATCTCATACATATAATTTCCCTGTACCTCTAGCACTCTGCCCATACATGTTATTTACCTGTAACTCTAACAATGTGCTCATACATGTTATTTCCCTGTAACTCTAGCACTGTGCTCATACATGCTATTCCCCTGTAACTCTAGCACTATGCTCATACATATAATTTCCCTGTACCTCTAGCACTCTGCCCATACATGTTATTTACCTGTAACTCTAGCACTTTGCCCATACATGTTATTTCCCTGTAACTCTATCTCTGTGCTCATACATGCTATTCCCCTGTAGCTCTAGCACTGTGCCCATCCATGTTATTTCCCTGTAACTCTAGCACTGTGACCATATGCGCTATTTCAGTGTAACTCTAGTACTGTGCTCATACATGTTATTTCCCTGTAGCTCATAAATGTTATTTCACTGAAACTCTAGCACTGTGCTCATACTTGCTATTTCCCTGTAACTCTAGCACTGTGCTCATATATGTTATTTCCCTGTATCTCTAGCACTGTGCTCATACATGTTATTTCCCTGTAATTCTAGCACTATGCTCATACATGTTATTTCCCTGTAACTCTGGCACTGTGCCCATACATGTTATTTTTCTGTAACTCTAGCACTGGGCTCATACATGATATTTCCCTGTATGACTAACACTGTGCTCATACATGTTATTTCCCTGTAACCTTAGCACTGTGCTCATATATGTTATTTCCCTGTATCTCTAGAACTGTGCTCATACATGTTATTTCCCTGTAACTCTAGCACTGTGCCCATTCATGTTATTTCCCTCTAACTCTAGCACTGTGCTCATACATGCTGTTTCCCTGCAGTTCTAGCACTGTCCTCATACATGTTATTTTCCTGTAACTCTAGCACTGTGCTCATACATTTTATTTCCCTGTTTCTCTAGCAATGTGCTCACACATGTTATTTTCCTGTAACTGTAACACTGTGCTCATACATGTTATTTCCCTGTAACTCTAGCTCTGTGCTCATACATGTTATTTCCTTGTAACACTAGCACTGTGCTCATGCATGTTATTTCCCTGTAACTCTTGTACTATGTTCATACATCTTATTTCCCTGTAACTCTAGCTCTGTGCTCATTATTGCCCTGTAACTTTAGTACTGTGCTCATACATATTATTTCCCTGTAATTGTAACACTGTGCCCATTCATGTTATTTCCCTGTAACTCTAGCACTGTGCCCATACATGTTATTTCCCTCTAACTCTAGCACTGTGCCCATCCATGTTATTTCCCTGTAACTCTAGCACTGTGATCATACATATTAATTTCTTGTAGCTCATGCATGTTATGTCCCTGTAACTCTAGCACTGTGCCCATAAATGTTATTTTCCAGTAACTCTAGCACTGTGCTCATACATATTATTTCCCTGTAACCCTAGCACTGTGCTCATACATGCTATTTCAGTGTAACTCTAGCACTGTGCTCATACGTGTTATTTCCCTGTAGCTCATACATGTTATTTCCCTGAAACTCTGCATTGTGCTCATACATGCTATTTCCAGTAACGCTATCTGCTACAGGATGTTTCAGCAAAGCTGAACAGAGGGCCATGATGTGCACACCCACTCAGCTACACTTAAATATACCTTAGAATTGAAAAAAATATACAAATTCATAAAGCCACTTTATTTACATGTATCTGTACTCCTTATCAGTCACAGTAAGGGAAAGTGTAAAGGGACACATAGAGACAGATTTTACTTATTGGTCTTACAATGTTAGGAAGTGTGACTGTGGTTTTCTGGCAAATCATTGGCAAATAACTCAGGATTTAAGCCAGAACATACTGACAGACATTTGGATTTCAGACTTCATATCCTTCAGGAAATCCTTGCTACTGCAAACCTTTTATTCTATCAGCCTTCTGGGTTTGTCAGTGCAATATTTAGAAGGTGTCCTTATTTTTATGCCTTTCTTCCCCCACTATTTATGGCTTTGTAAAGCTTTCTTGCAATAGGAGTGTGAGAAGTATGTGAGGCAGGCATCTGGGCATTCTGCAGCAACCTGTACAGCTGATGGCTATGGCCATATGGCACTTTCAGACTGCAGACATTTGTGTTTCTGTCTTCATACCCTGCAGGAAGTTTGTGCTACTGCAAACCTTTTATTCTATCAGCTTTCAGGTTTGTCAGTGCAAAATGTAAAATGTGTCCCTATTTTTCTGTCTTTGTCCACCCATTATTTATGGCTTTGTACAGCTTGCTTGCACTAGGAGGTTAAGAAGTATGTGAGGCAGGCATCTGGGCATTCTGCAGAAACTTGTACAATAGACGGCTATGGCCATACAGCACTTTCAGATGGCAGACGTTTGTGTTTCAGTCTACATACCCTGCAGGAGGTCCATACTACTGCAAACCTTTTATTCTATCAGCTTTTGGGTTTGTCACTGCAGTATTTAAAACATGTCTGTATTTTTGTGCCCCCCCCCCATTATTTATGGCTTTGTACAGCTTGCTTGCTCTAGGAGGTTGAGAAGTATGTGAGGCAGGCATCTGGGCATTCTGCAGAAACCTGTACAGTTGATAGCTATGGCCGTACAGCACTTTTACAATGGAGGGTGTGTGTGACAGGAGCTTTAACACACCCCCTGCATTGTTTCTTGCTCCTATTTCTATTTCAGTGTCTGTGAACACTGAAATACTCAATTTTATTTAATTTCAGTGTCCGCAGACACTGTGATGCTTTTCAAAAGTGCTGTATGGCACTTTCTGAGTGCAGGGGGCATGTTAGATGTGCAGGCACTACCTAAACACACCCCCTGCACTCAGTACTTTTCGTATCCGTTTAGTCTTAGCAGCAGCGCACCTTCATGAATATGCAAGGTGCAATGCTGTTAATGCTAATGCTGAATGGGCACAGTTCACTCCGTGCAGAAATAGCACTATTCCTGCATAGAGTTTATTGCATCCCATGGTTTAGTTCCCTGTAACTCTAACAATGTGCTCATACATGTTATTTCCCTGTAACTCTAGCACTGTGCTCATACATGCTATTCCCCTGTAACTCTAGCACTATGCTCATACATATAATTTCCCTGTACCTCTAGCACTCTGCCCATACATGTTATTTACCTGTAACTCTAACAATGTGCTCATACATGTTATTTCCCTGTAACTCTAGCACTGTGCTCATACATGCTATTCCCCTGTAACTCTAGCACTATGCTCATACATGTAATTTCCCTGTACCTCTAGCACTCTGCCCATACATGTTATTTACCTGTAACTCTAGCACTTTGCCCATACATGTTATTTCCCTGTAACTCTATCTCTGTGCTCATACATGCTATTCCCCTGTAGCTCTAGCACTGTGCCCATCCATGTTATTTCCCTGTAACTCTAGCACTGTGACCATATGCGCTATTTCAGTGTAACTCTAGCACTGTGCTCATACATGTTATTTCCCTGTAGCTCATAAATGTTATTTCACTGAAACTCTAGCACTGTGCTCATACTTGCTATTTCCCTGTAACTCTAGCACTGTGCTCATATATGTTATTTCCCTGTATCTCTAGCACTGTGCTCATACATGTTATTTCCCTGTAATTCTAGCACTATGCTCATACATGTTATTTCCCTGTAACTCTGGCACTGTGCCCATACATGTTATTTTTCTGTAACTCTAGCACTGGGCTCATACATGATATTTCCCTGTATGACTAACACTGTGCTCATACATGTTATTTCCCTGTAACTCTAGCACTGTGCCCATTCATGTTATTTCCCTGTAACTCTAGCACTGTGCTCATACATGCTGTTTCCCTGCAGTTCTAGCACTGTCCTCATACATGTTATTTTCCTGTAACTCTAGCACTGTGCTCATACATTTTATTTCCCTGTTTCTCTAGCAATGTGCTCACACATGTTATTTTCCTGTAACTGTAACACTGTGCTCATACATGTTATTTCCCTGTAACTCTAGCTCTGTGCTCATACATGTTATTTCCTTGTAACACTAGCACTGTGCTCATGCATGTTATTTCCCTGTAATTGTAGCACTGTGCCCATTCATGTTATTTCCCTGTAACTCTAGCACTGTGCCCATACATGTTATTTCCCTCTAACTCTAGCACTGTGCCCATCCATGTTATTTCCCTGTAACTCTAGCACTGTGCTCATACATATTATTTCCTTGTAGCTCATGCATGTTATGTCCCTGTAACTCTAGCACTGTGCCCATAAATGTTATTTTCCAGTAACTCTAGCACTGTGCTCATACATATTATTTCCCTGTAACCCTAGCACTGTGCTCATACATGCTATTTCAGTGTAACTCTAGTGCTGTGCCCATACATGTTATTTCCCTGTACCTCTAGCACTGTGCTCATTATTCCCCTGTAACTCTAGCACTGTGCTAATATAGGATATTCCCCTGTAACTGTAGCATTGTGCTCATATATAGTATTTCCCTGTAACTGTAGCACTGTGCTCATACATATTATTTTCCTGTACTTTGAGCACTGGGCCCATACATGTTCTTTCCTTGTAATGTTAGCACTGTGCTCATACATGTTATTTCCTTATAATTCTAGCACTGTGCTCATACATACTATTTCCCTGTAACTGAAGCACAGTGCCTATACATGTTATTTCCCTGTAACTCTATCACTGTGCCAATGCATGTTATTTCCCTGTAACTCTAGCACGGTGACCATCCATGTTATTTCCCTGTAATTCTAGTACTGTGCCCGTACATGTTATTTCCCTGTAACTCTAGCACTGTGCTCATACATGTTATTTCCCTGTACCTCATACATGTTATTTCCCTGTAACTCTAGCACTGTGCCCATACATGGTATTTCCTAGTAAATCTAGCACTGTGCCCATCCATGCTAGTTCCCTGTAACTCTAGTAATGTGCTCATACATGTTATTTTCCTGTAACTCTAGCACTGTGCTCATACATGTTATTTCCCTGTAACTCTAGCACTGTGCTCATACATGCCATTTCAGTGTAACTCTAGCACTGTGCTCATACATGTTGTTTCCGTGTAACTCTAGCATTGTGCTGAAATGTTATTTCCCTGTAATTCTAGCACTGTGCTCATTATTTCCCTATAACTCTAGCATTGTGCTCATACATGCTATTCCGCTATAACTCTAGCACTGTGCACACACATATTATTTCCTTGTAACTCTAGAACTGTGCCCATACATGTTATTTCCCTGTAGCTCTAACACTGTCCCATTCATGTTATTTCCTTGTAATGCTAGCACTGTGCTCATACATGTTATTTTCTTGTAACTCTAGCACTGTGCTCATACATGTTATTTCCCTGTAACTCTAGCACTGTGCTTATACATGCTATTTCCCTGTAACTCTAGCACTGTGTCCTTACATGTTATTTCCATGTAATTCTTGCATTGTGCCATACATGTTATTTTCCTGTAACTCTAACACTGTGCTCATGCATATTATTTCCCTGTGCCTCTACCACTGTTCCCATACATGTTGTTTTCCTGAAACATGTAAGACTGTTCCTTACAGATAAGGTGATTAGCAGGAGTGCCCAGCTAAGACAGGGATTGGTCTTCCTCTATAGAATCACGGTATCAATCAAAACAGCTCACCTCATTATAACACTAACTATGTATATTTATGTATACGTATATGTATATATATATATATATATATATATATATATATATATATATATATATATATATATATATATATACATACAGACAGAGAAATAATATTCTACAAAAATGAAAAATCAGTAAACAAGGCACAGTTTATCAAAAATTTACACTGACTTACCTTTCACCAACTTACCATTTCCATGAATCACTTCACTAATCGATAAAGGAAAATATTTTTTTTTCCAGTCAGGAAAAAGAAGACTACTAACTTGCAGACATAATTTGTGTGAACAGTGGTCCCATGTTTACCCAATGTGCAGAGTTAGGGTTAGGTACAGGGCAGGGGTAGGGTTATTGTTAGGGTCAGCTTACATATGTAAGGTGGGCAGGGAGCCTTGAAAGTACCACTAAACAAGACACATGGGAGCATGCCCATGCGCACGAGCACACACACACACACACACACACACACACACACACACACACACACACACACACACACACACACACACACACTACAAATTAAAGTTTCAGCAGTAGTACTCAGTCCCACTTGCCCTATGTATGACAACTTCAGCAATACCTACCCTTGCCAGTCTGACAATTTAATGAATACTGACTGTAAAAAAAATTGTCAACAAAAACTACTTTTAGCCAATTATACTGTACCCATATAATCCAAGTTATGGTATGGTTATTATTTTTTATGTTATACTTTCTCTATTGCGTACTAACTTAGATATTTACAATTTACTGATTACTAACTTTAATAAATGATGAAAGTTAAACACAGACACTAGGAATACACAAAGCTTAGCATAGAGAATGCTGTGTTGAAGAGCACACAACATAGCACAAAAAATAATAAATGCACAGTATTATGCAAAATTAAGAGAACTGTATTAAAGCAATAACCAGTGGATGGGTATGGGTAATGCTCGATATACCTACAGCTTGTGATCAAAACAGCGCCAGTCATTAAACTGAGCATTACCCACAATCCAGCCTTGGGTTATTGAGAAATTATTCTTTCAGACACATGATTATGCATAAAATAAAAGATATGAAAGGAGAATAGGTGATAAATACTGCTTCTGGCTGCAACAGTATCATTTCCTGAAGTCTTTCAGTCATTCTATAGTGTAATAACATGAAAAGTTTTTACCATGAGGAATCCCCTGCTTTCTAGTGCTGCATTATGAATTGGGGCTGCTCATACTCTGTACCTATCTTCTTAAATCTCTCCTTCACTCCACCACTCCAATAAACCTCTGTGAATATAGACATAAAAGAAACCATGACAGCATGGAATGAGCTGGAATGGAAAGATCTATAAACTATGCTGTGTGGCAGCTTCAACTGAAACACGCTTGTGTGTCTATCGAGCTACATTTGTCAGCCTTTGAATTAATTACTTACTTGGCTTACGATTAAAATTTGTTGGGTTGGCTGTGGTTTACAGCTACTTCTAACTCGTAATTATCATCATCAACCCCCTTTTTTCTCATTTTTATATGAGGTCAGTGTGTTTAACTCTTGCCACTCTCTACATTCAGTATCAGTCTCCAACCTTCTTTGAAATTCATATCGTCTTGTTAAAGGTCTTCTCTAATGTCATCCATATATCTCTTATCTGGATATCCTTGTCTTCTCTTGCCTTCTTCCTGTCTCTCCCAAATCTGCTTTACCATATCATCTTCTGCTTTCTATCATGTCTGACTGAACCACAGGAATCTGTTCCTCTTCACCTTCTCTGCAAGAGCCTACTTTGCCTAGTGCTCTGATGTCCATTTCGTGTCTGTCCTATACATACATGCATACATACATACAAATGTTTCAAGAATGGACATTAATGCCCTTCTAGCTTGCCAATAAACCAAAACACTTGTTCCCATAATAAGTGTCCAGGCTGTTCTTAAAAATATCTAAACTAGCGCTTGCTTTAATGTAATTTGATAGTCTGTTCCAAGCATCAGCTACTCTGTCTGAGAACCAATTAGTACAATTCTCATTCCTATAGAATCTTCTACATAGGTATCTGATGATTCTCTAGTACTTTTTGATAACCCTAAACATTCCCAGAGGTAGTTGTCCCTAAATGCCCTATATACCTGAATAAGATCTCCTCTTAAATATCTGTAAGAGACACTGCACAAGTTCAGATATTTTAGTCTTTCATAATAACTTAGATTTTCACATCCATGGATGCCCTTGGTATATTTCCACTGTACGCTTTCCAGTTTATTCATGCTTGTTTTGCTATAGGGTTTCCATATTGTTATTCCATACTCAGGTTTGGGTCTAATGTAACTAACAAACAATGACTTCATTATGTTTGATTTCCTAATCTTTATAAATCTTTTTCTACAACCTATAGTTCTATGGCATGCATCATGCTTCCATCTCTGGCACTTCATCTCCAGTGCTGCTATCTTACTCAGCTGTTCTGCCTTCACTGTTCAGGATTTTGTGCCACATGTTAAGTACTGGTAAACCCACCATTTTCAAGCACCTTATATCTCAGTTTCCCAGACACATTGCGCTAGTTGGATACAGTATCTCTGATTCTAGATGTGATCTGCTCAATCCTCATTCAGATTTTCCTTCTCCTGAACTACACTATCCACATGCTTGAAGCTGTGAAGCTGTTTACCTATTCCCCTTTTCCCCTTCTGCCTCAATTTTCATCTTCTTCTGATTTTCCTCATTTGGTGCTATGACCAGTGTCTTGCCTGTACTCAGTTTCATCCTATCTGCTCCAGGTTTTACTTTCCATTGTCCTATCATTTGCCCATTCAAAGTCTGTTTGTAGTAATATATCATATGTATACAGCAGCTTTGTTGATCTGTCACCTCTGATCTGTTTGCTGATGTAGTCCATTATCGGTATGAATAGCAGTGGGCTCACAGATGAACCTTGATGTGCACCCAGTCCCATTGGGAACCCCTCTGTGAGCCCAATCAATGTTTGCATTTATGTCATTGTATCCTTGTACATAGCCTGCACTAAATCTGCCAATGTTTCTGGGACTTTGAACCCTCACAGTAATGCTCAAATTAGCTTTCTCGGGACCTTGTCATGCTCTTTCCAAGTCTAGGAATGACCATTTGGACTAATTCCTCATCTATACCTTCTTCTCCGCTACCTGACCCACTGAAACATCAAATCAGTTGTACTGTATCCTCATCTGAATCCAAATTACTCTTTGTATTTATTCATCAATCACCCACTCCAGCATTTTCATGCAGTGTGACAGGAGTTTGACATTTCTGTACTGACCACGTTGTGACCATAGCCTTTCATAAATATTCTCAGGGCCATTTCTCCCCTAACACACCCAACAACTTGAACATATCTGCCATGACTTCATCTTCATGTGCCACTTTCCTTGAATTCATTTTCCTTATTGCACTTTATTTTTATTCTAGAGTGGGGACTTCCTATTTCATCACAGGCCATGCATTAGTTAGTACAGTTTCTGAGGGAGGGGGTTCTTCATTCAGAAGCTTCTTGAAATACTCCTTCCATCTGGCCTTGATGTCCTTAGTACTGGTGAACAGGTTATTGATGACATATTTATAAATGGCATTTGCTGACTGTCTTCTTTGTTTTTCTCTTATTGCCTTGCGACCTGATAAAGCTTCTTTGTGACATTTGTTGAGTCACTTTCCAGAAGCAGGAAGCAGTTCAATGACGTCTTCTTGTTTGCCACTGTCACTGCTGTCTTAGCCTTGTTGTTAGCCAGTCCATATTCTTTATTAACACGGTCCATATTTTCTATCTTCCACTTCTTGCCTTCCTTTCTTCCTTTTGACTGCTTCCTGGGGTTTTGCACACCACTACCAACTTTACTTGGATACCTTATTTCTACAACTAGCTCAACCACAGACCTGTGCTTTGAAAATCACACTCCTGTGTATTGATGCAAGTAATCTATTAAGTGATCTAGATTTGAAAACTATGAAGATTAAATTCCTAAGTTACAGTTAGTGAACAGTTCTTGAAAATATATATAAATCTTGTTATTTAAGGTTTTACTACACAATATTTTGATGTGACCAAGGTCTGTAAATCAGCTTAATTTCGTTAATGTCTAAAGTGGCCATATACGGTAAGAAGCAGCTTTACTGTGTATCTGTAAGGGTAAAACAACCTTCTTGTGTCTGATGTATAACTGAACAGAACTAGTTTTTTTCTTATCACGTAAAGACTTTTACATTTGGAGAAAACTGTATGTAGGGCATTACATCTCATTTTGAGTAAAGAAGTAATGGGGCATACTTTATTTTCATTGCTTAAGGGTAAAATAATATTTAGGAATGTTGGATTTCAAATGGTCACGTATTACACTTAAGTACATAGTGATTTGTTACTTGTCTAGTATTTGCTAAGCAGGTTAGTGAAACACTAGAGACAGAAAGGCCTATCTAGGGACTGAAAGGGATGGTGCCACAACTGGGATAGGATGAAGGAAGCAATGCAGATTAGATGTGGGTTGAGGGATGAGTGAAGAGCTTGTTATGAGGGGCAAATATTTATCTCAAAGAGTTTTGGGATGACAGAGAATGTGGTATCTGTCTGAAAGGGGAGCTTTGGGAACAATACAGGACCTAGAGACAGTAATGGGCTGGCTGATGTAGTCAGAATGGGCACAGCAGGACTGGAAATGGGAAGATAACAGGACACCAGGGATGGGACAGAAAAAGTCAAATGAATATATGAATTTGAAAAGGGGGCATAAGCAGAAGTTATACACGATGAACAAGCAAGCAGGACAAGCACAGTAAATCAAATGGAGAATGGTGGAAAGGCAAGCAGGAAGGAGATTACGTTAAATATAAAGTCAAGATGGAAGGATAAGGTTTGAAACTAGTGATAAGTGATGAAAAAGAGGCAAAGCCAGAGATAGTCATGTAGGAGGCGATACTAGATTCAAAAGGGGAGGGACATGCACACGGGGTAGGCTTCAGCAGATGACAGGGACAGAAGGAAAAAGGGGAAAGGAAAGTGTTACCCATTATGGAAGCAGAACATTGAAGAGATCAAAAGGAAGAATATGAGGGGAACAAGAGGAATGAGAGGAAAGAAGAGCATCAAGTAGGTGAGTTGTTGATTGAGGAGAATAAGAGGAGATGGAATTGGGATACAAAAAGAGTGGCTAGAACTTGTAAGAAGACTACAGGAATGATGGGAAAGGAATCAGATGTACCATAGAGAAGGAGGCAAGATGCAAATACAGAGAAAAGAGCTGGACTAGTGCAACAAGAGAGAAAACATTTGCAGAAAGGAATAGTGAGGTGGTAGGAAATGAAGCAAAGGAAAGCCTTGTGGTGACTCAAAAAATGATTTTGTGATTGAAGTCTCAGTCAACACCATGTTGAGGAAGACAGGAGAGAAACATGTATAAAACATGAAGAAGATGGTCAAGGTGGTCACTGAGTTGAAGGGGAAATATTCTGTGATAGACATAAGGACCTACAACCTATCTGAAGTGAGAGATGATGCGGTAGAAGCATGCTGATGAGGTAAATGCCTGGATAGGGAGTTGGCGATATTCTCAGAAACGTTATTTGTGGCAGCAAGCACCATGCCAAGGAATGAAAAGACTTTGAAGGATGGTGACTGCCAATGGAAGTACATGTGAAAGTTTAGAGATGTATAACAAAGACACCCAATCTACGTCATGAACAGGTTCCATCCTAGCTCAGACCTATCAGTGGAACTCAGGGATAGGTTGGAAGGGCACAGCTCATTGGATGTATATTTAAATTATGGTAAAAGAAGCAGAAATTGTCAAGAAGCAGAAAAGGGGGATATGTATGCATGTATGTATGCAGGCAGTAGACATCAGACAATGGGCGGAAAATATGGCACAGCACAACAAAATTACTGTGAAATCCAATAAGTATGAGAATAAGATGGCCAGCATCAAGCAATGCTGCAGGACAGCAACACGGACATTCATGGTATCATGTAAACATGGGGGAGTGACAAGGGTAACATGGACATTCATGGTATCATGTAAACATGGAGGAGTGTTAAGAGTAATGTGGACATGTGTGATATATGTAAACATGGGGAGTTGGGGGCTGCTGACTAAAAGCTTATTGTATGTTTTCCTGATTGGGCTGCTGGCCTTGCAGTTGTAAAACATGTTTTTCTTATTCTGTATAAGCCCAGTGCTCATGTGGGATTGTTCTCAGTTACTTAGAGCTGCTGTTGGCTTGGCTACTTTGCCTGAGAGTTACAGAGAATCTGCTGCATCAAAAACTGATTGTTGCTAAAAGAACGCAATGAGTATCATTTTGCACTTCTGATGAATATTTGTACTGTATTTCATAAGAGTTCTGTATTAATTGTTACATTTCTTGCAGTTTAGTAAAGATTCAAAGATGAATTACTTCCACTGCTGCTGAAGTACTTAATTACATTGTGTGTGCTAGTTTTACAGGACAGTAGGATTCCTGGAACTTGAGCTCTAAAACCAGTATTTTTATATTAACAGGGCTTTCTGACTGCACTCATGTGGCAGAAGTGTGCAGTAGCAAACCTATCTGAGTTGGGGACTGCTGGCTGAAACCTTATTGTGTGTTTTCCTGATTGGTCTGTAGGCCTTGCTACTGGGAAACTTGTTTTTCTGAATTTATATAAGCCCAGTGCTTGTGTTAAGCTGCTGTCCACAAAGCAGAAATTAGCAGTAGCCTGTATAGATGCAAATGCTTTCAAGTTAAATTTTTCCTTATAATAACTATCTCTGTAACATTTCTCAGTCCCCCTGCTGCTCTAGGAGCATCTGAGTTGCACACAGAACAGTATTACCTTGCTAGTTAGCTGCAGTCCATGTGCCATCATACCAGTTCAGTTAAATCTCCCCACTCTTCTCCCTGGTTAAACCCATAGTAAAAAAAATGAAACCATGGATAGGCACTTTCCTTCTATCTCTGCGGCCAGCCTGGCAATTGTCTCATGTATACTGACAACCACTGAATCCTGAAACAGACAACATATGTGAGAGATATAGTTACACTCAGGCATGACTTTCACATACTAAAATCAAATGACAAATAGGTTGCCAGTACACACACTTTATTTTCCTCACTAAACATGAGGAGGTACTCACAAGTAACTTACCAAAACCTCAGAGACCTCCTGTATGCTGCCCTCAGTAACCACATGCAAACAAAACCAAGTCAACACCAACCACTACAGATAAAAATACACATACCAATAGCTCTACAAGCAAGGCCCAAGGTGAAACACCACACATTCAAACATCTTGGTCATAGGAGATTCCATTGTGAGACACATGGATGCCGCTCTCACCAGGATGGATAAAGAGAGGGTTACAGTCAGTTGCCTGTAAGGGGCCAGGATTTGTCTGATCATGCAAGCACTCAGATTATTCAACCACAAGTATTAGTATCACTCAGTCATGGCCCATGTGAGAGTGAATGACCAGAGATGTACCTCCCTGGACTATATGAAGAGAGACATGATGGGCCTCTCTGAATACATGTCTCAGGCTGGTATGAACCTCACATTGAGCAGTATTCTACCCTCACCAAGAATGATACCACAATACAAACAGAAAATTATTTACTTCAATAATTGGCTTAGCTACTGATGTCATTCCAAGGAGATCCTGTATTGGTAAGCCTCGGATGACATGGTCGACAGACCCCGCTGCTTTGTCAGAGATGGTTTTCACCTGTTGCCACTTGTCTTTTGAATACCAGACAAGGCATTAGCCACCTCATAGTGCCCTTTTGTAGTCAGTGCCAAACCAACAGATCTACAAACATGACAAATTCTTCTAATGCCAAGCTGAAGGCACCACTGCTCAATGCTAAGAGCCTTAACAAGAAGTTGCATTCCCTGGAAGCTCTCCTCACCCTGGAGAATGCTGATGTCTTTGCAGTCATAGAGACATGGTTCAAGGCTGCAGAAAGCATCCCAGCAGTGCAAGGCTACAGTTCCTATCACCCATTCAGACCACCCTCAGAAAGGAAAAGATGAAAGAAAGAGGTGTTTCTTTTTCACAAAAAAATCACACCTCTAGAATGGTCAAGCAGGATGACTTGCTTGAGCTATTCCATGTCCAGCTGACCATAGGCAAAATCCCCCACCATATTATTGCTAGCTACAGGTCCCCAATCATGAACCATGAAAATCACTCCCCATACATGAAGTTACTAAAACACTTACCATTCAGACCAATGCACTAGTCATGGGTGATTTATAACTACCTCTCCATTAACTGAGAAATATACACAACCACTAACATGTAGGCTCAGAGATTCCTGGACTTTATCAATGCAAATGCTCCAGAACAGCTAGTCTGCACTCCCACTGGGATCAAATATCTTTGACATAGTACTCACAGACATGGGTGAGCATTGCACTCCTTTCCCCAGGCGTAATATTTTCATAGGTAAAATCAGATCATAAATCGGTCTCCTTTTAAATAAATGTAATAGTAGAACCTCCATCAAACTCTAAAACCCTAAATAATTTTTCCAAGGCAAATTATCTTCTATTAAGTGATAGCATAGGTAATTTTTAAGCTACCCCTAAACCCAAAAACATGGAGACCTATGCAGAAGTATACGCAAATGTCCTGTACAACCACTTAAACAACTGCATAGAAATGGCAGTACCTGACTGAACTAAACCCAGGTCTTGCTGGAAAAACAAGTCATACTGGTGGACCCCTGCCATAAATAGACTATACAACAGAAGGAAGAAATTAAATTCCTGTGTAAAAGTAAGTGGCAGGGAGCACAGTAGAGAAAAATAAATTCCTCATTAGCCTCAACAGGCAGCTCAGGAAACTAATCTAAGTATGAGACTAAAATAACTAGCCAAGCAAATGATAACCACAAAACATTTTTTAGTTATGTCCAAAATCTTAAGGGAAACATTCAACATTGTGCTGAGTTGGTTGTAGATGTCACTATCAGTACTCACTGAAGAACAAATAGACTGTACAGCACAGAACACGGTCGAGCAAAAACAAATGAGACTTTATTCCACAAACAAAAATACTGGTAGCTGCTTTCACACTATAAAGTGCTTCTTCAGACCATATAGATGAATAAATCAAAAGTCAGTTAAATACAATAAAACCGACTCATCAACCAATGAAATCATAAATTTTTTTCAACGTAACCAATCTTCACCATCATCCAGTCAAATATTATAATTACTTAAAGAGGCTCCTGGTTTTAAGGATGTGTCTCAATGAAACTCATCCATTCAACCCTGGTATCTTATCTGCTTGAAATTTTATAACCCAGTGGTGCTCTCGATTTTCAGTGTATGTTTTATAATTACCCATCCTAATGCTCCTATAAATCTTTTCAACCACTCTAAAAGCAAACATATAGTCAAAACCCTTTGCCAATACATGTTTGGCAAGAGCATTATTTGAATCTCCCTTGGCTATACAATTTAGATGTTCCTTGATATGCTCTTTAAGGGAGCGATTAGTCTTACTTACATAAAATCTCATGCAGACTGTACATCTAGCCAGATATGCCACATCCATAGAATTTCAATTAGTACTCATGCCAAATTTATAAACCACTTCCTTGGACGGATGTATAAATGTATTGGAAGAATCAATATATGAACAAAACCTATATGCCCCACATGGTTGTGTACCTAAGCCAAGTCTATCTTTGTGACCAGTATCTCTTCTATATCTTCAATAACAGAGTTGCTTTTTAAGAATTTCTTATTTTTAAAAACAAAATTTGGTCTATCGTCTATAAAATTGGCAAGACATTCATCAGTTTGCAATATCGGTCAGTTTACCCTAATGACATTATAAATAACACTGATGTCACTGGTATAACTCAAAGGGACAGATACCCTTCTATCAGTATGTTCATCCTGATCTTTCATCCTAGTTAAATCAGAATCACTATTAATATAACTTGAAGAATAATATGGTTGTGCTCTATGTTCCCTATGAACAAGAGAATCTCGATATATCTCATTAACTTCACTGGAATGCTATCCCCTTTCCAGAAACTCTTTTTTCAAAACCTATAAATTCTGTTTAAATATAGTATGTGAACTACTCAACCTTGAGGCTCGCATACTCTGACCTCTAAGAATATTCTTAAAAATATAACCAGGATGCATACTGCTATGTTGTAATATAGCATAGCGTCTACAGCGTCTACAAGATTTCCTGTATAAATCAGTCTTAAAAGTATGTCCCAAACCCTTCGATATAGTGACATCCAAAAAATGAATAGTTTCTCAAGAACATTCATACGTAAACCTAAAAAAGGGGGTATGTAAAAACTCAACAAAATCATCCAGTCTCTGTGGGGTACTATCCCACAGAAAAAATACATTATCCACAAATATTTTGTAAAATTTAACATCTTGAAAAATCTGCCGGACCCAATAACATATTCAAGCTCCCATTGATCAAGTACCATGTTGGCATAGCTATTGGCAGAAGATGTGCCCATAGCTCCGCCAGCACTTTGATGAAATAATAAATCTTCAAACTCAAAAACATTGTTGTCAAGAACTATTTCAAGAAAAAGACATATTAAATCAATAGTCTTTTCATCATAATCACTGTGAACAACAAGATATTCTTTGACCATATCAATACCCTATAAATTAAGGATGACTGTTTACAATGAGACTGCATCCATGGTTACCATATAGTACTTATTACCAATCTCAAAAACATCCGAAAAATTATAAAGATCTTGTAAAAACTGTTTAGTGTCTTTTAGTACAGTCGTAGCTCATGCAAGAACAGGTCTCAACTTCCTATCTACAAAGATAGAGAATGGCTCAGTGAGCCACCCACTACCTGAGACAATACGTCTCACAGGTGGGTTATGTAAATTCTTGTGTATCTTTGGGAGACCTTGAAATAATGGTATTAATGGATTCTCAATCAACAGATAATCAAACAAATCCTTAGTAATCAAGTGTTGTTCAAAACAGCCATGTGCAGTTGCATATACTGTTTGCTGCAAAACCTGAATGAAATCAATCACAATAGGTTGATAGGTATCCCTATCACTCAGCATCTCAAGAATAGAGGTACGATAAAAGTCATAATCTACTACAACAACTGCTCCACCCTTGTCCGCTGGCTCGATTATCAAGCTATCTTCATTGGGTCTATATTAGAAAATCGAACATTCAAAAGTTCGAATGTCATATGCTCGAAACCATATGATCGAATTTTTGAAAGTTTGAATGTTTTAATGGAGATCTCTGTACAGTGCCAACTGGGAAGATTTCCCTTTTCTGCACTGTAGTGCGATCCCGAAGTTGGTATATTTAAAGAGCGGGGGGGTGTGGGGGTGCAGGGGGGCTTGCCCCCTGCTTAAAATGTTCAGGTAAGTTATTTGGGTAGTTTATTTTTTTATTAGATGTTTGAACTTTTAAAAGTTCGATCATATGGTGTCGACTATATGATAGTCAAACTTTTGAAAGTTCGATTATCTAATAGTAATTGTCATTACGTAGCTAAGTCAAATTATGAAAGTGATCCCTATGGGCATTAGAAGTATTAAAAATCAAAGATAAATCATTCTCACATTTCTTACAAAATGCCTCTATAGCAGAACTTGTGTCTGGTTGAAAAACCCAAGGTTTCTTGAAAATATTCATGGTAAAGTCATCATTAAACATAGTTTTTAACATTCAATTTCTCGCAAACATTCTGATATTAATTGCCACTTCACTAAAACCAGATTGCTGCACTGGTATAAAAGACAAACCATGTTGTAATAAAGAAATGTGGGAAGAAGTCAGTTGCTTACTTGAAATATTCAAAACTAAGCTCTTCCTTGGTTGTTCCACATTCACTTCAGAGTTTGCGACTCATTTCTGGAGCATCTCTGCCTCTTCCGCCCTCTGCTCATAGACCTCTCCTTCAATTCTCCCCCCTTTTATTTTGTAGAGACAGAAAAAGGTAGAGTATGATGATCTTCCGAGGCCACCTTCCAACGTACATCTGGATCCTTGGTCTGTTGCCCTTCCCCCAAAGGTCTATTGGATAATCCAATAATCCTACCTATACTCAGCCTGAAGAAATAACTTGCTGGCCTATAAGTTCAGTTCAAATTTCACCCCTCATCACCTCTGGTCACTCCCCATGAAATAGCCCCCTACCATTCCTTTGCCTCAGATCATCACTGCACTGTCTAAAGCTAGAAGGACAACATTAATGGGCCCGGACAGAATCCCAGGGTGCCTATTAAATGGTTTGAAACATGACCTAGCATAACTACTCGGATCTCTGTTTAACCATAATCTCCAGTTAGGCTTTGTCCCAGCAACAGCCATTCCTCTGCACAAGGGAGGGACCAGCAACAGACCCAGAAAACTACTGACCCATATTTCTGTCTAGCTTCATATGCAAGGCTATGGAAAGGATAATCATGAACCTGATTAACAATGACACAGGAGATCCCCAGACTCTAGACCCAACCCAGTTAGGCTTCATCAAGGGCAGATTCTGCCTGCTCAGTCTGGTGGACTTCTTTGTGGAGGTCTCCAATGCCATGGATGAGGGTAAGACAGTGCATACTGCCTACCCTGACTTGGCCAGGGCATCTGACACAGTACCTCTCTCAGTTATTATAGATAAACTCACAAAATTGTGCATAAACCTCTATGTTACCAGATGGATAGTCAAATATCTCACAGATAGCACATATGTTGATAGAGTGAGGGAATCCACACCCAACAGAATGCCAGTCACCACTGGAGTACCACAGGGCTCAGTGCTGGGCTGCCTCCTGCTTGGGATATACTTCCCAGATGTGAAGGCAAATGTAGATGGCATTTGGCTGGCCAGACTTGCTGATGACTGCAAATTGAGGCCAATCACTGACTCCTCAGATAGTGTTGATATCTTACAGAATGGTCTGATGCAGAATAATGATTGGTGTCAGAGCCATGGCCTCAAACTGAATATGAAGAAGGGCATAATACTACCCTTTGGGAAATCAAATACCCCTGTAAATTACAGCATTGATAACACCCCCATAAGAGGGATCCCAGGGGTGAGAGATCTGGGTACTCAGTAATCTAAACTTGAGGAAATCCTTCTCTGTAGCCCAGCTTATAAAAGTAAGGGCATAGCATCCAGATCTAAAGATGCCATAGTACGTCTATATTCTGCCTTCATCAGACCAATAATCTAGTACAATGCAACTTTTGGTATGTACCTGACCAGGCACCTGCAACGGTTGGAGCATCCTCAGAGGTTTTTCACCAGAGAAGTACAGGGTATAACCAACATGTCATATGTAGCCAGATTAAAAGCCCTATCACTGTATTCAGTATCCTACTGATTTCTGAGGGGTGATCTATGCCTGACTCACAAGGCAGTTTCTGACTGGCCATGATGGGAATGTTGCACATTCACAGAACTAACTGTACAAGGGTTACCCATTCCAAAGATCTAAACCTGATCTCTGACATGAATAGATCATGCTGGAGAGACAGCTATATGTCCCAGAGATTGCCCCTCTTCTGGTATATACATATTCATGTAAAGCAGAGCCCTTCCCTTCAAGTTCAATCTAGACCACTGGATGGTAAATCATACATTCATTACTGGGATGGTGCCTGTGTCCCTTATGGACAGAGGCAGTCTGTAAAAATTGTCAAAACCTGGCTTGTTGAACCTTGTTATCTTCCCCCAGGGATAGAACATTTGGTAAAATCTGAGTAAAACTGGATAGGCTTGTAAGGCTTTTGAGCTGTTAGACCAGTAATCTCCTATGACCCTATGAATCTGTGAAAGACAAGAGGGGGATAGTACATGGAGGTGTCAGGTTATGGGCTGGCCAAGTATGTCATATGCCCCCTGACCAAGTATGTAATAAATGAGGGCATGAAATGCAGGCTTCATGAGTAAAAAGATGACCACTCAGCAAAGAGAATGAGGTGCCTACTGGTGGCGCAGTATTTTTTTTTATTTTGTAACATCCTAAATATACTTAAATTCAGAAGTGATGATAGCTTTCTTGGACTGTAAGTTTCAGTCAGATGAAGTACTTCTCTACTAAAGCACTGACTGTACTCACACTAACGGAAGAAATGAGTTATATCATATAGCAAGAACACTTGGCAGAGCCACTGGACACATTCATTTAACTTCTTTATTTGACTGCTGCAGCACATAATGCAACACCCCAACCCCATGTAGAAAATGGGGAAAAGGGGGGGGTGATGATGATGGAGATGATTTGACTGCTGTTGTGTTGTCATGTGTGATCTCCATTCTCAAGTTCTGCAACTTTCAGAACATTGTAACATCCTCAATATACATTTCATTCACGAAGGGTGATAGGCTTTTCAGTTTGTAAATTTTAATCAGCTGATGTGATTGGCTTTCCAAGTGATTTTACGGAGATGTTTCCTATGGGCTGTTAAAACATGAACACAGGAGTTTCCAAATATAGAAAACATATTTACCAAGGTGTGCATGCATATGACTGCGTGTCACTCAAAATGCAAATCCCTCCTACCCATTTTTTAATAATAATGAGTAGTTTACTATTTATAAGCTTCAGTTGGTCTGCCAGTTAGCACATAGGATTATGATTATGAGCTGTTGCCGAGGTGCTTCCTATAGATTAAGGCACAGAGTTTGATTCCTTCCACCTCTATTTAACTGCAGTGAAACTTTAAGCAAGCAATTTAATCAGCCTGTGCTCCTGAGTAACCTATAAAAGAGAACATTTGTGCCCAGTGGGATTTACCTGGTTAACAAGTGGATAAAAAACAAACATAAAATATAAAGCTAAAGGTAGGTAGTTTTTAGTCTAGGCTAAGACAAAATCACACAGAGGTTTTATTTTAACAGGAGAGTGGTGTTAAGTCATGAAGCTCCTGTAGGTTGTTATAATCACAGAAAGGAACTGGGATTAGATATTTTAAGCATTTAACTAAAAACGTAGTTTGTAATGAGCTACCGAGTTTAGAATGGACAATGTTTATCATTCAAAATAATTAGCAATGAAAGCTGATGCCTTTAATATCTATGGGGAAGTATCTTTAAAACATTTTTTAAGGAAGCTTCAAAGATCCTGCCTCCATTTCAAGAGTTAGTATTAAAATGTGTTCAGGCTGTCAGGTGGTAAGACATTTCCCTATGGGTACATTTGATTGTGGACACATGGCTGCAGTGAAACTCAGTTGCAGAGATGAATGACTGTTGCGAATTCACTGCAAGCATGGAAAAGCATGCAGTGCTAAATCTACAACTTCACTAAACCAAGTGCATTTGGGAAGGGGAAGTGACGTATGCTGTGCTTGCTATACATTACTTATGGAACTGCAACCTGCAGAAGTATGTTCCGACATGGGGGGAAATCCTGCATGCTGCTGTAGTCACATTTATGTTCCAGTATGTGTTTTAGGCAATGTTTTCTAGACACTATGAAGGGGTAATGATCCACACACACCATTAAAATAGGTATTGCTCATGGTACACTGCATTTTCACTGCCAATGACATGCCCACTGCTGCTGATACCTGCCATGCCTCCTGTTTATTTATTATTTGTGGTGCAGCGGTAGTGTTGTTGC
The DNA here is from genome assembly GCF_019279795.1 of Protopterus annectens. NCBI lineage: Eukaryota > Metazoa > Chordata > Ceratodontiformes > Protopteridae > Protopterus > Protopterus annectens. The sequence continues at coordinate 125,896,770 of NC_056748.1, read as the reverse complement.
CTCACAACAAGAGGTTCTCCCATTCGATTCTCAGCTGGAGTGCGGGGAGTGCTTTCTGTGTGGAGTCTGCATGTCCTCCCCGCGGTGTTGGGTGGGTGTTTGAAAGATATGCATAAATGGGCGTGCCTTTGTTGAAGGTTGGACATCGAGCTGGCACCGCGGCGTTCGTGAAAATCTACTGCCAATTATAAGCGGACAGGAGTTCCGCTGTGGCGACCCCTAACCAGGAAAAAGCCGAAGGACACTGTTTGTTAACCGGGTTAGTCCAACTGGGCTTGTGGCCCATTTTCAGTGGAGTCCCGAGGAGAAAAGCTCCAGTACATAGTATGAAATCAGAGATTTGGAACATTACAAATATAAAATTTAAAATACAGAAATCTGCAACATTACAAAATATAAGTACAGAGGTTTGTCAAACTTGGAAAAGGCAGAATTACAGAAAGTTGCCACATTAGTAATAGATAATGTGAGTATCATATGTCAATATTAGTATGTACAGGAATAACAGTTTTACAGTAATATATACACTACTTTGCAATTAAGAGGTTGTCAGTTTGAGAATATGTGTAAAATAGGCTAGAGGATGGTGTGCAAAAGAAATAATTTTGGAAAGATGTAAAGAGAAAGACCTATGACATATTGTTACATTTTGCAAAGAAAAAAATATTTAGGTGTGAAGTTAGTGGTGTGGGTGTTTTAGGTGGGAGCACGTGAAGGACATTCCCATTTGGAGGCCAGATGGGAGAGAAGCATGGATTTGAGGTTGTTATGGTTTGGTATGTTACGTAGTGGTGTGGGGAGAGCGTTCCACAGTTTGGCTATGGTGTGGGATAGCAATAGTTGGCCAGGTGAGTGTAGGGGTTTGTGTACATGTAAGAGGTTTTGGCCTTTGTTGTCTGTAAGTGCTTTGATGGCCATGTCCATTATTTAACCCTGTGCTGGGCACTTGGTTATTATGTGCATGCGTTACATGCTTCTCTGTGCCTGCACTGAATCTTTGACAGCCATATCTTTTGCAGCTGAATGCCACTTTAGCCATGTGTCCCAACCTAAATGTACCTGTAGGGAGATGTCTTGCTACCTAATAGACTGAATCCAGTAAAAAACAGAGGTAAACCTTCCAAGATATATGACAATATCTTATTAGCAATAAAATTATAAATAAAGAACTTATTGAAAGCGAAATCCAATGATATTTGGAAGGTTTCATGAGAATAATACATTTTTGGCTAGATTCCAATATATATATATTTTTTTTGCAGGGGGTATTCAATCAACACTGCATTTGTAACCTTTATTGAACATGTACATTGGGCTACTGAGCAGTTGGAGCCTGGTCTAGATCTGTTTATTGATCTATCAAAGAATTTTGGTTTTATTATTCAGTTAGATATTATATGGAACTTAGAAGGTGTAAAAATAGTACAGATGTCCTAAAATGGGTCTGGTCCAATCTTATAGGAAAACAAACTATAACCAAAATAAGCATTTTAAGCTTGTTACACAAGGATACCACTCTACAGTGGTCAACTACTTTTTGTTGTTGCCATGAAACAACTAGCACATTACTTTGTTACCTATTAAAGTTTATACTGATGATGTGCCTGTTCAGCTCAGGTAATGGTGTTGTCTCTGCCCTAGCAATTTTCTGATCTGATTTTGACATCATACAGAACTAGGCTAAAAGTCAACCTGCTGCCTCTTGTTTTATACCAGCTGAATGGTCTTAGCATGTTTCACTTTTGGGAAGTGCAAATGGATCTCTATTTGAATCTTGGTGTCAAGGTTGATAAGTGTAGAAATTTACTAGAAATGTGCTGTATTATAATTAGAAGACCCTATTTCAAGATGGACGTAATCATTTTACTTGGATCATTTATGCTAGTGTGCATCTTGGACTATAATTTAAAAATATATTCCAGGTGTGGTGAGGTGATTAATGAATTAAGGTGATTTATTGTACCTTACTTAAATATATGACAAAGCACATCCATTCATTCATCACAGTAAATTTATGGTATGGCTAAAGAACTAACACTTAAGAACATAATTATATGTATGTTGGGTGTCATCACCTTTAATGGAGTCATTTGCACCATGACATAGCTGGATAAAGCCTTAACCATGAACCAGATGAGCCAGTATCAGTTAGTGGCCCATGCTATAGATGAGAAAGCCTTAACCATGACCCAGATGACATAGGATCAGTTAATGGCACC
>NC_056748.1:125824551-125889551 GCF_019279795.1 Protopterus annectens | reverse complement strand
TATTTTTCCTTCTTCTCCCCCCTCATATATATATATATATATATATATATATATATATATATATATATATATATATATATATATACACACACACTCAGCCACTTATTTAATCATCATTAGCACTTCCTTTACCGGTAACCCCATGCACTGCTTCACCTGATTCTTCTTTAATGACATTATCATTCTTTTCGGAATAATCTTCATATATATTTTATAGTCAATACTGACATTTTTCATCATTCATTGAACTCATTACTACTACCAACCCCTTTTTTACCTGCTCTTTGTCCTGCCTTGTCTCTACTTTATTTTTTTCTTTTTCTTTTTTTCTTTTTCTTTCCTTTTCTTTTCTTTCCCTTACTTTGTGATTTTGGATTTAAGTTTCTTGTCTCTCAAATGAATGTTGATGCTTAATTATGTTAACTGTCGCATGATTGTATTTGCAACCCCTCTGTAGAATTAAAATACGATTATGCTATATCTACTGTAATGTCTCTGTACAGTGTTCACAATACTAACTTCTGTACTTGTTATGCTGTATAATTGTAGCTAGTCTTTTTTTTGCTAAGTTTTTAATACCTTAATGAATTTATACATGGAGCTTTTCTCCCCGGGCCTCTGCTGAAAATGGATATGTATCCAGCTAGAGTAGCCCGGTCAACAAAAATAAATAAATAAATAAAAATTAATCTGTCATTACATCTCAATTTCTTACCCAAAAGTGGGAAACTTCTTCTTTTCATCCTTTCCAGTACTTTTGTTTAAATATCATTCCTTCTATTTTTCTTTATTATATTCGTATTATATTCATATAATTTCCTTTCTTCTTCTTTACTACTTTTCTCTACTATTCTTTCCCTACCCCTTTCTCTACTATTCTTTCAGAAATTTCTATTTTCTTTCATCTTTTCCTTCTTCCTTTGTTGACTCTCTCTAATTTTAAGTATGTATTTTAAACTTTTCTTTGTATATCATCCACAACTTTGTCAAACTGCCATAAAATGGCTTCATATTCATATGATTTCCCCACAGTTGCCCTTGTTCTTTTGTAAGACATGCCAATCCTGCAATTTCATATAATTTTGAACTTCCTTAGATTTTTTTTCTTTCAGTTTCATTTGTATGCACATACATTACTACTATTCTAAACACCTTCTGCCCCTTCCTTACATCACACTCTAAACTCCCCCCACTAATACCAACATTATAGCTAATATTTTAATCTCTTCATTTTAGTAATGCTACAATATCTGAACATGTATTGCTCCCAATACCCCACACCATTTTTCTTTAACATAGCTCAAATTCAAGCATTTTTATTTTATCTGTACATCTTATGTCAAGTAAACACATTACATCTGCATCTATTTTTTTCTTTTTTTTTTCCATTTTTCAGTTCATCTTTTGGCTTCTTTTTTCTCCTTTTCATCACAGAACATCCAGCCTTGTTTTTTTTTTTAAATCAGAGCTCATACATCCCTCTTCTTCCTCTGTTTCTAATATCCCAAACTTGTTTCCCATCTCTACTTGTTCTGTTCTTCTTTCGGCTTAGGTTAGGGTTCGCCACAGCGGAACTCCGGTTCGCTAATGATTGGCAGTAGATTTTTTATGGGTGCCGAGGTGCCAGCTCAATGCCCAACCTTCAGCGAAGGCACACCCATTCTGCGCATGTCTTTCGAATGGCACTCAACTGCGGGGAGGACATGCAGACTCCACACTAAAGGCGCTCCAGCCGAGAATCGAATGGGAGAACCTCTTGCTGTGAGGCAACAACGCTACCGCTGCACCACCGTGGCTATTGTTTCCCATCTCTACTTGTGATTATTTTTAATGTATTAGTTTGTAGATTTAATCTAGTGCATCTTTTCCTATATTTTTATCTTGAAATTCCTCATCCCCGACCTTACCCCCACTCCATCCTTTTGTTATTCACCTTTACCCTTTCTTGTTTAAAAACTTGCTCTTCCCCCTTATTTTCCTTACTTCATCTCTCTTCATTAATTTTTGGACAGTCAACCAAAAATGCTCCCCACTTCCACATTTTCTACAAAATCGTTTACAGGTTTTTCTAGAATGTCCAACCTCCCACACTGCCCACAGCTTATTTTTGCATAACTCTAGAATAAATTTGACTCATCCCACAGGAAAAAATACACACACTTTTGGCTGCCCCATTACTTAACACTCCTTTCCCTCACTTATTGCTATTACTATTATAATTACATTAAGCATATGCTGTAACTTGTTATTTTCTCTCTTTAAAGTTACATAAACTTCTGATCCTCCAGTTCATACTTTTCTGTTATCCACAAGTTTTTTATATCATGCAAATCCTGACATAAACACAGAAAGGGCATTATCAATTATCTTCTATTTCAGTTGTTCCAAATTGTAACAACAGCTTTATTTTTAATAATATATTTACATTTTGATAAATTTAGTCCTTCCATGGATATGTGGTATTTCTCCTTTCAAATTCATTAACAAATATTTCTGCTAATGTAAATGTTTCAAATGTTATTTCACAAAAAGGTTCAATTCCTATTTGTGTTAATGCCTAACATCAGACAAATTGAATCCTAAAGCATAAATACACGATCTGAAACACAGTACCAGTATATTTGCTGATCAAACTTTGTTTTCACCCATAAAGCATATATTTTCCACCAGCTTTCAACAGCTCCAGTCTGTCTGCTTTGTACTTGCACATCTTTTTTCTGCTATCTTTCGCTGGAATCTGCTACTGCAGCTACATAAGTCTTTACTCTGGAAACACTGCTATCAGCATCTCTCTGTTTACTATTCTCTGTCCCATCTTTCTGAAGCCCAGAACATTGCATTCCCTCAAATTCAGTTATTCTACTGGCCTGGCGTGTACTATCTGTATTCATACCATCATTTACAGCATCCTTCAGTCTTTCTGTCATGTCCTCACTGGAAAATATTTTGTCCATTGCTACACTCACTCCACTGCATGGCTACTGATTCTCCAGGTTCTGCTTCTTATCATTTTTTGTCAAAAAAAAAAAAAAAACAGTTAACCAGATCCCCTGATGCCACAATATCTAGCTCCAAAACATATTTTTCCTGCTGAATTACAGTTTATTTTCCCTCCTTCTCCAGCTTATCCCCAGTCACAACCTCCATCTTAGAATTAGAGATCACCATAAACAGCCCTCTGGCACCACTTAGTGATCACTTCAGAAAGAGTAGATGTTCTTTATTTATTGTCACATGTTATATTTACATTATTTATATATTATACATTTTTTACATTTTTCATCTAAAATATAATACAGTCCCATGTACTTTAATCATTCTCCCCACCATTTTTTCCATAACCAAAAAAGTATCTTCCTCAAAATTTCAGATAATATCCATTTCCCCTAAAATTTTATTTAATTCAGTCTCTCCGTCTATATCATCCATAAAATATAGAACAGTTTTTATCAATTCATTTCACCTGTTTTCATTTACTATTACCATGGTGCCCATATTGTAACATATTCATATTTTACATACTTTCTCCAATAATAACTTCAATCTTGAACAATTAAAAAAATGTGTGTTTCAACATTCCCACAATAATTACAGATTATTATTTTGTAAGGCATATAAGCATTGACAGGTAATTTACTTAGTATCAACCACCACATAAAATCATTACATACATAAATTGTTCTATACAATGCAGGTCTTATTTTAATTGCGTTTCTTTTTTCATTTTGTAGGTGCTTCCCTGGGTAAATATAATAATGGTCATTCATTATATTTAAATACCATTCTTTTCTGAATTTTCCTACATTTTTTATATTCAATTTCCATAAACAGATGTTGCTCTGATACTCTTTTATACCTTCTTTTACGTGTTTTTCCATCTTTTCTCTAAACATTTTCTCTCTCCCAAAATAATTATATTTATATTTCATTATAACATCTATTAAATTCCTTTTTTTCTTTTAATCCTACCGAAGCTTTATAAAGGTTCAGAGAAGCTGCATTAACAATTGGGTCAATTAACCCTAATCCTCCTGTCTCTTCTTTAACATACAAAATCCATCTTCTAACTGGATTTAACCTTGATACCCATATAAATGAAAATGCAATAGGCAATAACTCTTTTTCATACTTAGTTGTGAATATATATATATATATATATATATATATATATATATATATATATATATATGCTAGATAAGCAATTTTACCCAAAAGAATAGACTTTATTAAATATACTTTTTCTTATATAACAGTTTATATGACTTCCAAAACATAGATATCTTTCTTAGTTTCTATTAAATTTTCTCCCACTGCTTATCGCTATGCATATTTGTTCCAAATATTATTCACAAAATATCTATAACCTCATCATTAAACTGAATACCATCTATGTTATCCATTACCTGTATCCCTTTACTTTTGACTTTTTATATATATAAACCAAGCATATTTAAATACTGATTTAATTTTCTGATTTTCTTCTTTCAGCCAGTCCTTATTCTTAATAAATAAAACTATATCATCTGCAAGAATTATTGGAATTTGTACTTCTGTTATTTTATATCTTGCCATTTTCAATACACTGTTCATCTTATTGGCAACCACATTCATAACTAATGCAAATGAAGTGCTACTTGCTGGACATCCCTGCCTTATCCCACAATCTATTTTTATTTCTTCACGTAATTATCCTTTTAATGTCACTCTTACATTATTATTATTATTATTCCCATATAATGGCATAATTATTTTTATTATTTTATTTCTTATATTATAATCTCTTAATAAATCCCATTAACCAACATATTGTATTCCATTCAATGCTTTACTCATGTCTGCTACCATAACTTTAGTTTCCACCTTTTTATCTATATTATCATCTATCATTTCTCTCAATATTCATAATAGATCTTAACTTCCTTTCCATTTTGTATCAAAAATCATATAATCAAGCAATTTATCTACACTATTTCCTAGTCTTTTCCCTATTATTATCATAAATATCTTATAATCTGTATTATTCAGCACTATTGGTCTCCAGTTTCTTTTATCCGCTTTTTCTCCTTTTTTTCCATATAAAATTCATGACCTCAGTGTATATTTCTTTTTTCTACTATTCCTTTTTCTAACCATTAATTTAATACTGCCAAAAATACACGTTTTGCCATCCTTCCATGCTATTATACATGTAATATTCAATGCCATCCATGCCCATAGCTTTGTTACATATTTAATTCTTTTAAAATTTTATTAAGTTCTTCTACGATTATATTTTTCCATATTCTTATCCTCTTTATTCACATTTTTAACTTTCCATTGTTGCCTCTCTTTTATCTCCTTCTTTTTAAAGGTATTCTCTGTATACTTCCTTATTACTTCAAATATTTTTCTCATGTATTCACTCTTTCTCCTTCAGTATTCTTCAGTTCCCTTGCTATTTTCTCATCTTATCTTACTATCTTATTTAAATAAGAGTCGCCTCTTCTTTTTTCCCTTGTAAAAATACCTTTGCTTATATAGCATTTCCTTAAGCTTCTCCTGATTCATGTCATATATCTTCTTCACCTATTCATAAAAAAAAAATTCTTCTTTTTGAAACTTCTCTAAATACTTCCTGACTCAACTGCCTATATTTAGTTTTTCTTTTCTTCTCCTCAAAGCTTAACATTCCATAAAACTCTTTTATTATATATTTTCTTTAAAACTTATGCACCAATTCATCCAGTTTTCATACAAAATTCTTATATTTACATGATCTTTCCATAACTGAATAATCTCTCTTCTGTCTTCCTCATCTAAATCTTTTTCATTAAACCTCTTAATGCCTTTACCTAGGCTTATGTATCCTTCCTTTTCCTGCACTTCTCTCCAGATGATCTGAGAAGCCTGTTTACTTTATTCCTTGTACAATTTCCAGACTATCAGATATTGCAAAATAATTAATTTTATTTTTTATCATAGTTCTTTTATAAGTCCAGTGTTTATTATCCCATATATAACTTTCTACTTTTCATTATTTCATATACAGCCTCAAATCTCTTCCTTCTTTCTTTTTCTTTTCTTAAATCACAGTTAAAGTCCCCCAATAATATTATTTCCATATTCACTCCTACATAATTTAGATTTTTTTGAACATTGTCTTTCTTTCTTTTTTGTAACATATGCATAGATTGCAATAGTTTTATACACACCCTTTTTCTACCTTATGTCTATCACCACTGTTCTACATAATTCTGCTATAGTATAATCTAAAACTTTTATTGTTTCATTACAGAACACAGCAATTCATGAACATGTATCTTTCCCATAGTATAAATATTTCCACCCCATAAATCTTCTCGTTTTACCTTTCTTCTTCTGTTAATATTCATATGTCTTCTAATATAATTATATGCATATCAAGTAATGCACACCATTCTAAGACACCTATTTTTCTTTTATTAGTCTTTGTATTAACATTTATAGCTAACATTTTCAGCTTCATTTTAATATGTTTATTGTCCCTTCCAACTTTATTCTTTACCTTTTTTATTTTCTTTTACAATTACACCTTTAAACATCCTTTTACTATCTTTCACCCCTTTTCCCTATAGAATTCTTTTTTCCTCTCGCCACTTTCCAGTTTACATATTCATCTTCACTTGTTTCCTCTAAAAGTTCATCCTCCTCATTATTTTAATTTTTTCATCTACTGTTTTTGTTTATTATTTTCTTGTTTAGTAATCTTTTCTTCATGTTCCGGTTGTATAATTCTTTCTATATTATGTACACATTCCTATATCAGCTCTTGTTCTTTAACTTCTATATGTTCATAGGTTCATAGGTGTGTACTAGGCTAATGGCCCTTGAGCCTTTACAAGCCTAGCCCATAGGATTACCTTGGCATTGTGCCACCCGACATGAATTCCCAGTGCCTCTGTCGAGTAGAGCCACTAGAGTGATCCCCAGGGTGATTTTTTTATTTCCCATCCACTCATCAAGATTTCTCTTGAAGAGGGCCAGCCAGTGGGGTGCTCTGTCTGACATAAATGGGAAATCTATTCCATAGTATGGGTCTGGGTTATGAACCTGTCCCTCCAGCATGTTCTGTTGATTGTGGTAATGAGGTTTAGGTATGTGGCGTGTGTGGTGTGGAGGGATTGGGATTTCTTTAGATGTAGCATTTCTACTAGAGCTGGGTCGACATGGCTTTGTAAGTCAAGCAGAAATCACCTCTAAGTAGACAATATGAAACAGAGAATAGTTGGAGTTTTTTGAGTCTGTCCAAGTGTTTAAGGCCTAGGATCATCTTTGTGAGGTACTTTTGTGGCCTTTCCAGTTGTTGCAGGTGTCTGATGAGGTACATGCCAAATGGGGATTGTACTCAATGACTGGCCTAATGAGGGAAGAGTAGAGGGAGACAATGACCTCTTTCTTCCTGGATGCAAAACCCTTAGTAATGAGATGTGCCACATAGAAGGACTTTCTGACCACAGTGGCAATGTGGTGGTCAAAAGAGAGGTCGCTGTTAACCTGTGTTCCCAGATCTCTTATAATGCCTTCTGTGTTCTTTGGACTTCCATCGATGTGGTAATTCATGGGAACTGAGTTTTTCCCAAAGGGGATGATGACACAATTTTTGGCATTGAGCTTAAGGCCATGGCTCTAACACCAGTCGTTGGTCTCAGTGAAGCCTTTCTGCAGGATGTCAACATCACTTGGGGAGTTAATAATAGCTCCTAACTTGCAATCATCTGTGAACTTTGCCACCCAGAGTGCCTTTGTGTTGGCCTGGACTTCAGAGAAATGGATATCAAACACTAGAGGACCCAGGACCGAACCCTGTGGGACTCTGCTAGTGATAGGTTGGCAGTCTGACTTTGAGTCAGCTACTTTCACACTGTGGGTTCTATCTGTGAGCCAGTTTGCAACCCACCTAGTGATATAGGGGTTGATGCCTAGCTTAGTGAGTTTTTCTATGATTCCTGAGTGGGGAATGGTATCAGTGGCCTTGGACAGATCAAGTTAGGCTGTATGAACCACCTTGCCTTCATCCACAGCTCTGGTGATTGACTCAAAGAAGTCAACCAGGATGAGCAGGAATGATCTACCCTTCACAAAACCAAACTATGTGGGATCCAGAGTTTGGAGATTCCTTATATCCTTGTTTATTAGGTCCATGATGATGTGTTCCATAGCTTTGCATATCAGACTCATCATGCTAATGGGGCGATAGTTCCCAGGGTCTGTAGTCACACCTCCTTTGTGGAGAAGGATGACTGTTGCAATGCTCCATTTGGTAGGGACAAAGCCTGAAGTGAGGCTGTGATTGAACAGGGCACACAGGTATGGTGCCAGTTCACTCTGTAGTTCATGTAGAACACAGACAGGGATAGTGTCAGGTCCCATTGAAGCTGTATTCTTGTCCTTGGACATTGCAGTTTTAACCCGTACAGCAGTAATACTGGGTGCATGGCAATTTACTGGTATTCTTCAAAATCCACCCATACATTTCCAGTTTGCCCAGATTTTTTACACAACAGATATCATTTCTTAGCTTCATGCCCCAGCTTGCCACAAATAGCACATTTTCTTTTGTCACAATTTCTGATCAAGTGATCATCTTTTCCAGAACAATAAAAAAAAACTTGAATTTGGTTGTCCCTTGTATTTAAGAAAACATATGTTGCCTTCAATATTTATCACACTTGGAATATATATGATTTTTTTTTCATTTTCCATTTTCAAAATCACTCCACATTTTCATTCCCCATTCCATAAACCTCCATTATCATACATTTTTGTAGTGACCTTAACATCTTTACATAAAGTCTTTAAATAGTCCTTTAATAACACTTTTTTCTCAACTTCAGTTTGAAATTGCACAAAAATCCTTTCTTTTGTCTCTCTATTAAATGCTTGTACTACATATGAATTCCAAGGATTGCAGTCTTTTTTACTTTCAGATTTTTCTAGGAATTCTTCCATATATTGCCTCAAACAAAATGTCGCAATATGTCTCCTCATTAATATGTATAAAGGCTCTTGCCTCTTTAGGTGAAGTGCAAAGCCAGGAATCACTTTGTCCCAAACCTCATACCTTTCAAGCATTTTTTTTTCTTTTTTACTGCTCAGCCTTACCATGAATTTCTTTCTTGCCTTCTTCCTTCCACTCATCTCTCTCCCCTTCTTTTACCATTTGTGCATACGTCTTTTTTTCTACAATCTGTCTTACCTCCTCCTACTGTATTTTGCCCATAATCTCAGTCCACAATGCTGCTATCTCACTTTCAGGTTCACTCTGGCTCAACATTTCTTTTAAGGAAACATCCCACAACCATCATGATTGGAGGGATGTAATTACACATTCTGATTGATATCAGTTGTCTCATTAGAACAAACCCTTCTGACATAAGTATTCTGAGTCCTGTGAAGGTTCGACCACTTCACTTCCTTTTTTCCTTCAGTCCACCCTTTTGCTTCACTATCACTGACTTCTCTACAGCTCTGACAACTAGCATATTATGTTCAGACTCCACTAACTTTGCAGAATCCTCTCTCATCTGTCATTCATCACTTACTCCTTCTCAGACATACATCATCACCATATTCCTTCCTGCTTCTCTGAGCCACCTACATGCCTGGAATGGAAGCAGGAAGTGTAACCACTCACAGCATCCCCATATGCTATAAGTAGTAATTTTTTATTTGTTAACAAATATATATATATATATATATATATATATATATATATATATATATATATATATATATATGGATTCACTTTATAATCTCGAAATACTAAAATACAGAATTTTAGTATCTCAAGACTATAAAGTCGAAATCCCAAAAAACCGGAACCCACAACCGTGAAATTCAAAATTGGGATCATTCACATACACACACCACCAGACAAACAAGCACACATACACCTACCTAATGAGACTACAACAAACAAAACAACACACACAAACACAACATAACAAACAAACACACCTACCCTACCTATAAGCAAGGGGGCAAGCCCCCTGCACCCCCCCCACCGCTACTTATATATGTTAACTCTTAGGTCGCTAAACAGACAAACACATAAAACTCACCACTACACACACACACACACACACACACACACACACACACACACACACACACACACTAAAATCCCTACCCAATTCCCTTACAAGACCACTTACCTGAATCCTCAGCTAAATCTACAAACTGCACCACATGTCATGAATGCGACAATACAACAGCAGGTTCGACATTTCCGCATTCAATTTTATGAAGTTTTACATAACTGCACTTTCGACTTTATGGTCTCAAAATACTAAAATTTGATATTTTAGTATTTCGAGATTATAAAGTGAAATTTTATATATATAGATATATTATTTACATACTTAATATTTACATTATTATATTTTTCCAATATCTTTGCCTAAAATCCATTTCCTATTATATTTAATTTGATTGAATCTCTCATTCCAAATTGTCAATGCAACATAAAAATAATTCTGTCCATTTTCTTTACTTCTTGTTTTCACATTCCATAGTAACCATATTCTATCATGTCCACATTCAAAATTTAAAATACTTTTTAATGATATGTTTAACTATTTATTTCCATAAATTCTTAATTCTATCACATTTCAAAGCCACATGTTCTGCAGTTTCTAATTTGCCACCCTTATTACAGTTTTATCTTGTTTTCTTTTATACTGCATGTTCACTTTTACAGGCAATTTACTTATGGATAATCTCCATAAAAACCATTACATTATTTTATTTTTTACAGCTTTCATATCTCCTTAATGCAGCTTTCTTCTTATTAATTTTTAAATCTTTCCATGGATCAACAAAATAAACGTTTTCTATTATATTAATATACCATTCCTTTCCTTTCTGCTTTTTTCTACATTCTTTTTTTATGGCATCAGGTATGGCTTTGTAGAGGTCATTTATAAAGACTGAGAAAAGAAGAGGTCCCAGTATAGAACCTTGGGGAACTCCTATGGTGTTGGGTAGGAGACTTGAGAGCATATTCTGCCAGAGTACCGCTTGTTGCCTATCAGAGAGATAGGCATGGAACCAGGCCAGGGTTTGGTTATCTAGGTGGAGATTTTTTAGGGTGTTATGAAGTAGCTGGTGGTTCACCATATCAAAGGCCTTTGATAGGTCAAGAAAGAGAGCTGATGATATTCTTTTCTCATTCCGGTTATGGTTAATGGAGTCAGTAAAGAGAGAAGGGCAGTGGTTGTACTATGGTTGGGTCGGAAGCCATGTTGAGAACTGGTTAGCAGGTTATTCTGGGTAAGATAGCAGAGTAGTTGTTTGTGTATGCATTTTTCCATGATTTTGGCTAATGGAGACAGTATAGATATGGGCCTATAATTTGATAGTTCTGTAGATGAGCTACCTTTATGGAGTGGTATTACATGGGATATTTTCCATATTGAGGGGATTGTGGATTCAACTATGGTACGATTGATGAGTATCGAGATGGGGTAGGCTATGACATCAGCAGCTTTTTGTAAGTATTCAGCTGGGAGAAGGTCAGCAGAGAGAGTAGTTGGTTTAAGTTTCTTCAGTAAGGATCGAATATAGTCGGTTGAGACAGTTTGAAATTTAAAGGTGGGTTTGGACTTTAGGGTATTTTCTGTTTTAGGGATGCTGACAGTTGGTAATTGGTTAGCTAGTGATTGTATGGTGTTAGTAAAGAAGGTGTTAAAGGAATTGGCTACTTCTTCTGGTATTTTATCACCTAGCATTTCTGGGGTAGGAGTTGATGATTTGCCTGGACGGAGAAGATTATTTAAACCAGCCCATACAATACGCAGATGACTCGACATTAGTTTGTTCTGATCCATCTCTTGCTGACCTCTTAACTAAAACACAATCCTGTTTTACTGCAGTTGAGACCTGGCTATCGGGACGTCAACTGATTCTAAATCCAAAAAAAACCAAATTAGTTCTCTTCCACCCTGCACAAAAGACCACTCCCACATCCTTCACTATACATTCCAAAAATGGAACTATTATCTCCCCGGATGCCAATACTAAACTATTAGGAGTTACCATTGATAATAAACTTAGATTTGATATACATATCAATCAGACTATTAAAACTGTTAACAAGAAACTCGGGACACTTTATCGCATAAAACCCTTTCTTACTCCATGTGCAAAAATGGCCACTGCCCGCTCTCACCTTCTCTCTACCCTCCTGTATGCCTCAGCTATTCTTACGAATCTTAATATATCTGACCTTAACAAACTATCATCTTGTTATAATCATATAGCCAGATTTGCAACAGGGATGCCTTATAGAACCCATCACTGTACGAACCTACAAAACCTGGGTTGGATTGAATTCCCAAACCTTCTCCAGCAGAGCCAACTAATCCTGGCTTTTAAAATTCTGAAACAATCTGACAAAACTCCTGCACTGACAAAGTTGATTACACCTTACAACAATCTCAATAGTTTACGCTCCTCAAACAAGCTCCTAGCTCAAACAGTCAAATCCAATAATGGAGGGGTGACGACTCTTTGTCAATGCCATTGGAAAGAAATGGAACTTCCTCCTCCAGTCTCACCAACATTTCCTCACTAAACCTATTCAAAAAAGATTAAATCACCATCTCAAATCTCATTGGCTCTGCCAGTGTGCTAGCCCGGATTAACTCTCCCTTAGCTAGTGAACATCTTTTTTTTAGGTCTAACCTTTTAAACCTAAATTTCCTCTCTCTCTTTATACCCCTCCTACCCCCCCCCCCCCGTTTTTAACACTGGCTATAAGCAATCCTTCTTGGTCAGACTAGTAAGAGAAAATGTATGTTGTAGTCTGTGCCCGATAACACTGGCTATAAGTAATCCTTCTTGGTCAGACTAGTAAGAGAAAATGTATGTTGTAGTCTGTGCCTGAGACTAATTTGTATTCTATGAACATGTAATTACTTACTGTTAATGTGGAGCTTTTCTCCCCGGGCCTCCGCTGAAAATGGACATGTATCCAGTCGGACTATCCCGGTCAACAAATGTAAAATAAATAAATAAATAAATTTTCCATAACACAGTTTTATTCTGATATGTTTTTATTTCTTCATTATGAATACTTTTACCTCTCTTCTTTACTTCCATTCCTTCCTGTACATCTTTATACTTATAGTACATTATCATTCCTAAATCGTTTTCTTCCTTCATATTACTTCATGATACTTTGTATGAACTTAAAGATGCTGCATGTACAATAGGATTAATTAGAGCTTAATCTCCTTCGTCTTCTTTCATATAAATGTTCCACTTTTAACCAGGTTCAACCTAGAACCCCTGAGGAAAGAAAATATTAACATAATTTCTTTTTCTTATTTCACTGGTATCATATAGACATTTGGTACAGATGCTATTTTGCCTAATACCATACTATTTATTAAATATGCTTTGTTTTCATATGAAAACCTATATGTTTTCCAGAATGTAAACATGTATTTTATTTATTTCATCACTGTGTCCCATTGTAACTGTAATGAAGGGGGTGTGTGACAGGAACTGTAACACACCCCCTGCATTGTGAAAGTGCTGTACAGCACTTTACATTAAAATACTGTCCTTGGACACACACCTCTGAACCTCTTAGAGCAAGAAGTCTGGAAAAAGGCAATAGTAAATGCGGGACAAAATGCCAGAAATAGGAACAGTTTTTAAATATTGCTCTTACAAACTTAGAAAGTTGATAAAATGAAAGGTTTTGCATCACCATGGAGTTTCATGAAGAGTTTGTGGTGTGAAACTGACATGCTAATATTTGATATAGTGATACATGTATATTTAAAATGATTGTACTTTTCCCACTGTATTTGAAGTTTAAACGTAGCTGAGCGGGTTTGCGCGTGCTCAACAGTGCTTAAACATCATGAAAAAGCTATATAGAAATGTACAGCTGAAATCTTCACTGATGAGTTAGCTTAGTGATTAGAGTTCCAGCTTTGCATGCAGTAAGTGCACGGTTTGAATACCAAGACAGGCCATTCAGCTTTTACATGCGAAAGCATTGTTAAATAATTTTATTTTTTATTTAGTGATGTAATTGGTATTTGTTAACCAGGGTAGTGTAGCTGGTCCAAATCTCCAGTGTCAGTGAATATATGATGTGAACTCCCCCATAGGTTCATAGGTAGGTACTAGGCTATCGGCCCTGGGGCCTATACAAGCCCAGCCAAACAGGTACCCTGGCATTTGCCACCCAAGAAAATTATTTTCCTGTGCCACTGTCGAGCAGAGCCACAGAGGTGATCCCTGGGGTGAATTTCCTATTTCCCATCCAATCATCAAGATTTTTCTTGAAGAGTGCTAATGAAGAGCTTTGTTTGATATAGATAGGTAGTTTATTCCAGAGTATGGGAAGTCTCTGGGACAGGAATCTATCCCTCCAGCATGTTCTGTTTATTGTGGTGACAAGGTTTAGGTCCCTAGAGTGTGTAGCTCTGAGGGATTGGGATTTCTTTAAGTGGAGCATGTCCAACAGCTCTGGGTTTGACATAGCTTTGTATGTTAGGCAGAGATCACCTCTGAGTAGGCGATATGTGATGGAGTAAAGCTAGAGTTTTTTGAGACGGTCTGCGTAGGGCATCTGTTTGAGGTCGGTAATCCTCTTTGTGAGGTACTTCTGCGGCCTTTCCAGTTGTTGTAGATGTCTTGTGAGGTACATACAAAAAGGGGCGTTGTACTCTATAATGGGTCTAATGAGTGATTAGTAGAGGGGAACAATGACCTCTTTTTTTCTGGATGAGAAACCTTTTGTGATGAGGTGTGCCACATAGAAGGATTTCCTGCCTACCGTGGCAATGTGATTATCAAACATGCAAACACAAATGTCCCATACAGTAAAGTCACATCCCAAGGTAATGCATTCAAAGCACATAGGGAGAAGTCATGTAATGTAAAACACATACACCTAATAATATGTGAGTAATGAGTAATTAATGTCCAGTTTGTACATTTCTTTAAATGAAAACTGAGCAATGCTTAACAGTGCTTAGCTGTGCTTGGCTGGTTTGAGCATTGCTATGAAGTTTAAATCTAAGCAGCATTCAACCCAGCTAAGCGAATTTGCACTGTTCAGCATTTCTGAAACCAGCTAAGCACAACTAAGCAAGGGGGTGTGTCTGAGGCTGCTTAGCTATGCTTAGCTGGTTTCAGAAATGCTGAGCGTGTTCACATCTTGTGGAAGACCCTTTCTACTCAGCAATGTCCACAGTAGTTGCAACAGTTTTAAATGCCTAAAACTGGAGGAAATGGGAAAAAAATAAAATATAAGGAAATACCAGTTAAAAGGCAATCAACTATAAATGACTAATAAGGCCTCTGCCTCTCACAGTGACCCATTCAAACCCCTCAATAATGTATCTGGCAGGTGGAATGTCAGCCAATCACACAGGCAGCATCTGCAGCACACCAGTTTAATGTATGCAAACACCCTTCAGTCTGATTTTCCCACATAAACAGCACCATTGCAGTACACACTTGGGAATTTTAACTGACAAAATGATAGGGGCTGCTGCTGCTTTCCTACATCTCTGTGTGCTACAGACTGAGGGAAGTGATGAGGATGATGCTGAAAACTGGTCCAGACTGAGGAGGAGAAGAGTGTTCAGAGCCAGGGTAACCTTTCAGGGGCTACATGCGATGGATATAGTAGAGTGCTTCATGGTGGATAAGGACATACTTCAGCAACTCACGGAGCTCTGCCACCCTCACCTCAGACCCAGAACCAACAGAGGGAACCCATCCCAGTGGAAACAATGGTATGTGTAGCCTTAAGAATACTACCTACATGTACTTTCCAAAGACTTACTGGGGACATAATGGGGTTCTCACAGGTATCCTCATCCAGGGTACTCCACCAATTCCTGGATGCCAAGCTAAGACATGCCAGTTAGTACATTTATTTCCCCAGCACACTTGAGGAGAGGACCAGCAATATGCGTCTCTTCCACCATGTAGCAAACTACCCAGAGGTACTGGGTGACATAGACTGCTCCCATGTCCACATCAAAGCACCACCCAGTGAAGAGGGTATAGTCTACATCAACAGCAAGGGGTATCACTCCATCAACTGCCACATTGTGTGCAATGCCCAGGGCATTATCATCAATGTGTGTGTGCTGGCAGCCTTGGCAGTTATCATGACTCCCACATCTGGCATGTCTTACAACTGTACCAGGCATTTGCCGAGGGGCATCTGTACGGCCATCTCATAGGGATGCTGTCTATGCACTGGAACTGTGGATGATGACACCCATCAGAAATGCACACACACACACACACACACACACACACACACACACACACACACACACACACATACACGCACACGTGCGCGCGCGCAAGAACACCATAATGAGGCACACACAGAAACTAGAAACATCATAGAGCATGTGTTTGGGCTGCTCCTCCACTGCCTTGACATATCTGTTGGAGCCCTGCAGTACTCTCCAGCCACATATGCACACATGTTCATAGTATCTGACATGCTACATAATATGGTCCTGTGGAAACAGCTGCAGCAAGAACATCACAGGGAAGGGACACAACCCCCCCACCATCTCCAAGGACCCCACATGCACTTGGGACTTCAGAGGAGAAACCCCCCTGTGCCTCTTCCTGTAGGCAGATGTAGGCATGCCCAGTAAACCCTGGCCTTGGCAAAGAGGCAATGCATAGCACATACACAGACACCCTAGGGACCAATGGACTGGCACCTCTCTCTGACTTGCACAGACAATAAAAAAGATGCCACAGACACACACATCACACTACCTGTACCTTACCATGTATAGGCTGTGTACTGCATCCATCTGACAGCGTCAGTCCTGAAGCACTGTCCTCACAACTGCCACAGGCACAAAGTAAGGACCTCTTCTTAACAACAAATTAATGGTGTATTATGTTGTGGTAGCATATCTATGGTATCAGTGCATGTATGCAAGGGAATGGGTTGGCCTACCGTGATGGCAGGAGACAGCTGACAGCTATGTGGGACAACAGGAGGAAATGTCTGCAAATACTGGCTTCCCTAGAATATGCAGTAATCTCTTAGGTGACAAAATCCACTGCCGTATATGTGGGGCACTAACAAACTGCAGGGTCATAGGTCACATGCATGGATGTCAATGTTGAAATCCCATACACACCTCTCAGCCTCTCCCAGCAAATCAGATGTACAAAGCCAGAAAGAAATGTGTGGCAAAGGCCCACAAATAGGGACAGTGATGAAATAGTCCACTTACAAACTTACACAGTGATATCACAGCAGGTCTTGCAGTTGCCTTAAGTCGCCGAAGGGTAAGAAGTCGGAAACTCAAATTTCTGTCATAACTGTCTAACCTACAGTCTCTATTGATATGCCAGTATTCTCCAAGACAAGCAGAATACTATGTGGAATAGAACCAAAATGTAAAGCAAATATCTGGATAGTCTGTGGAAATATGTACTGTTGAGAAGTATGCCCTCTCCCCCAACACACCCATCTTCCCATAGAAATGGAGGAACAATTATGTTTGTAGGGTAATAGCAGTAGAGCACACATTCCCAGGGCTGTCCCAATCAACTTGCTAGCTTGTAGCATGTCCACAATATGCAGGGTCAATGAGCTATGTATAAGCATGGTTGATACTGTCAAAAAGTAGGCAGCACTTACTCTTGGCTGTTGTGGCTTAGTGGCCTAGGGGCAGTACTATGACTGACAGGGTCCATGTCTCAAGATTTGCTGTGACAACTATTTTTCATGTCAGCTACACCTACGGTAGGGGTTTTATACACTGTCCAGAAGTCAATATCCATTACTGTAGGATAGCTGGACAATTCAGGACAGGGGGCCACACTTATGGACAGTACACAGCTTGGAGTAACCTACACAGCTTCTAGTAGGACAGCAGGTTCCTGAAAGTCAGTGTACTGCCAGGTTATATATGGCTGCCACCTTACTGTGTCAGTACTGACAAGTCACTGGCCATCATCCATACCCCTGGAATGACAGGCTGTCACAGAAAGACTGCAAGTATGACTCGTATATCTGTTCTGCTTGTCATAACATTGCATTTGCCTGCCAAACTATTTGCAAAACAAGAAAGATTGATGTGAAAGTGGAGAAGCAGACATCATACCCATAACAAAAAGCAAGCTAATACCAAACCGGTCTCCCAACTGTCTATGTTTGGCAGAGCAATATTAACACCCTGTCCCCATGAGTGGGTCTGTGTCTGACTGTCATTTATGGGCCTGTCCAGATGTCAAGTCTGTGACAGTTTGACAGCTAGGGCCAACATGTAGCCTTAGAATAACATAGTAACACAAATCATCTGAGAGCCACAGCAGATGGGGTGCAATGATGGACAGCCTGCTAAACAGGTACATTCAGAGGTGTGAAGTCCATAACCCTGTGTGTGATGTTATGGCATCTACCCTGCCCACAACAGAAATACAAATACATAACAGTAGCCGCTGTGGTCAAAGCCTGTGACTGGACTACATAAGGACAAAGAGATGCATATAAGGGGAAGGGGAACCACTGGCCAGACAAATGGATAATGTGCACACCAGAACAAATTGTGGAGTAACATAGGTTCCCTGCAGTGTATGGAGTCAGTAAACATCACCCACAACTACACAACACACACCCACATAAGTGGAGGTCCTCAGCAAAACAAAAACCCAAACAAAGGACACCTCAGAGGCAAAAACACATGAGAACTCCACAAACCTCCACACCACAGACCATGCATAGTCCACACATCAGTGTCTCGCAACCACTAAGGCCTTACCATAAACCCAACATATTACTCATAGGAGACTCCATTGTGCAACACAAAGATGTGCCTCTCACCAGGCTGAATAAGGAGAAAGTCAGGCTCACTTGTTTGTCAGGTTATGATTATGTCCTAGTCCATGGTAGTGCAAACAACGTCAGACTTACCTCCCTGGACTATTTTAAGACCCACATGTTTGAGCTTGCTGAATATGTGTCCCATGCAGGTATGTCCCTAGGCTTAAGCAGCATTCTACTGTCACTCAGAATAATGCCTTAGTACAAACAGAAAATGATTGACATTAACAATTGGCTTACTTTCTGGTATTATCCCAGGGTGATCCACTGCCTGGCAGCCTGGGAACATATGATCAACAGATCACGCTGCTTTGCTAGAGATGGCCTGCATCTGTCTCACTTGGCCTACAGGCCTCTGGCAAAGGCCCTTGCCTCCCCCATAGTGCCTTTTTTTAGGGAAAGTCGGGGGGGGGTCCATACTACCAACATAAAACTCTCAACAAAAGGCAAAATAAATGTCATGCCGCTAAATGCTAGGAGTCTAAACATGAAACTGCACTCATTACAAGCATGCTTAACCCTGGAAGATATTGACATGTGTGCAGTCACAGAAATCTGGGTCAGAGCTGTGGAGAGCAGCCCATCCTTACCTGGTCACTCATCCTATCACACAGTCAAACCCCAAAATGTGGTCAGCAAAGGCAAGGGAGGTGGAGTATAAATATATAGTAAACAAACACACACCTCCAGGCTGGTCAAACAGTCTGATGCACACGGGGCACTCCAGGTGCAGTTAACCATTGACAAGACCCCTATCCAAATTATACATAGCTACAGGCCCACATATTTGACTCAGGATGCCCACTCCATATATCTGGACCTTTACAAATCTATCAAGATTCAACCCTTTACCCTGATCCTGGCAGACTTGAATTACCCAACCATAGATTGGAAAAACTTCTCATGTCAGAATAGAAATGCACAGAGATTCCCCATTTTATCAATGCAAATGCCTTGGGATAGCTACTTGATAACCCCACAAGATGTGATACATATCTTGGACTTGGTAGTAACCAATATGACTAACCACTGCAGCACCCCTACGGTATCATCCTCCCTGGCAAGATCCAACAAAAAGAGTAGTCAATTTCGATATCACCATCTCCCCTGACTCCCCTCTAGCTATGGTTAAAAGAAAAATTCTCCAAAGCTGATTAAAGCCACCTGGGGGATGGTATAAATAGCTGCACAGCCCCCACCCTCACTGTAGGAACAGCCACCAACATCCAAATGTACACCAAAGTATTATGTGAGCATATATATAGATGCATAGAATCAGGAATACCTGACAGGACAACATCACCCTCTGCATGGAAGAGTAATCATGTCTAGTGGACATCTGCAATAAAGAAACTATATAAAAAAAGGAAAATATTGCTGTCCAGGACCAAGAAGGAGCAAGTGTCCAATTGGAAGCAA
Source organism: Protopterus annectens (assembly GCF_019279795.1). Taxonomy (NCBI): domain Eukaryota; kingdom Metazoa; phylum Chordata; order Ceratodontiformes; family Protopteridae; genus Protopterus; species Protopterus annectens. The sequence goes on along the minus strand of NC_056748.1, from coordinate 125,869,270 downwards.
TCTCTCCTTAGCCTGAACAAGCAAATAAGAGCACTAGTGAAACCCTGTAAAGGCAACTTCGCATCCAAATTGGCCACATTTACTACAGACAATCATAAGGCCTTCTTCACATATGTCCGCAGTCTCAAAGGAAGCTTCCAGATCTTTTCAGAACTTGTGGTCAAGGACACCACATACACAAATGCTGTAGATAAAGCCAATCTACTGGCTGACAGATTCATTGGAAACTTCTCCCCTCTGTCCTCCCCATCAGTAAATCAGAACATTCCCAGTATCTGACCCCCACCCCTTATCTCTAGGGAAGAGGTCATCACTGCCCTCTCAAAGGCAAAAAGACAGCCTCCATGGGACCTGCCAACATCCCAGGTTGCATCCTACTTTAACCCAGCCATGAACTTGCAGCACCATTAGGCACCCTAGTCAACCAAAGCCTACCAGCTTTGTCCCAGCCGAGTAGAGGATAGCCACTGTCATCCCTTTACACAAAGGTGGAGTGTCCACTAATCCAGGACATTATAGACATAGCAGCCTAACTACCCTGATCTGCAAGGCCATGCATCGGATTATCATAGACCTCAGTAGCAGGGACATTGGCAAACTCCAAATACTCGACCACACACAACCAAATACTTGACCACACACAATGTAGCCTTGTCAAGGGGAGGTATGTCTTTTAAATATGATACACTTCTTTGAGACAGCCACAAAAGCCATGAATAAGGGAAAGACAATGCACACCGGCCAGCCTGACTTGGCCAAAGCCTGCTACACTATTCCCCACTTAGCTATAGTAGATAAACTCTGTCAACTAGGCATCAATCCATATGTTACCAGATGGGTAGCCAACTGTCTCACTGATAGAACCCACCTAATGATAACAGGAGTAGCCAACTCAAGCAGTACACCCTAACAAATGGCATACCCCAGGGATCAGTCTTGGAGCCTTGGTTATATGGGATATACTTCTCTGAGGTGCAGGTCAAAACAGTGGCCTATGGATGACCACATTTGCAGATGACTGCAAGCTGGGCACAGTCATCAATTCTTCAAGTAATGTGGACATCCTCCAAAAGGGTCTCACACAAACAAATGACTGCTGCCAAAAGCATGGCCTCAAGCTGAATGCCAGAAAATCCATCATCACCTTTGGCTAGAGTGATGTTCCCACATATTATCACATTAACAACAATGTCCTACATACACAATCAGTAGTGAGGGATTTGGCCACCTAGGTTGATAGCACCCTGACTTCTGACTGCCATGTTGCTACCATTGTATGGAAAGCTTTCTATATGGCCCACCTCATAAGTAAGGGTATCTCATCCAGGGACAAAGAGGTCATAAGATCCAAGTATACTAAGTCCAAGGTACCCAAAAAAAGTGAAGCCAGCCAAATGATCCACTTAGTGCAGTTCTACTAGGAAATGATTTTTGGTGCCTTTTGCTGGTTTTTGTGGATCCATGTATACTACCCTTATAAGGGAAATTAGTGAGTACAACTCCCCATTCATTATGTACCTCACAAAGCACATGCAGCAGCTGGAGAGACCACAGAGGTTCCTCACCTGGAGAATCCAAAGCCTCAAACACCTACCCTACACAGATTGGCTAAAAGCACTGTTCCTCTACTCAGTCTCATACAGACTCCTCAGAGCTGACCTCTGTCTGACATACAAAGCCATCCAGATCCTGCCTTGATGGGACTGCCACATCTCTGGAAGTCAAGCTCCACAAGCAACCAGTAAGCGCAGCATCAATCTGGTCTGTGATATCATTAGGACTTGTTGAGGTGACAGATATGTGTCCCCCATCTGTGAAATATACTCCCTGTCCACGTCAAGCAGAGTATCTCAATAGCTCTTTTGAAGTGCACCCTGGAAAACTGGATGGAAAACAGAAAATACACTCCTGGCATTCCACCTGTGTCCCTGCTGGACAGGAGCGCAGGGTGCTGACATGTCTAAACATGGACTACACTCTTGTCTGCTAGGGTTATAAGGGTCTCAGGGCCAATAGTCTTGTAACCTCCTATGAACGTATAAACAAATGTCTGTCAGCAGTTCATTGGAAACTTCTCCCCTCTGTCCTCCCCATCAGTAAATCAGAACATTCCCAGTATCTGACCCCCACCCCTTATCTCTAGGGAAGAGGTCATCACTGCCCTCTCAAAGGCAAAAAGACAGCCTCCATGGGACCTGCCAACATCCCAGGTTGCATCCTACTTTAACCCAGCCATGAACTTGCAGCACCATTAGGCACCCTAGTCAACCAAAGCCTACCATCTTTGTCCCAGCCGAGTAGAGGATAGCCACTGTCATCCCTTTACACAAAGGTGGAGTGTCCACCAATCCAGGACATTATAGACATAGCAGCCTAACTACTCTGATCTGCAAGGCCATGCATCGGATTATCATGGACCTCAGTAGCAGGGACATTGGCAAACTCCAAATACTCGACCACACACAACCAAATACTTGACCACACACAATGTAGCCTTGGCAAGGGGAGGTATGTCTTTTAAATATGCTACACTTCTTTGAGACAGCCACAAAAGCCATGAATAAGAGAAAGACAATGCACACCGGCCAGCCTGACTTGGCCAAAGCCTGCTACACTATTCCCCACTTAGTTATAGTAGATAAACTCTGTCAACTAGGCATCAATCCATATGTTACCAGATGGGTAGCCAACTGCCTCACTGATAGAACCCACCTAATCATAACAGGGGTAGCCAACTCAAGCAGTACACCCTAACAAATGGCATACCCCAGGGATCAGTCTTGGGGCCTTGGTTATATGGGATATACTTCTCTGAGGTGCAGGTCAAAATAGTGGCCTATGGATGACCACATTTGCAGATGACTGCAAGCTGGGCACAGTCATCAATTCTTCAATTAATGTGGACATCCTCCAAAAGGGTCTCACACAAACAAATGACTGCTGCCAAAAGCATGGCCTCAAGCTGAATGCCAGAAAATCCATCATCACCTTTGGGGAGAGTGACGTTCCCACATATTATCACATTAACAACAATGTCCTACATACACAATCAGTAGTGAGGGATTTGGCCACCTAGGTTGATAGCACCCTGACTTCTGACTGCCATGTTGCTACCATTGTATGGAAAGCTTTCTATATGGCCCACCTCATAAGTAAGGGTATCTCATCCAGGGACAAAGATGTCATAAGATCCATGTATACTAAGTCCAAGGTACCCAAAAAAAGTGAAGCCAGCCAAATGATCCACTTAGTGCAGTTTTACTAGGAAATGATTTTTGGTGCCTTTTGCTGCTTTTTGTAGATCCATGTATACTACCCTTATAAGGGAAATTAGTGAGTACAACTCCCCATTCATTATGTACCTCACAGAGCACATGCAGCAGCTGGAGAGTCCACAGAGGTTCCTCACCTGGAGAATCCAAAGCCTCAAACACCTACCCTACACAGATTGGCTAAAAGTAAAAGCACTGTTCCTCTACTCAGTCTCATACAGACTCCTCAGAGTTGACCTCTGTCTGACATACAAAGCCATCCAGATCCTGCCTTGATGGGACTGCCACATCTCTGGAAGTCAAGCTCCACTCGAGCAACCAGTAAGCACAGCATCAATCTGGTCTGTGATATCATTAGGACTTGTTGGGGTGACAGATATGTGTCCCCTATCTGTGAAATATACTCCCTGTCCACGTCAAGCAGAGTACCTCAATAGCTCTTTTGAAGTGCACCCTGGAAAACTGGATGGAAAACAGAAAATACACTCCTGGCATTCCACCTGTGTCCCTGCTGGACAGGAGCGCAGGGTGCTGACATGTCTAAACATGGGCTACACTCTTGTCTGCTAGGGTTATAAGGGTCTCAGGGCCAATAGTCTTGTAACCTCCTATGAACTTATAAACAAATGTCTGTCAGCAGTTCACCACATTACTCTATACTGCTCTGCCACTGACATACCAGGAAATCACAGTGTTATGTAGACTATACCACACATATTATGGAAAACCTGGCTCAGTCCAATGCACTCTGTACCCACACCAGGATATGAATTTTACAGTTAATAAGGACACCACACAACCAGAAGATCCCCAGCCAGTATATCAGTGATGTGCTGGACTGTTTACACAGCTTCAACAGCCAATTGGCTGTAGCCATACCTCTCAACTAGCCAGATTTTCAGCTCATAATTTTGGTGTGTTCCTCATAACATTTGTATTTTTCTGGTAAATCACTGGGATAATCTGAGAATTTATGGTAGCAAATAATGATGTACATTTCAGTTTCAGACCTCATATCCTTCAGAAAATGTATGCTAAAACAAACTCTGTTACTCTAGCAACTGTCTATGTTTATAAGAGCAATATTTAAAATATGTCCCTATGTGTGCCCCATTGTCCCCCATTTTAACAGCCCTTGTCCAGATTTCTTGCACTAAGAGGTTGAGAGGTATGGCTGTAACACACAAAACCCTGGATGGGAGTACAGCTATCTCTGGAATGGACTCCCACTCTTACTATAGAAGGTCATACTTGGCATGCTCCTACAGTTAGAAAATTACAGCCCATGTCTAAACCCACATCGGACTATACAACTGTATTGTGGATATATGCCTTTGCATACAGACAGCTATGTACACCATGACTGTCTCTCCCCACCTCCATCACATAGGATTACCCTCAGATATCTGTAGGTGGCCCATATGTGATATATCTGCATCTGTTGCATGTGATATACATATATATATATATATATACACACACACACACACACACATACATATATATATATATATATGTGTGTGTGTGTGTGTGTGTGTGTGTGTGTGTGTGTGTGTGTGTATGTTGCCTATATATATATATATATATATATATATATAGGCAACACATACAAATATATACAAATATATCAAACATACACAGGCAGAGACAGGGGGAGAGAGAGAGACTGACAGGGAGAGAGAGAGAGAGAGGGAGACAGAGAAAGAGTCAGAGAGAGAAAGAGAGAGAGAGATACCCTAAAAGACATAGAGTGATCTCCTGCTGCAGACAATTGCACACCAGGTGTAGCTAGTGGCATGTGCCAGTATGAAGGTGAGCTTCATTGTGTAATAGTAGTGAGGTAGGGGTTGTAATCTGGCATCACTCACCTTTGTGTGTGTGTGTGTGTGTGTGTGTGTGTGTGTGTTTGTAGGTTAAAGTATTTTGAGGCCTTTCCCACCCAAAATACACTTTCCATTGCCCTACTTTACAAGGCCATGTCATTCACTTTAGAAGTACATTTGGGCACTCATCATCCCTATAAGCTCTGTGGCATGTGTGATAATTACATAGCACTATAGTGCAAGTAACTGGGTAGGTAGGGGTTCTAATCTCAGCACTGGAAATTGTGTGTGTGTGTGTTTGTAGGTTAAAGTATTTTGAACCCTTTCCCACCTAGAATACACTTTCTATTGTCCTACTTTACAAGACCTGATGATGTCATTCACTTTAGAAGTACCTTTGGACACTAGTCATCCCTATAAACTCTGTTGCATGTTCGATAATTACATAGGTAGGTAGAGGTTCTAATCTCAGCACTGGTGAGTTTGTGGGTTTGTAGGTTAAAGTATTTTGAGGCCTTTCCCATCCAAAATACACTTTCCATTGCCCTACTTTAAAAGGCCTGTTAATGTCATTTAACTTAGAAGTACCTTTGGACACCTGTCATCCCTATAAGCTTTGTGATACGTGCGATAATTACATAGCACTATAGTACAAATAACTAGGTAGGTAGGGTAGCTAATCTCAGCACTAGCAATTGTATGTGTGTGTTTGTAGGTTAAAGTGTTTTAAGGCCTTTCCCACCTAAAATACACTTCTCATTGCTCTACTTTACAAGGCTTAATGATGTCAGTCACCTTAGAAGTACCTTTGGAGACACTTCAGCCCTATAAGCTCTGTGGCATGTTTGGTAACTGCATAGCACTGTAATGCAAATAACTAGATAGGTAGGGGTTCTTATCTCAGCAGTGGCAACTGTGTATGTGAGAAACATATTGTGTGTGTGTGTGTGTGTGTGTGTGTGTGTGTGTGTGTGTGTGTGTGTGTGTGTGTGTGTGTGTGTGTGTGTGTGTTGGTTATGCCAAATTAAGGCCTGTCCCACCCAGTACACTTCCCATTGCCCTACTTTACAAGGCCTGCTGATGTCAGTCACCTTAGAAGTACCTTTGGATACTCTTTAGCCCTCTAAGCTCTGTGGCACGTGCAATAACAGCATAGCACTATAGTACAAGTAACTAGATAGATAGGGATTCTACTCTCAATACTGGCAACTGTAAGACTGTGTGTGTGAGAACAATATCCCCTGTGTGTGTGTGTTGGTTATACCATTTTGAGGCCTGTTCCACCCTGGTGCCCCCCCACATTGCATTACTTTACAGGGCCTGAGGAGGTTGTATCAACCTGAGTGCCCAGGTCTCTCACCACAGGTTGTGTGCTTTGGGGGTTGCCATTATGTGGTAAACAGTGTTTTTTTTATTTTTTGCCATATGGTATGATGATACATTTTTCTGCATTTAGCTTGAAGCCATGACTTTGGCACAAGTCATTACTTGCTGTGAGACCCTCTTGCAGTATGTTAACATCATTTGGGGAGTCAGTGACACCCAATGTACAGTTGTTAGCAAACTTGGGCTTTTGTCTTTGCCTGTGCTTCCGAGAAATAGATGTCAAACAGTAGGGGTCCCAAGGCAGATCCCTGGGGAACTCCACTAGTGACAGGTCTGCTATCGGAGGTGGCTGTACCTATTTTGACTTTGACAGTGCTGTCTGTGAGCCAGTTGGCCACATTCCTGATGAGATATGGATTTATGGCAAGTTGTGTTAGCTTTTTGATGATGCCTGAGTAGGTGATTGTGTCACAGGCCTTGGGAAAGTCAAGGTAAGCTGTATGTACTGACTTTCCCTCATCCAGGGCCTTGGTGACAGTCTCAAAGAAGTTGATCAGGTGCAACAGGCAAGATGTGCCCTTTACGAATCTGAACTGGGTTGGCTCAAGTGCTAGGTGATTGCATATGGCCTTCTTTATGAGATCCATAATAATATGCTCCATGGCTTTACAGATCAGACTTGTCAAGCTAATGGGGCAATAGTTTCCAGGGTCGGTAGTGTCACCACCTTTGTGTAAGGGGATGACAATGGCTGTTCCTCACTCTGCTGGAATGAAGCCAGTACTTAGACTGTGGATGAATAGGCTGCTGAATGGCAAAGCCAGTTCTTGCTGGAGATGGTGCAGAATACATCCTGGGATACTGTCAGTTTCCATGGAAGCTGTGTTGTTTTGCCATGGATAGGGCTTGTAGCACTTGATCTACATGGATGTACATTGTGTGACAAGTACTGGGGATGTTGAAAGGGCCTTTGGGGAGACAGGGGAAAGAAGTTTGCACTGAACCTATCTGCTAGCAGGTTGGCTAAGTCAACAGGATCAGTGTATATGATACTGTTAAGGACTAATTCGGAACAAACCTGGCCTTTGCCATGGACATTCCTGACATAAATAAAGAACACTTTATGTTTCGCCACATAGGTAAAGGGACCTTTATCCAGACAAAAGGTGGACATTACTTCTGAATAGTCCTCAATCAGTACAACAGTACATTAGCAGCATGGCCAGTCTGCCATGCACCTATGCAGACATCTGCAGAAACTGTAAAAGCTGTGTTAACACCCATAAAGGTCAGCCATGGCCCTCAACACCTGTTCCATGCAGACAGCCTGTAATCAGTACTGGCCCACTGGTTACAGGTCCAGTTGTCCACATTTGTCTGTGGCATGCCAAGACTGTCATGTTGTGCTCGGCCCTTCAACAGATGCCCCATGTATGAGACTATAACTCCAAGTGCATTACTGGTACAAGAGGCCTGACTCATATATGAGATAGCTAAAACACATGCTGGAGAGTCAGGTTTGGCTACCAGAGACTACCCTGTATCAGGACTATACTCCCCAAACATGTCAAATACAGTACCATGCATACTCTCATCAACTGCATCAAGGTTGAGTGGATGGGGAAAAAATACATCTGACCCCGGGGTTGAACCTGTGTCCAGCAATGGCAGGGGCAACAGGTGCTGACTGATGATTCTGTTGGGGATAAAGTAATGGCTAGCCTTGAGAGAGGAACCAGGGCCAGTACTGTAGTAACCTCCTCTGTATCTATGAACCTGTAGTCCTACGGGACAGGTAAGATGTATTAAGGCTAGCTGGCTGTGTCAAGGGATATGCATGCAAGGTTACACTGTCTTCCCCCTTTGTCCCTCACACATTGTTGCATGCATACACACCTAGGTCAACATGTACATATACAGCCATACCTTGGCAATGAAAAGGTCACTGTGTTTCCACTCTGCTATACTCAGCTGTGGTAATCTTAGCAGCTCCCCAGGCTGTATGCACACACAAGCACCTGGAACAGAAACAGGATAAGATATGTGAGACAACAGTCAGTCAGCAGTACTAACAGCAATAATGCATCATGGCAGAGAGGTATGCTTCTATGTGTACCAATGATAGTTGCCAGCAGACAGCACATTACACAGCATAACATTACTACACTGTACTATATTCACCCTGTGCATCAGACCCATGTTAGCATGTCCCTGCATCAATGGTATGGATAACTGGGATGTAACACAGGTATCATCACATGCACAAGGTGTGGTGTGGGGGTTGCCAAAGGACTAGGCTGGGACATACAGTTGATATCATGTTTGTGTGTGTCTGGAGGGGTGGTGGTCATCTGGGCCATGGAGAGGAGCTGTGTGTGTCTGGTAGTGACCTGCATGTGATAGTGATTTGTGAGTGCATGTATGCACACAGTCAAGCCGTGTACTTGCCCTACATGAGGGTATGTTGGACAGCCGAGGACCATACATGGCAGAATGTATAGTTCACTGTCTTCAGCCATAGACATGAGACCTGGTTCTGCCAGGAGTATCACTGGTACCACCAGGCCCAAGGCCAGATGCAGTACTACTACCTGACGGTGACTGGTGCCTGCTGGATCCGTGTCCCTCACGGAACCAGCCAAGGCCACATGCCCATGGCCTGCTACATTGAGGTGTGGACAGCATCCTCCCTTTGGTAGTGCTGGTGGTACTGCCACTATGGGACTGTGAATGTGCATGGCCACATGGCCTCTCAGCTGATGTTGTTGCTGAACTACGTCCACGTGTCCGATGCCCTACTCCTATCACATGCTCAAGCACAACATTGCATGGTTGAACACAATGTCTCACCCCACCATCTATCCACAACATGGGCAAAATAATGGACAGCATCACCAATGCTGCAGAGGTAATCACACGTGGCAGGAAATGTTGTATCAATGGCCCTGAGCATCTGTCTGGTGTACCATTTAGAATGTGCCTGTGCCTTCATGATGGAATGAAACATGCTTCAATGACACCTGCTGTGATACCTCTGACAGGGGCTGGATGGGCAGCAGTCCTCGTTCGAGCAACCCTGTCAATCTACCTGCATGGGACCTCACCAGCTCTCTGGCTATGGCCACTGTCGACAGTCACAGATGCCATGGTCACCACACTAGCCTGTTTGATTTGACCGCACACTGTCCAATATCTGTGGCTGCCGGGTACTGGTTATGTGTGGGCATACTGACTGTGTGTGGGGGCATTGTGGCTGGAAAAATACATCTGACCCCAGGATACCACAGTATAAGGACAAAATGATTGACTTCAACAATTGGCTAATCTTCTGGTGTCATTCAGAGGGGATCAAGTATTTGTCTGCCTGGGAAGACATGATCGACAAATCACGATGCTTTGCCAGAGATGGTCTGCGCCTGTCACCCCTGGGCTTCAGGTTACTGGCTAAAGCTCTTGCCACCCCTATAGTGCCTTTTTTTAGTCAAGGTTCAAAGGATAAAACCACCACCATAACAGATATAAGCATGCAAAATCTGAAGGCAATGCTACTCAATGCTAGAAGTCTAAACCTCAAAATGCACTCTCTTGAGGCACTGCTAAAAATAGAGAACATCAATATCTGTACAGTAACTGAGACCTGGTTCAAAGCTCCAGAGAGTACCCCTGCAATACCAGGCTACAATTCTTACCACACTTTTTAGCCACAAAACCAAGACTGAAACACTAAAGGTGGAGGAGTGTCCATACATCTGAAATTCTCCAGGTGCAACTAACACTAGGTAAGACTGCAATCTAAATTGTAGCTTGCTACAGATCCCCCACCATGCCCCAAGATTCTCACTACACCTTTCTAAACATACTGGAAAATATTAAGATACAACCAAACACCCTAATACTGGGTGATTTCAACTACCCTGCCATTAATTGGGAAAACTACTCGGGTACCAACTCCTTTTCCCAAAGGTTCTTGGAATTCATAAATTCCAATGCCCTGGATAAAACTAATCCATTGTCCCACCAGGGTCTCCAATATGCTAGACATGGTCATTACCAACATGGGAGATAGATGCTCCACACCAGTGGTCATCCCCTCATTGGTCAGGTCTGACCATAAGCAAATCACCTTTGACATCCACATCCCACCCCCACCCCCCAGTAAGGAAACCTCCTTAAAAAACTTCTCCAAAGCCAACTTCATGCTACTGAAGTAAGAAGTGACAAACTTCAGAACACCCATGCAGACGGGATCTGGAAGTTCGACTGCAGAATCCTACACTAAGGCAGTGTACAAGTACATCCACTCGTGCATGAATCGTGCCATCCCAAATAGAACCAAGATGCTCTTCTCCAAAAAAAGGAAGCCAATCTGGTGGCCCCCTGCTATAAACAAACTATACAACAGAAGGAAGAAACTGTTGCAGAAAAGAGGAAAATCCCAGGATGCAAAAAAACTCCCTCACCAACCTCAGTAAGAAGCTGAGATCCCTCATAAAACCCTCAAAAGTTAGTTACGAAAATAAAATTGCCAAAGATTCCAAAGACAACCACAAGGCATTCTATAGTTATGTCAAGAATCTAAATGGCAATGCTCAGATCTGCTCTGAGCTACAACAGAATGACATTGAATATACTGATCCCAAGGATATTGCCAATATCCTGACACATCGATTCAGTGCCAACTTCACTCCCCTCTTACCCCCTAAAGGGCCCATCTCAATACCAAAAGATTGACAAATTCCGATAATCACAGCCACACAGGTAGAAACCACACTCTCCAAAGCTAAGAATACAGCATCCATGGGACCAGATGACATCCCAGGCTGTGTACAACATGAACTACAAAATGAACTGGCACCTCACCTACGTGTCATGTTTAATCATAGCCTCACCTCAGGCTTCGTGCCCACTGAGTGGCGCACAGCTACAGTTATCCCGCCCCACAAGGGAGGATCCGCCTTGGATCCTGGGAACTACCGTCCCATCAGTCTGACAAGCCTGATCTGCAAGGGCATGGAACGCATTATCATGGAACTTATAAACAAAGACATTGGCAACCTTCAAACACTGGACCCCACCCAGTTTGGGTTTGTGATGGGACAATCTTGTCTCCTGAATCTGATTGACTTATTCGAATCAGTCTCCAGAGCTGTGGACGGGGGTAAGGCAGTCCACACAGCCTATCTGGACCTTACCAAGGCCTTCGACACCATCCCCCACTCTGGAATCATAGATAAACTTACTAAGCTGGGCATAAATCCCTTCATCACTCGATGGGTTGCCAACTGGCTAACTAACAAAACCCAGACTGTAAAAGTAGCCGACTCCAAATCCAGCTCCAGACAAGTGACAAGTGGAGTACCTAAGGGTTCAGTCCTGGGACCACTCTTGTTTGGCATCTACTTCTCTGAAGTACAGGCCAACACTAATGGAGTCTGGCTAACAAAGTTCACAGATGACTGCAAACTGGGAGCCATTATTGAATCCCCAAATGATGTGGATATTCTACAAAAGGGCCTTACAGAAACAGATGCCTGGTGCCAGAGCCATGGGCTCAAGCTTAATGCCAAGAAATGTATAGTTATCCCCTTTGGAAAAAAAAACATGTACCCATGAATTACCACATAGGTGGCAGGACACTAAACATCAAAAGTGTGATGAGAGACTTAGGGACACAGGTGGACAGTGGTCTCACTTTCGATAACCACATCGCCACAACAGTCAGGAAATCTTTCTATGTGGCACACCTTATCACTAAGGGCTTTTCATCCAGAAAAAAGGAGGCAATTGTCCCACTGTACTCATCCCTGATTAGACCCATTATAGAGTATAATGCCCCGTTTGGTATGTACCTCACAAGACATCTGAAACAGCTGGAAAGGCCACATAAATACCTCACTAAAAGAATCACAGGCCTAAAGGAGATGCCATATGCTGACCATCTAAAAAACTCCAGCTATACTCTGTGGCATATCGTCTACTCAGAGGCGATCTCTGCTTAACATACAAGGCCATGTCAAATCCTGAGGTTTAGGACATGCTCCACTTAAAGAAATCCCAATCCCTTAGAGCCACATGCTCCAGGGATCTAAACCTTGACATCACAATGATCAAAACATGCTGGAGGGATAGGTTCCTGACCCAGAGACTCCTCATACTCTGGAATAGACTGCCCATACATGTCAAGCAGTGTGCCTCCTTGGCCCTCTTCAGAAGGAACCTTGATGATTGGGTGGGAGATATGAAATTCACCCCAGGATCATGTCAGTCACCCTGCTAGACAGGGGTCCAGAGAAGTAAATATTGTGGGAAGAAATATCCAGGGAATTGTTATGGCTAGGCTTGCATAGGCCTTAGGGCCAATAGCCTAGTACCAACCTATGAACCTATGGAAGTAGGATATCAACCAGTGGATCAGATTCAGCCCCCAGTACCTCACCTGTGCCTCACTATGACCACAATCATCATCAGAGTCCAATGAGATACTGACATCAGGTTGTGAGAGGAAGAGACACCAACCCCCTTGTTCGCCTGTGAGGGCAAGACAGCAAATATAAATTACTACCAGCACTATAATGTTTTCTGATGTACACACACACACACACACACACACACACACACACACACACACACACACACACACACACGTGATGTGGCACAAAGGCATTATGCAGACACACTTTCTGAATGATGACATGCACGACACACAATCAGACCACAACAGACACAAGTGAGATTATGTGATGCACCTTCACCTAACACACAGTGCACTCATGTATACAGTACTAATGTACTCCTGTATAGCACAGTGGCTACACCTATACAAATGTACATGCCAATATGTTACAGCACCTGCAAATAGGCTCCTGTGATGACCAGTGTGATGCACCACAGTTTACCCCAACACAAGTGAACATGCACATATTGCAATATGGCTAAGCGTAACAGTTGTGTGCATGGAAAAAAAGGCTGCCCTTAACATGCCTAGGGTATTGGTGAGCCACAACAAGATAGTTCTACACTCACTGGCATCAGGTAGCTGGTCCCCAGCCACACCAGAGGGACCTATGTAGTTGTGGGGTAGAGGTATTGCCAGCACACACACATGTAGCATTGGTACAGGATGATATGTGTATTTCTGAACATGTACACTATGAGCTGTGATACTACACACTTTGCTGAAATTCACAATCATCCACAAATGCAGTTTGACCTGACATATGCATCCAAATATGCAAAGGCTGCCACTATGAATGCTACAGTATTGAAGTGATGTCCACTGGGGCCTTACCTGGATGTTCCTCAGCTGTTGACTCTGTGCTACCCACCTCCACGACATAAGTTGATATAGTTTCCTGGGATATGGTGGCTGCACCAAGATTGGCGAGGAACTCCTCCATGGCTGTCAGTGGTGCTTGGATAGCAGGCCCTCCACCTGTGCCAGCACAGTCCCTGGCCAGAGCTGCAGCCCTTCACCGTGAATTGTGGATGAGGTCGGTGGTACAGTGTCGGACCTGTTCATAGGTATGATCGCGTTGTCCCAGATTGTTCACATTTACTACCAGTTCCTCCCACGGGGCAGTGTGTTCCTGCAGGTTCTGCTGACCCCTTCCCAACAGTAGCCTGTGATGGACTCGGAGTGCATCAATGTTTGCTGCAGTCTCAGCTTCGGAGAATGCTGGTTGGTATCTGTGGTACATCCCACCTGAAAGACATGAACAAGGAAACACACAACAGGACCGCATACATTGGCCACCATTATGTACAGATCTTGCACATCCAATTTTGCTAGCTCTATCCATCACTAACACCCACATCATACCCCTGTCATCTATCAGCACAGTATGTGTATAGATATTGTCACCATAATGGCATTACAGCATGCATTGCCCTCATGATCCTGATATTACATGTTCCCCCCAATGAGGACCATTGCTGTGCATAATCCTCCATTCATCATTCACATCAGACAGCAAATGCAGCAGCTGGGGACATCACAGAGGTTCTGCCATGGAATACCAGGCCACCAAACATCTGCCATACATCTATAGGCTATAAGGCCAACCCATTACTTGGTGTCATACATACTTCTCAGGAGTGACCTCACTCTGGCATGCCAGGCAATCACAGACTCCACATTGTTGGGACTGCTACATTAGTGCAAGTCATGCTCCACTCTGTTAACACACACACACACACACACACACACACACACACACACACACACACACACACACACACACACACACACACACACACACACACACACAAAGCCTCCACCTGGTGAGTGACCTGGACTGGCCTTGTTGGCGGCTTGGATGTGTGTCCCACACAATTACCCTGCAGTGGAATGGGTACCATGTCCACTTCAGGCAGGGTACCTACCTACACCTTTGCAGGCATAACCTGGTCAACTGGATGGTTAACAGCACATACACCCTTGGAATACCACCTGTGTCCCTGTTGGAAGGGGACATCAGCTGCTACCTTGTATACACATGGGCTAACATGTGGCCTAGGGATATTGGTGCTCAGGGCCCATAGCCTAGTAACTTCATATGGTACCAGGAATACCATAAATGGCCTGACTGCTTTGACAGACTGTGTTGTAACGTGTCCACACACATCACTGCCATCGACGGCTGGGTGTCCCCTATGAGCATTGTTGCACTACCATGTCATCCAGCCTACATCCCACAAATAGGTGAGTGCTTCTACAGGTTGCATGTGGACATCCCTGGAACATCTGAGCTACACAATAACTGAAAGTGGTGCATATGTGTTGTAGGATGACCTTCTCATAGGTGTCGGACATCTGCAGTACCCATATGTTTGCGGAATGTGTACATGTGTCTGATAGATGTAGACCCCCCCATCAGACAAATGTGTATTTCTGGACACCAGTTGTACAATATATGATGGTTGTCCACATAGTTTGGGGAATGTGACTGTGATACTCCAGACCCCTGGGACACAGTAATGGTACCCGAATATCTGGTACTCTATCCATTCCCTTACATTGTATGCTCAGTATGTACGCACTGCTGCTGAGCCAGAGCCAGCATCTGCCCACAACTAGTACCTAAAACCTGCTGTCCTGCTGCAGGTGCTCACCAGGTATGCTAGCCATAGGTGTCATGCAATCAGATACAGGTGTGGAGTACACACTCACCTAGCCAAAGTATATCAGGAATGGTTAGGGAGACCTGGACAATCTGTGCAATAATTCTGTATGACATTGGCAGACTGAGAGGGGCTTAATGATGGTACATGATGTGATATGCCAGCTGTATCCACCAGTATGTACTGTCAGTATGACACCCCTGCAATTGACCAGTTATCAGGGAGCCTCAATCCTCACCACTACCACCAGTGAGGGATGTACACAATGGGAGGATGAGAAGTACATGCACAGTAAAAGTACAATTACCATTCAAAGCACACAGAGATCACAGTCAGTCTGGGACTGGTTTCTCCCTCTCTCTCCAGATCCCCAGTAACACTCCCCACTGACACCGCTATACAGTTAACATCTCAGCAGAGTGGTCAAGCCAATACATCTGTCACCCTCTTTGTCCAACCAGTACTTCGGGTCCCTGCCCAAGTAGCTGACACACACACTTTGAGATTTGATTTATGAATCTCACGCACACCCACACATACACACACACACACACACACACACACACACACACACACACACACACACACACACACACACACACACACACACACACACACACACACACACACACACACACTCCTGGGAAAGGCTGGCCCAGTTTGCTAGCTATGGGCCCTTCTGGCCAGACTTTAAGGTAGTTATAACTACCACAATCCAGCTCTTTACCAGCTACTGTAAGGCCCTCACCAAAGGGTGAGAAATCCTACTGTGTGATGTGCCTATTAGCAAAATGGTAAGTGTGACCAAGACCAAGGCTATTGGAGTGAGTAGGCTATACAGTGTCATCAAATACATATGCAAGTACTCTGAGACCTTACTTAGTGCTATACAGACCAGACACAATGACAAGGTTTAATGATATTTAATAATAACTAATAAAGGAAAAGACAATACTCAATCAGTACAGTAACTACACAGTTCAGACTCACAGGGAATAATTTAAGACAACATTGCAGGGCAGTCTGAAATAAATACAGAAAACATGTAAAGTAATAGGTTCATAGGTTCATTGGATGATACTAGGCTATTAGCCAGGAGACCCTTATAAGCCTAGCCAAGATTTAAGCCCATGTTCCTTCAAAGTCAGAACCTGTTTCCCCTGTCCATCTGGGACACAGGTGGGATCCCAGGGGTGTATTTTCTGTTTCCCATGCAGTCGTCTAGGTTGCTCTTAAAGAGAGCTAGAGAGATACTCTGCTAGACATGGAGAGGAAGTATATTCCACAGATGGTGGGGTCTTTGGGACACCAATTTATCCTGCCAACAAGTACTATTCATGTCACAGACCAGGACAAGGCTTTGCATGTGGGTTGCACGAGCGTGGTTTGTCTTATGGATATGCAGAAACTCCATCAAGGCTGGGTCGGAAATTGCCTAGTATGCTAGACACAGGTCACCTATGATCAGTCTGTATGACACTGAGTAGAGGGACAGGGCCTTTAGCCTATCTGTATAGGAAAGGGGTTTGAGACCCTGGATTTTCCTGGTCAGGAACCTCTGTGGTCTCTCCAACTGCTGCATGTGCTTGGCAAGGTACATGCCGAAGGGGGCATTGTACTTGATAATGGGTCTGATAAGGGAGGAGTACCAGTATGTTATGAACTCCTTGTTCCTGGATGACATACCCTTATTTATCAGGTGGGCCATGTAGAAAGCCTTCCGTACAAGGGAGGCAGCATGGTGGTCAAAAGTCAGATTGCTATCAACCTGGGTGCCAAGTCCCTCATGGCTCACTGCATGCTTAGTACATTATTATTAATGTCATAATTAGTGGGGATGATATTTTCCCCAAAGGAGATAATTATGCATTTCTTGGGATTCAGTTTGAGGCCATGCTTCTGGCACCAGTCATTAGTTTGGGTAAGGGCCTCTTGGAGGATGTTCACATCAATAGGGGAATGTAAGACAGCACCCAGGTTGAAGTCATCTGCAAACTTGGTCAGCTACAGACCACTGGTTTTGGCTTGCACCTCAGGAAAATATATGCCAAACAGTAGATGCTCTAAGACCAATCCTTGGGGTACACCTCTCGTTACGGGTCTACTACTAGAGTTGGCTTCCCCACTTTGACTGAGTGGGTTCTATCAGTGAGCCAGTTAGCTACCATCTGGTAACATATGGGTTAATGCCTAGCTGGGAAGATGTATGTATTATGGCCGAGTGGGGAATAGTGTCAAAGGCATTGGCTAGGTCAAGGTAGGCAATGTTCACCATCTTCCCCTTATCCATAACTTTGGTGACTGTTTTAAAAAGTCAGCCAAGTTGGCCTGATCTCCCTTTGACAATACCAAACTGTGTGGGGTAAAGCATTTGGAGGCTGCCAATGTCCCTGTTTATAAGGTCCATGATAATGCATTCTATGGCCTTGCAGATCAGGCTAGTTAGGCTGATGGGCCTATAATTGCCTGAGTCAGTGGATGCTCCACCTTTGTGTAGAGGGATGAAGCTGGTGCTCAGGCTTTGGTTGAATAGGGTGTCTAATGGAAATGAAAGCTCATGCCTGAGTTAATGTAGGATACAGCCAGGGATGTTATCAGATCCAATGGAGTCTTTATTTTTTACCTTTGAGATGGCATTAAGGACCTGCTCCATCATTATGAGGGGAGGGGGGACAGGTGCTGGGGATGTCCTGGTTTACTGATGGGGGGGACAGAGGGGTAAGGTTTTCACTGAACATTTCTGCCAGCAGGTTGGCTATATATATGGTGTTTAAGTATGTGGTGTTATTGACCACAGTTCACAGAAGATTTGGGTGTTGCCTTTGAGATTGCTGTCATATGTGAAGAAGGCTTTGTGATTGTCCTTGGTGGATGTGGCCAATTTGCACTCAAAGTTAGCCTTAGAGGATTATACCAGCGACCTTATTTGCTTGTTCAGGCAAAGGAGAGATTGCTTCCAACTTGCCACCTGCACCTTCTTGGCCCTGGGCAATTTCTACCTTCTGTTATAGAGTTTGTTCATTGCTGCTGTCCACCAGACAGATTTACTCTTCCTTGAGGGAGATGATTAGGTCCTGTCAGGTATTGCTGAGTCCATACAGCTTTGTAGGTGTGCATTTAGTTTTTTTGGTGTAGGCTTGGACATTACTGCTAGTTCCAACTGAAGGGACAATGGCTGTGAAGCTGCTTGTACCTGCTCTAAAGAGATGATAGTCATCTTTGGAAAAGTGTTTTCATTTGACCCTGACGGGGTCTTACCAAAGAGGATGAAATTGTAGGAGTGCTACAGTGCCTACTCATGTTGGTTGTGACCAGGTACAGGATATTTCCACCAGTCATAGTGGTGTTGACCAGCTGATTCAATGCATTGCATTGACAAAGCCGAGGAATCTCTGGGCATTCATGTTTGGGTAGAATAGTTCTTGTACTCTATGGTTGAGTAGTTAAAGTCACACAGGATCTGGGTAGATGGTTGATTCTTGATGGATTCCAGTAAGTTCAGATAGGTGGAGTGGGTGTCCTGAGTCATGGTTGGGGGTCTGTAGCTAGCTATTATTTGAATAGGTGTTTTGTCAACAGTTAACTGTACTTGGAGTGTCTTCTGTGTGTCATACCATTTGACCAGCCTGGAGGTGTGTATATTGACACACCACCTACTTTGGCTTTGTACCCCTCTGTTTGGGGTCTGAAAGTATGGTAGGATGAGTAACCTGACAAGGTTAGGGTGCTCTCCACATCTTTGAACCAGGTTTCACTGACTGCACAAATGTCAGTATCCTCCAGGGCAAGGAATGCTTGCAATGATGGCAGTTGCAAGCTAAGTCTCTTAGCATTTAGCAGCATGACCTTTAAATGTAATTTATAAGATGTTTTCATGCTGGTAATTCTGTGCTCATATCTTTGCCTAAAAAGGCACTATGGGGGAGGCAAGAGACTTTGGCAGAAGCCTAAAGCCCAGAGGAGACAGATGAAGGCCATCTCTGGCAAAGCATTTTGGTCTGTCAATCATCTACTGGCTCGTGACTGAGACAACAAGGATTCTAGGTTCTTAATGTGATTGTATCTCTCACATATTGTCTTTCTAGGTGGTAGTAGTAGAGGGTTGTCTGTGTACATAAGACATTTGCTACACTGTCTCAGGATGCCCATATCAACCAGAGTAGCAGGGGAAAACACAGGAAATTATCTGTCCATGGTTATCAGAATCTGTGGAAGAGAGGTCAGGGATAATAGTGTGGATGATATCTGAGGATAGTGCCTATAGGTGTGAGTATGGCTGGATAAAATCAATACAGTAGCTGCAGGCAAGATCCTCACTCACACAGGGGTGCTGATAAGGGGAAAAAATGCAACTGAGATACCCCGCAAAGGGTTAAGACAGCACAAAAGCACAAACCCACACACATGCTGGGTTTAAATTCTACAAACATGAAGGTAAAATTGGAACACTAGGACTGACCAATCAACCCTTGTCCCTGAGCTCTTAGCTCAAAACCCTCTTCCACACCAGTTCCACACAGTTCACTTACTCCCAGTAAGTGCAGGCAGGCCCTGGCCAACACAAGATGGTGTAGCAGGAAACACAGGAATCACAGATACAGATGTGAATACAGCAAAACCTGTAACCAGACTATGCTAAAGATATTTAAACTCTGTTTAGGTCAATGTAACACAGGTGAACAGATACACACTTACATATAACTGTAGCAATCAAGGGCAAACAGATTTAAACAGATTAACCAATTCACCAGTAATAATGCTCAAAACTGAGCCCTGTTCCAGCAGCCTTCATTCACACAGGTTCTATCTGCTCATCCCTGCCACTAGGGTGCAGGGGAACCCTCTCTAAAAAGATGCGCTGGATTAGTGTTCAAGTTATACAAACAAAGCTAGATTCAGCAGGTCAGGATGTAGTCTATGCTATGGCAAACAAAGAATACTAATGTCAGAAAGAAACAGTTCACATAAGCAGTCACAGTAAGCCTTTAACCAGCAATTGCCAGCTCAGAAGGGAATAATCTATCCTCTCCTCCCACAACAGTGCAGACCACAAACCTTCTTAATGTAAAATAACTGGCCTGAAGGCCAAGTTCTTAAACCAGAACTAAGACAATATTAGAATAACAGACACTAAGCCTTCAACCAGCAACACCCAACTTAAAAGGATGTAAGCTATCTCTCTTGCCACAAGAGTGCAGACCACAAACCTTAATGTAAAACAACTGTCCTGAAGCTGATGTGCTTAAACCAGAAGGCTTAGAATAACAGTTACAATGACATCAGGCTACTAACATTCAGTAATAAATGCAGCGGAATAAGTGCAAGTGAGTCATTTTAAGAACAGGCAGCAAAAGCAAATTTAAGTAATAGAGTAGGAAGAAACACAAATGCAGTAAAATGTTGTTTTTAGTTTAAGTGAGATGGGATGACACATGATAATGTCAGGTTGAGAAACTAAGGAGGTGCCCGCCCAAATGATCTCTGTCTACTCAGCAGGATTAGATGATGAGATGGGACTTCGAGGAGTGTCCAAAATGAGATTTATAGTAGGGTCGGCCAAGTCAAAACCAACAAGTATAATAACACAAGGTGGAACTCTTAAAGCTCCAACAGAACAGAAAACTTAAAACAAAACAAATGTTAATACTAGAATAAGATACAAAATAGAAGTGTCAAACCTTAAATAAAGAGCTACAAATCAAAATTAAATGCAGCAATGAGTGATACTCCGAGCAATGCAGGCCACACAAACACTTCAGCTAACTACAGATATTACTAAATAAAAGAACAATGCTGTCTACCAGCTCCGCCCAGTAATTAACTGATGCTATTCACATGTTGCAAAGGAATTCTTTGGTAACTGTTGTTAACTGACCCTAGTCAAGAGCTCTTAAAACTCCAACAGAACAAAAAAAAATAAAACCAAATGTAATAGTAGAAAGAGATACAAAATTGAAGTGATCAAAGTTTAAATAAAGAGCTACAAATCAACAATAAATGCAGGGATGACTGATACTCAGAGCCATGCAGACCACACAGACATCAGCCAGGTATATTATATTCCCATCTATATGTAAATGATTTTACATTTGCCTAATTCCTTGTTATTAGCAAAGCAAATGCAGATGAGTGGATGTTGTCAGATACAAAGAGACATACAACATGCAAAAGTCTTTCTGTGAGAGGTCTAAAAGTAATAATCCACATTAATGCTGGGTTAGCATAGATTACATCAGTGTTTGGCACCTGCCTTCATTTCACAGGCTTGCAGCAACTAACATACTTCTCTACATCAGATGTACGTATCTGTCTGATGTTTGTAGAACTGGAAGTTATAACACAAACACTTTTACATTTTCAACCTAGTAATTATTTATGTTTCAAGACAATTCAAAAACCTGCAGCTGTAGACATTTATGTCTGCCTGCTGCACTGACACTGAGATAACAACACATTTGTGAAACAAGTTCATCTTATTTACTTGACGTTTTTCTACTTATGCATGTATGTTTGAGGCTTCCAGCTCCTACTATTAATACACACATTTGCACAGGTAATACTTGGTATACATGCCTGTTCTTTGGCAGTACAACACACTGTGTTTACACTCTTGAAGCTCAGTCATACCTCTCAACCTCTTAGAGCAAGACATCTGGACAGAGGCACAAATAAAGTTGAGGCAAAGGCTCACAAATAGTGATATTTTATAAATATTGTCATTACACACTTAGTTGATAGAATACCAGGTTTTGCATTCGCAGGAATACTCTGAAGGATATGACATCTACCATTAAATTGAGTGCTATTATTTTATGACTTCAGTCTTTAATGCTTTGCCAGTGATTTGCCAGACAAACCACAAATGTTTGTGAAAATGACTACAAATATGAGCCAAACATGTGGTCAGTCTGCAAAACATACAGTTCAGCACACACTTCTGCATGAGTTGTTTAATATCCACATAAGATATATAGGTCTCTGACATTTGTAAGACAAGCATATGTAGCATAGTAATATTAACAAATAACATATGAATATTTACATCCCAGCATTCTGGGCTGGCAGTGTCACAGTCAGGATTGTACAACAGACAATCCAGTAGTACTCATATGTGAGCCGAACATTGCTGAGGTGACTCAGGGGACAGAGCTGTGACCTATGTCACTGCAGACAGAGCCATCAAGGATGGCCATAGTTGCTGGGCAGCACACTAACTGCAACATGTCAGACCAGGAAGTCTTGTTGAGATCTACTGTTTAAATTCCTATTTCCCATGACTGCACACCCCCATCTGTATTCCATTACATGCTTAATTGTATGACATACCTAGTATACTACTGTACTCTTTTGTCAGAAGAAATCCACAAGTATTGTTATCAAGATTTGCAGTCTGTCTTCCAGAAAAAAAGTGTCAGACCTGTTTAGCACAGGCAGTAGCCTGACTTTTGTAGGTAATGCTCATGAGCAAGTGATGGCCTGTTCACCAGTCTGTGTCTCCCCCTTGCTAATTGCATCCTGAACAACTGTGTTGCCTTTCCATAGCCAATGGCATGGCAACACAGTGCTATAATTAAGTCCTTCATGTAGGCCTTGTCCCTTTTCCTGGCCTGTGAGGAGAATATTATGGAGGTGTGGGAGCTACAGCATCACAGAGGGTAGGTGGAAATACTGTCCACTGTTTGGATTGATGTGTTATATCCACCGTTTTACATGCTGTGTCTGCATAACTGTCAACCTCTTAGCACAGGAAATCTGGATAAAGCCCAAAAAGGTGGGGGGGGGAGGAAGAGCCAGAAATAAAGACAAATTTTAATTATTGCTGTTATAAACATAGAAAATTGCTAGAGTAACAGGGTTTGACATATATTTTCTGAAGGAGTTGAAGTCTGAAACTGAAATATATATGATAATTTAGTGACTTAATTCCTCATATCATCCCAGTGACATGCCAGAAACCCACACAATTTTATGAGGAGCAGGTCAAAAGTATAAGGCAAAACTCTGGGCATTCTGTGGAAATCTGCCCTTTTCTATCTGACTGCACATGGTGCTACAGTCAATGCTGGTCTATCAATTGTGTATGTTTGTAGGGGCAGACTGAGACATGTCCCTTAAAACTTCAACATTCCAAGTACACTGTGTTTTTGGCCAGTATATATAGGAGTAGTGTGTGACTGGCATTCAGGATATGTTTGTAAAAGCAGTCATTATACACAGAGGTCAGTTGGCTTACTAGCATGTTGCTCTGAGTGTAGTGCAAATTGTTCTGCGTTCAAAATTTCTCATCATACCTGTCAGCTGCACAAATTTTCACAGCATGTACAGTTTTTTGCCAATTATTTTTAGTATGTTTCTCATAAAATAGCATTTCCTGCAAATCATTGTGGTTTGAAATCTGAAAATAAGGAAGAAAATTTTGAGTTTCTGACTTCATATCCTTCGAAAAAAAATCATGCTAATGCAAATTCTGTTATTCTATTAACTTTCTAAGTTTTTAAGGGCAATATTTAAAACGTGTCCCTATGTTTGGGCCTTTGTCCCTCCATTATTTATGGCTTTCTCCAGATATCTTGCTCTAAGAAGTTGAGAGGTATGTTTCGCACTGGTGTCTTTTTACCCACAGTTACATCCCTGTAGTGCATGATATATTTACAAATGCATCAGTAATTCCCCAGAGCTGATTTGGTGTGGTGCTCTGACTGTTGTTGGGAATGTCCTAGGTTCAATGCTTGGCAGTTTTGTATTTTTTCCCTAATGTAACATGACTGCACTGCATGATAAATATATCTATCTATATATGGTGTAGTGGTGCGTTGCTGTGACAGTCGTGCACAGGGTCCTGGTTTCAAGACCTGGCAGTGTTGACTTTTTTTTCCCCTAATGTTAAATGATCATAATGTATGATATATTTACAAAAGCATTAGCAATTCTCACAGCTGATATGGTGTAGTGGTATGGTGGTGTGACTGTAATGCATAGCGTCCTTGGTTCGAGACCTGACAGTGATGGCTTTTTTCCCTAATGTTACATGACCGTAATGCATGATATATTTACAAAACTATTAGTAGTTCACACAGCTCCTATGGTGTAGTGGTACATTACTGTGACTGTAGTGCACAATTCCCTGGTTTTGAGACTTGGCAGGGCTGATTATTCTGCTGCTGTGCAGAATGGTGACTGAATGAGATAGAGAGATTAAAGCAGTTTTAAGCAGGTTTGCGCAGGTTTGCATGATGATAAGCAGTGCCAAGAGATGCTTAGCTTCCCTTAGCTTTGTTTTGCAGCACTTACTCCCGCTTATACCTGGACTAATTCCAAAAAAAAAAAAGTGTGATAGGAAAGTGGTGAAATTGGGGCGAGCAGGAAAACATTATGAAAGGCAACAAGGGATATGCAGGACAGGTGTAGGAAAAGACCATAACTCTCCATTTCTTCTGCAGCAACAGCTGTGAATGATGTGGACAGTTTTGAATTTAGAGTCTCACCTCGAGAGCTGCGGTGGTGGTACTGTGGTAGCGTTGTCGCCTCACAGTAAGATGCTGTCCGGTTTGATTCTCAGCTAGAGTGTCTTCTGCATGGAGACATGTGTGAATGGGCCTACCTTCGTTGAAGGTTGTGCATCAGGGCTGGCAACTCGGCACATACAAATCTATCTGCCAATCATTAGCGGACCAGAGTTCCGCTGTGGCGACCCCTAACCGGGAAAAGCCAAAAGACACAACAACAACCCCGCAGGGAGGGGTGTGGCCAACATACATTTGTTGAGTAAGTCAAGGGTAAATTGAGTAACATCAGTGTACATGGGGGCAAAATGGAGAGCTATGTATGGGACAAGATTTTTTTTGTGGGGATAGATGCCCCCCTTTTTTTTTAAGTTGAGAGTGGCATGTCAGGGAAGGGTTGTAGGTATGTTTGGGGAGGTAAGTTGGAAAGGAGAGGTTGCTTTTGCAGACAGACAAGACAGCAGACAGGGGTGGTGTATGACACATGAGGGGGTAAATACCTTGGACAGGGAGGGTGGTTGGGAATCAGAGGCCCATGAGCCCCCAGGTGGAACAGTGGGACTGAGGTCCCCACCCATGGACAGTCACCACTGTCCCTTCACTGCCCCGAAGGTGGCTGTGCTGGTGGTTAGACAACAGGGGCAAGCTGCCCCTCGAGGTCCACCAATCTGCCCTTAATCTGGCACAGGTGTACATCCAAGTCTGTCTGGATGACCCTACGCACCATGCCTAGGAACTGCTTACGGGTGACTGGGTCCTCTCCACACCCATGACCAGGAGGGGATGAGCCCAATCCCCTGAAGTGGTTTCACCTGAGGGTGGTGCAGGACCAGTGGAGGAGGCAGTTCCAGGTTGGGCCCCAGATGTACTGGGGCCCAGTGCTATGGCCAGATGAACTGGGACAGGCAGATCTGCTGGGATCTGCCTTCCCAAATGTGCTATGGTGTTGAGGTTTTTCATAATGTATTGGGTAGTCATGAACAAAACATTTCAAAATTAGTTATAACAGCATGCATGGCTGTTCCAATTAACCCAGAACAATATAATTGAAACAATTGCATAGCAAACAGAACACATGCATAAATGGAATAACAGTCAGTATTGCAACAGCATGCCAGTTACATTTATGGCAACAGGCCACCAACAATGGTATGTTGATATGCAACCAATAAAATATATGAACAATGTGATGTCTTTCGGCTTTTCCCAGTTAGGGGTCACCACAGCAGAACTCTGGTCTGCTAATGATTGGTAGTGGATTTTTCTACGGTGCTGAGTTGCCAGCCCAACGCCCAACCTTCAAAGAAGGCACACCCATTCACACACGCACCTACCTGCATGTCTTTAAACATCACTCGACTGTGAGGAGGACATGCAGACTCCACAAAGAAGACACTCCAGCCGAGAATTGAATGGGAGAACCTCTTGCTGTGAGGCGACAATGCTGACCGCTGCACCACCGCGGCTGTAGAACACAAGTCCCAACATTAGGTTTTAGGAACATACTCGTAGTATATGAATAATAATTATTGATGCAGATAAGGGGTGGGGGGAGAGAAAAAAGTCCATTAACAACTGTATAGGCTTATATTTTTCACAACAGTACTGCTCAATACTCTTTAGGTCTGCCCTCACTTTACATCTACCTGTGGCCTATTGCTTCTGTAGCACTTACATACCTGTTAAGCTGTCAACCTGGAATGGTATGGGGTAAACTGTGAGAACTCTATGTACATGACTAGAGGGGACTCGTACGTGTCAGGGTTACATATATGACTAGCAAGGTGTACCCTGCACTGATGTGTGAGTATGCCACTAACATACTTCAACTGAATTCAGCTGTGATAGCATAACACTTGAGAGACATGTATCAGGAAGAGTGCATGGTGTATGTACCTATCCTGCTGTCATTTGCAAGCATGAGGTTGGACACTGGACCAGTTGTACACAGTTTATTAATGTACCCTTCATACAGGTACTACAAACATTTCTTTACCTGTAAGACCTGTGGATAAAATATCTGTTAACGCTACCTGTTTCTGCAAATATTCAGGATTACTTGAGTATAAGCATAAATACATCTTAGTATCACTCCCTGGATTCCAACCTTGGTCTGTGTGTGCAAAAGTGAGTGGCATATCTATTTCTCATCACAGTGAGCTACTGGGGAACTGCTGTCTGTTGCTTGACTGATTTGTGCCTAATACTCACTTGGTTACACAGTCTGCCCTTGCAATCTAAGTGTGTCACATAAGACTGTAGTGACAGTTGAGCATACATGCCTTAGATTCATGCATGATAGAAACTGTACTGTGTATTAATACTTTGAAAGCAAGTGTACACATTTAACCACTAGTATATGTGAATATGTGTGATCTGTACAGACCATAGCAGGGTGGTGGGTTGCATACCCGACCCGTATACATTTGGACATTATATATTTGTAGTCTGCGCCTATTACACTCTCATACTTGCCTGCATCAGCATAAACACATTCAGGACTACATAGATCTGAAATGCAAAGGTTAACACAAAGCAGTGCTGCAGGGGACACACTATAACACATTACACATTACTATTCGAGGTTCAGATCTTAGTGCAGGATATATTTCATATTTCATTATATTTTGTTTTACAGCTCCACAATCTACAGGCATATTTGCTGTGAAGCCACTGTAGACATTCTATTTCTTCAACAACATACCAGATTAAACACAACAGTTCATGGTAATAATCTTTATTTGGGTAACATGACATAGTACTTTATTACAGTTGAAATTCTACATTCAGTAGTACCGCATACCATGTAGCTAGGCTCATAGGTGTGTACTAGGCTAATGGCTCTGGAGCCTTTGCAAGCCTAACCCATAGGATTACCCTAGCATCATGCCATCAGATGATGATGAATGTAATTTATTACCTTTACAGCAGCTGTCACAGTGCAGTTTATTAGCAGGTTAATTCATACACAGAATTAGTTCAGTATTGCCTTCCTTTCATCAGTAGTAGCTTGTTTGCTGCCTTCATCTGTATTACACAGCACCTGACATTAGTCACTTATATTAATATTGGTCTGAAAAAATGTATTCAGTGCACTCAGAACACGCTATACCTACTGGCAGTAAACAATGTACTTGTTCTTATCTATTGCACTGTATACTACAAGATAGATCTGCACTCACCAGACTCTCAGTGCAGCCTCACCAATCTATCAGCATGGGCTTCCACATTGCCAGCTCTCTCCTCTGCAGCTGTAGGGGAAAAGCAACCATTATGCATACCTGTCTATCACATAGTCATGCTAGAATTTGGTAAAGCTGTGGGTGAAATACTTACAAACTACTGAGTCATTCCCATTCCAAGCATCTTAGATCCATTGATCTAGGAGCACCCCTTACTCCACTTTAGGTTGTCATAGTGATGATGCACCTGCTCACCAGTTCAGAGGATTCCAGTGGTACTGGTAAGGTCACGTGCCAGATGGCCCCAGGTCTCAGATTTTAACTGGGAGCCCTGGTACTGGTCCTGCAGAGGTCTGTCATCATGGTGTAGTACAAGGAACCCAGCCATGACCCTGGACTACAAAATGCCCCAGCACTGCACCCAGAAGTGCCCTCCCTCTCCAACTCCAGATGTAGCTCCTGCAGTTATCAAACTGCAATAGCTTCTGGCTGTATTCTTACCTGTGTGGATTAAATAAGGCCATATTCCCACCCTATGCCATCACTGGACCATTTTCAAAAATACTAAGCACAGCTCAGCAGTGTGCAAACCTGTTAAGCTGAGTTGAGCAGTGGTTAAAGTGGCAAATGCTGAGCAGTGCTTAGCGGTGTGCAAATCTGCTTAGCTGGGCTGAATGCTGCTTAGAATTTAACTTCTTAGCAATCCTCAAACTGGCTAAGCAGAGCTAAGCACCGATAAGCATTGCTCAGTTTTCATGTAAAAAAATAATGAATTAGACATTAATTACTCATTGCTGACATATTATTAAGTGTATATATTTTACTTTATATGAAGTCCCCCTATGTGCTTTGATTACATTACTTTGGGCTGTGACTGTACTGTATGGGACACTTGTGTTTACATGAGGGATTTCACATCATATGTCCACTGACATTGGAATTTTGGACCAGCTACACTACCCTGGTTAACAAATATCAATTACTACATCATTAAAAAAAAAAGAAAATAATTTAACAATGCTTTTCCATGTTAAAGCTGAATGGCCTGTCTTAGTTTTCAAACTGTGCACCTACTGCACACAAAGCCGGAACTTTAAACACTAAGCTAACTTGCCAATAAAGATTTCAGCTATACATTTCTATATAGCTTTTCATGATGTTTTAAGCACTGCTGAGCAAAGTGCCATGTTGCACAAACCCACTCAGCTATGCTTAAACTTCTAATACAGTGGAAAAAAATACAACCATTTTAAATATGTATATATCACTATATCAAATATTAGCATGTCAGTTGAAGGCCACATAATCTTCATGAAAATACCATGGTAAAATGCAAAACCTGTCATTCTATCAACTTTCTAAGTTTGTAAGAACAATATTTAAAAACTGTCCCTATTTCTGGGCTTTTGCCCCACTTTTAGTACTGCCTTTGTCAAGACTTCTTGCTCTAAGAGGTTCAGTGGTGTGTGTCAGAAGACACTTTTTATTGTAAAGTGCAGTATGGCACTTTCACAATGCAGGGAGTATTTTCCAGTTCCTGTCACAGCCCCCTTGCATTCCTTTCCATTCAACAGTCTTTTTCACTGTCCGTGGACATTGAAGGGATTCTAAAGTGCTATACGGCACTTTGACAGTGAAGGGGACATATTACAGATCTGTGAGCACTATTGCAACACACCCCCTGCACTCATTGAGTATCTTTGTTCGCTGCTCCATCTCAGTAGCACACCTTCATTAATATGTAAGGTGCGTTGCCAAGAGGGAGATGTGGACATAGACACCATTCACTCCATGTAAGAATAATGCTATTCCTACATGGAGTTTACTGAATCCTGGCTATTGTGTCTGCTACTAAACTGTAACTGAGAGATAACATCTTTTGTTTATGGTCTGCTATAAAGCAACTTAACATCAACTATTCTTAAGTTTTGCAGGTTAATCTTCTATGTTCCAGCAGGGTATGCTATGGTTACATTCTTGAAGCTCAGTACATAACATACAGTTTTGTATAAATCATATCAATATTCACAAATGACATAGAATTATTTACAAAATTCCAGATAGCTGGGCTGGCAGTGTCCCACTATCTAATCCAATTCTTCCCAACATTACACCTAATTGACCATTTATTCTTTCCATCCATAGTGCATTTTTTGTAATTATTACTATATCATCTGTGTAAGTATACATTATTGGCAATTACACTTCTTTCATCATTCTATGCCCTCCATCTCTTTACATTTTGTTAATATCAATCACTATTATATTCATAACCAATGAAAACAATTATACTACTAGCTAGACACCCTTGTCTTATTCCACATTTTATTTTTATTTCTTCTTCTATTCCATTCACATTTAGTTTCAAATAATTTTTCCATACACAGATTTAATTACACTTACAATTTTCTCATTTACATGGTATGTTTTCAGAATCACCCCTAATGATTAATACTGTATGTTATCATAAGCCTTTTTATATTTCCTGTCTTTACTATTGTCCCCACTTTTTATTGATAATGTTATCAATTATATCTCTTATTAGCCATAGTAATTATCGACTACCCTTTCCTTTTCTCCCATATTTTGATCAAATACTTTCTCTATCTTACATTGTCATCTTACAACAATTAGTCTCATAAATATTTTATAATCTGTGTTATTTAAAGTTATCAGTCTCCAATTTTTATGTCATCTCTGTTCCCTTAACTATAAATTTAATACTCCTGTATTTATTTATATTGAATCCCAGTTTTTAACCAGTCATTCCTTACTTCAATAAACATTCCTTTTTGTCAATCCCCCATTTCTTTATACATGTTATATTCAATTTCATCTATTCCTGTTGCAGAATTTGTATTAATATTTTCAAGATGTCATTTAATTTGTCTATATTTATTCTTTTTTCTAGATATTCGTTATATTCTTTGTTTAATTTCTTCCTGTCATAGCTTTTGTCTATCTTCACCTCTTTCTTAACAAATAAATTTAATACATGCTCTTTAATTGTTTTATGTATTTCTTTCGGTCCTAAATTAATTTACCTTCCTTATCCTTTAGTTCTTTTATTATCTTTTTTCTTTCATTATTTTACTCAAATAAGGTGCTACCTCTTCTTTTTTCCTTGTAATAAATATTTGTATTTGTATAACAGGTTGTAAACATTAATCTGATTCATTTTATACAATTATTTTTCCTTTTCATATTTTTTTCTCTTTCCCTAATAGATCTTTAAATATTTCTTGACTCAGCATCTTATATTTTTCTTTTTCTTTCCTTCTTTGATTATCTATACATTCTAAGAACACGTTTTCTACTTTATACATTCTAAGAACACTGTTTTATATTTATCTTTAAACTGTATCTACCATACCATCCAATTTTCATAAAAAAATCTTTCATGTCTATATGTTGTTTCTAGAATGTAATCAGTTTCTCTCTTCCTACTGGATTCAATTCCTTTTCATTCATTTCTTATTCCTTTTCCTATCTTAATATATTTTTTATTTTCTTGTATTTTCATCCAAATCACCACATGATCAGAAAATCCATTATACTTAATCCCTTTTTAACATTTAAACTTTCTGACAACAAAAAATAGTCCTCCTCAGTTTTTATATCATTTCTCTTATATGTCCAATACTTATTTCCCCATAACTTTAACTTACCACTCCTCATAATTTCTATAACTATTTTAACGTCACAATTATACTTTTCTTCTGTTATATTACAATTAAAACCATCTGCTATTATTATATTCATATTTACACATACATAGTTGAGTATACTTTTGAACATGTTTTCCTTTTCTTTTTTTGTAACATATACATATAACACTGTTATTCTATTTACATATTTTTTACGTCTTAAGTCTAATATTGTTATTCTATCCAATTCAACTATTGTACCTCTGCTATCTCTAAAAAAACAAAAAAAATCTTGCTTTTTTCCCACTTTTCTGAGATTTAAAAAAGTTCAGTTACAGGCTTGCTGTTCTTGAACTGTTTGTAAGTTTCTGTGAGGCCATTTTTTGCTTGGGCTAAAGGGAAGTCTCTCTGTTGATCAGTGGCAGTGAAAAACATTGAGCAGCCTGCCTGCCCCTGTGGGAGTGGTTACTGACTTGAAACTGTAGTTTTATTGGCCATTTTGGGTCAATTCCAAAACTCCTTCATCTTCCTCTCTTAAAACCCTCTTTTGCGCGGTTTTGCGCATTTTTGTGCATAGCGCAACAACGGGCAGCGCCGCCTAATTGGGTTTAAACTATTCCTGGCTCCACAAAGTCTGCTCTTCACTTTTTCCCTTAGAACTGCTCTATCTCTCAATTTAAACACCATATTCTCATTCTAAGGCCCTTCACTGGTCCAATTAAGTAATCCTACAAGTTAGCACTATTAAACCATAAGCACTACTTACTCTTATACTCTCTATGGTTACCCTGTCCTCTATTGGTCCATTTTAAATTCAGTTTCCCTATTACTCTAGCATTTCCAAAGGTCAGTCAATGGTTTCCTCTCCAGTCCAGCTGGTGAATCTGGGAATTTTGAGGCAATGTTACAACTGTCTCATGTACACGGACAACCCTCTCCTCCTCCAAACAGGTTCAAATATATGTGAGAGATGCAACTATTTAGCCAAAATGGAGGCTGAGCTCTCTCATCTCAAAACTGGTGTAACCAGTCAGGAGGAGAAGGTAACCTCACACAACACAATTCCAGTATCACATAGTCCCACCACATCAGCGAACCAAACACATAAATACACAAAAACATACTCGGAGGCTCTAAATAAAAATCGACCTAAGCAACAGAGACTTCCAAAGTAGACATCCAAGCAAACGCTACCTCAAAACAAAACACACACAACACATAACCCATAAAGTCAGTGTGCCAAGCAGCCACAGCCCTTAAGGCTGAATAACACACCTGATACTTTTGTTATAGGTGACTCTATTGTCAGAAACACTGACGTCCCGCTCACCAGGCTGAATAAAGAGAAGGTCACGGTGAGCTGCCTGTCGGGTGCTAGGATCCGACACATAACGCAAGCACTCAGGTCACTCCAAAGCAAATACAAATATGACTCCATCATTGTACATGCTGGTGTGAATGACCTGAGATGTACCTCCCTGGACTACATGAAAAGAGACATAGAGGAGCTATCTGATCATGTAGCCCAGGCTGGTATGACCCTGACATTGAGCAGCATCTTACCCTCACCTAGAATGATGCCACAGTACAAAGACAAAATGATCGATTTTAACAATTGGCTAAAATTTTGGTGTCATTCAAAGGGGATCCAGTGTCAGTCAGCCTGGGATGACATGCTCGACAAGCCACGTTGCTTCGCTAGGGATGGCTTGCACCTGTCACCACTGGGCTTTCAGATATTGGCAAAGGCTCTTGCCACCCCATAGTGCCTTTTTTAGGCAAGGCTCAAAAGTCAAACCCACTCCCATAGGCAGCATAAGGAACAAGAAACTAAGGGTAATGCTGCTAAACGCCAGAAGTCTTAACCTCAAGATGCATGCACTCGAAGCTCTCCTCAGTATGGAGAACATCGGTATCTGTGCAGTGACAGAAACCTGGTTCAAGGCTCCAGAGAACACCCCATCACTACCAGGCTATACCTCATATCATGCTTTTAGGCCCCAAAACCCGGACCGAACCACAAAAGGAGGGGGAGTTTCCATATTTATCAAGGATATCCACACCTCCAGGTTAGTGGCATTGCACGAAGTATCGGAGACCATCCATGTGCAACTAACAGTGGGCAAGACTGCTTTTCAGTTTATAGCATCCTACAGACCACCCTCTCAAAGTCAGGAATCCCACTCGGCTTTCCTGAAAACATCGAAGAACATGAAGATCTCTCCGAACACCATTATATTGGGCAACTTCAACTACCCAAACATTGACTGGGAGCACTACTCAAGCCCCAGCACCTTAGCCCAAAGATTCCTGGAAATTATAAACTCAAATGCTATGGAACAACTAGTCACCACTCCCACAAGAGGGGACAACATACTAGACCTGATCATTACCAACATGGGGACTCTATGATCCACACCAGAAGTATATCCCTCATTGGTAAGATCAGACCATAAATTAATTTCACTGGATGTCCACATCCTGACCCCACTCCCAGCCCAGAAAACCACAGTGAAAAATTTCTCAAAAGCAAACTTCTCACTTCTCAAAACCGAAGTGGAATCCTTCAAGGCCCTAGGGCCAGTGGAAACTACAGCCCAAACTGCAGAATCCTATATAAATGCATTCTACGGACATCTCCAGGAATGCATGGATCATGCTATCCCAAACAAAACCAAGACCCAATCATCCAAAGGCAGGCGTCCAGTCTGGTGGACCCCTGCCATAAATAAACTGTACAATAGAAGGAGGAAGCTACTACATGATAGAGCAAAATCCCTAATAGGGAAGGCATCTCTGATCAGTGCTAACAAAAAGTTACGATCCCTCATAAAATCCTCCAAGGCCAGCTTCGAGAGAAAAATTGCACAGGACACCAAAGACAATCATAAGGCTTTTTTCAGTTATGTTAGAAACCTGGGATGCAACTCCCAGACTTGTTCTGAGTTGATTCTAAACGACAAAAAATACACTGAACCCACATACATCGCCAATATCCTGGCAGACAGGTTCAGTGCAAACTTCCCCACCCCCTTACCCCCAAAAGAGCAAGTATCTATCCCGGCAGAGGGCTGCCTCCCAAACATCTCAGATGCTCAGGTGAAGGCTGCCCTCTCCAAAGCAAAATACACTGCTTCCATGGGACCAGATGGCGTCCCAGGTTGCGTCCTACATGAACTACAAGAGGAACTAATCCCTCAAATAAAACAGCTATACAATCTCAGCCTCACTACAGGATATGTGCCCACAGAATGGCGTACAGCAACAGTGGTCCCACTCCACAAAGGTGGAGCCTCTACGGACCCTGGAAACTATTGTCCCATAAG
The DNA here is from genome assembly GCF_019279795.1 of Protopterus annectens. NCBI lineage: Eukaryota > Metazoa > Chordata > Ceratodontiformes > Protopteridae > Protopterus > Protopterus annectens. The sequence continues at coordinate 125,834,071 of NC_056748.1, read as the reverse complement.
CCTGACTAGTTTAGTCTTCAAGGCTATGGAGAGGATCATCATGGAGCTCATAAACAAAGACATTGGGGACCTACAGACACTAGATCCTACCCAGTTCGGCTTTGTCAAGGGCAGATCCTGCCTTTTGAACCTGGTTGACTTCTTTGAAACAGTCACCAAAGCCATAGATGAAGGGAAGGTAGTACTCACAGCCTATCTGGACCTTGCAAAGGCATTTGACACAATACCCCACTTGGGCATCATAGATAAGCTATCCAGCTTAAATATAAACCCCTACGTCACAAGATGGGTCGCAAACTGGCTCAAAGACAGAACCCACAGAGTGAGAGTTGCTGGATCCATGTCAGACTCAAAACCGGTCACAAGCGGTGTCCCACAGAGTTCTGTCCTTGGACCACTCTTGTTCGGTATATACTTTTCCGAGGTACAGGCAAACGTGGGAGGACTATGGCTCACCAAGTTCACAGATGACTGCAAACTGGGTGCCATAATCAACTCTCCAGCTGACACAAACATCCTTCAAAAAGGTCTCACAGAGACAGATAACTGGTGCCAGCGCCATGGTTTAAAGCTAAATGCCAAAAAATATATAGTCATACCCTTTGGCAAAAACAATGTGCCCACAAATTACCACATAGGCGGAAACACATTAAGTACAGAGAAAGTTATTAGGGACCTGGGGACCCAAGTTGATAGCAATCTCTCCTTTGAAAACCACATTGCCAAAGTGGTTAGAAAGACCTTCTACATAGCCCACCTCATCACGAAGGGTTTCACATCTAGATCAAAAGAGGAAATCGTGCCCTTTTATTCATCCCTCACCAGGCCCATCATAGAATACAATGCCCCTTTTGGGATGTACCTTACCCGACACCTGCAGCAATTAGAAAGACCCCAAAAGTATCTCACCAAGAGGATCAAGGGTCTCAAACAGATGCCATATGCTGCTCGGTTAAAAAAAACTCCAGCTCTACTCAGTTGCATACCGCCTACTTCGAGGCGATCTATGCCTGACATACAAAGCTATGTCAAATCCAGAATTAATGGACATGCTCCACCTCAGTAAATCTAAATCCCTTAGAGCCACATGCTCGAGGGACTTGAACCTCAGCACAGAAATAAATAGAACTTGCTGGAGGGACAGGTTCATAACCCAGAGGCTCCCTTCGCTCTGGAATAGAATTCCAGTTCATGTGAGGCAGAGCACCTCACTGAATCTCTTCAAGAAGAATCTCGATAAGTGGATGGGGGATTGTAGGTTTGTCCCAGGGATTACTCCCGTGTCACTATTAGACAGAGGCACAGTAAACTAAACCTTAAAAAGGGCACAGTATACTCAAATCAAGGGGTGGCATAAGCCATACAGAATCGGGCTAGGCTTATAATTGCCCCAGGGCAGATAGCCTAGTATGAACCTATGAACCTATATTTTAATATCTTTTTGATGTAATACACATATGCCCAAACATGTTTCTTTACCTATGTTCTAGATAACATTCCCATTCCAAAGTTTTTCTCTTTGTGTTCTTTCTTAATCGTATGTCCAGTAATATTATCTCATCAGCTTCTATCGCAGCACACCACTGTAATATACAACTTCTCCTTTTAATGTTTTTCAAACTGTTTACATTTAAAGCTAATATTTAAGCTTTTAGAAAACAGTTATAATAAAGTTCTTATCCTTTACTTTTTTATTTTTGCTAACATTATTATTTAAATTTTATTTTCCTTTCCTTAACTCTTTTCCCTATATAATTTTTCTACCTTTTACTCTATACCATTCAGATTCTTCTTCACTGGTTTCATCTGTTTCTTTTTCTTTATTTTGTTTTTTACCTTTGTGGATGAACTCTGCATTACTTTCCTTTTGCTGTACTTGTTTTTATATAACCATTTTTTCTAGCTCTTCCTCATGTGTATTTATATTTTCATTTTCTTGTGTATATATTTCACATGAATGTCATGTACTACCACATTTCTTGCATTTTAAATCATATTTTTTTGCATTATGCCCAGTATTACCACACAAGTAACATTTTTCTTGTCACATTCATTATTTAATTGATTATCTTTACCACAAAAATAAGAAGTCTTTGGTTGCCCTCTATATCTCACAACCCCCTATTACCGTGAACATTAATAATACTTGGTATATGCAACACATTATCATTTTTCATTTTTAATAGAGCTCTACATTCCCATCCCCCAGCCCAAAGTCTTCTTTCAGCATACACTTTCATAGTGCCCAATACCTCCTTACAAAGCGCTAATAAAGTCCTTGTTAAGTCTGCGGATTCTACTTCAGTTCTAAACTGAACCATTATTCTTTAGTTTTGTTTATCTAAAAATGCTTGTGTAACATATTCTCTCCATGGATCCACATTCTTTATGGTTCATATTTTCCTATAAAGCTTTCCAGGTATTGTCCATTATCAAGGATTAAATCACAAAATGTCTCATTATTAATTAAAATAAATGCTCTTACCTCCTTTGCTGTTACACCTAATGGTGCAATCAAAGTGTCCCACACTTCATTCCTAACACTTTGTCCTTTTTACTGCTTATTCTAACAGTGTACCTTCTCTTCATTTCTTTTTCTTTTTTTCTTCCTTTCCCTTCTTTAACTGTTTCTACATACATTTTCTCACTAGATTCTGCTCTTTCCCTTCTTCTTCTATTCTCTCCATTATATCTCCCCGCGATGCTACTGCACTGTTTTGCAGCTCACTTTAATTCACCATCTGTTTCAAATAATCTGGACTGAAGGGTTGTAATAATACATTGACCCTGCTGCTCCATCTCACCATTGAACCTCCATTGAAAAATCTCCTGTGAATTAGGCCACATCTCCTTCTGTACATTGACATGTTCCTTTCTTGTTTTTCTCCCCTGATAGGGACTCACTTTCCACTATTACCTCATCAGTTTCTCCACTTGCCTGTGATTCTGCCAACTCCATATCCATTTTCATAGTTTCACCACCCTTTTCCTCTATCAGAGCACTGGACTACATTGTCCATGGCACTGCTGTCTCTCTGGGCCACCTTCATGCCTAGAATGGAGACAGAAACCAGATGCACCACCTTCAGTTCCATCCGCTGTGCTGAAGAGTAGTACAAGTTCCCTGCTGTCATGGCCACATTTCCCTTCGTAGTATAAATGCCGCCTTGATTCTTCTCTGAAAAGAGGCTACTAACCTAACGGGACTAACCTGGTCAACAAAAGATAAATAAAATAACACATTTGATAGCCCATTCTGAATTGTGTGTCTCCCAGCTCTCAGTAACACCCCCCTTCTTTGTCACCTGTTGTTTCTGTTTAATTCCTCCCCTTCTTGGTCATCCTGACAATGTAGCATATCCATATTATATAACTTCAAAAAAAAAGATCAACATTTTTTTTTCTAAATCTCAAAAGAACAGTTTTACCAGTCGCCACTTGCTTCATCAGTTTAAAAATCAAGACTTACCAGTTCCTTTTATATTACCATCAAATCATGTGACAGATCTTCCATCAGGTGAAAACTAAATAAAAATACACAAACAGCAAAAAATAAAATAATGATAGCTTGTAATAATCATTGTGCTAGTAATGTAAATCAGGTATTTATACTGAGTACATACAATTCTTCTACATAAATAACTTTCATAAATATGGTCTATATTATAACACCAAAAGTGCATATGTGTGACTACATAAAAGTTGACACATAATACACAAAACCTGAAAATAGGGAGCGGCCATGTAATCAAATTTTTCCCTAGGGGAAAAAATCTTATGTGGCTGTTTGCTAAAAAAATAATTTAACACCATAAACAGATGGGGGGGTTAGCCCCCACACTCCCCAATGTGGGGGGCTCTGTCCCCCACACCCCCCTAACTAAATATATCAACTCTGAGATCACACTATACAGAAGGAAAGGGCAACTCCGTGAAGTTGGCCAACTATTTCCTTATGCTATGACATATTTATCGAATTGCTTAAATGCAATTCGATGAATATGCATCGTTGTTTCTGTATTCACTCAGAAGCCTTTTCTTGCTTCTAATATAGACCCCATAAATATACAAGTTTCCCCAAAGTAAACCGCTTTATATTATAATTTAAATTCTAGGATTTCTGATACATCAATTTAGCACTGGTCCTGGCCAGGTGATAAATCATTCCAATAAGCTTCATTAAGCTCTGGAAATAATAACAAACCTGTATTATTAATTCATTTTTTCCCTTGCTATTCCAAAATATCATACTTCTGAACCAGAAATTCTAAAAAATACAATAAAAGTAAAAATACAACCCTTATGTGTGTATTTTTTTTTTTGCATTTAATATTGCTTAAATGTTCCATAATTCTTATCCTAAATTGTTTAGAAGTTTGACGTACATAAAATGACCCACAAATGCATTATACTAAATAGATCACCCAATTCTTTTGGTGTAGTATAAGAACTGATTTCATAAATTTTGAGTGAATGTCTAGTCAAAAAGTTGATATAATTGTAAAACTTTAACACAAACATTATGAACTGCCCTTCAACCTTCCCATCATTTTATGATGACCAAAGTTTTCATAATGCCTCTGCCCACTCCCCAAAAAAGCAAATTAACATCTTCTTGGTAAAACAATATTTAAGAATTTATTCCCAAAATAGTATTCCATTTATGCTATACTACATCCATAAAGTGGTGTATATTCTATATCTAATAATGAATTGTATCTGAGTAGATTCAGTTTTTATATCATATTTCTAATAAACAAAAATGTCCTCACTTTTTAAAGAAGCTACTATTCCACTGGACCTTTCTAGAAAAATGTTCAGAATATTTCCTGCAATAACTTAAAATAATCATCTTCCTGTGAACAAATTCTTATCACCCTCATAAACTGAAATTTATGATTATTCAATGTCATATGTTTAGTGGAATAGTTTTCAAAATGTAGAATGGTATTCTTTGAAAAGGTATGTGTATACTTTTACTCATATTTGTCTTTATGTAAAACCATAATTCTCACTCTCTTGCCTGTTTTAGTAATTACTCTGTCACAGTTAATCATGAATGCATTTCAGTGCTAGTTGTTCTAAATATAAATTAAAATGTACATTACAAAAAGTAATTGAATACTGCCATGTATTTTTTTACAATTGTCACCTCATAATTTTGTACCACAAGGTGAAATGGAGGTGCATGCACAGACTTCTTAAATCTAAAGTGAATAACATGTAAACAATTATCCATACAATAGTTTTTACATTTAAACTGTAGCCTAAAGTCAATTAGCCAACATCAGCTTTGATTCAGAAACAAAGCATGAGGGAGTAAAAGATAAAACTCAGAAAGATTAACAGCAAACTGGTGTTTCTTAGATATTTGCTGTTAGCCTGGGGGATATAGGCTACAAATAACTTCATATTTCTCCCTTAATACAGTATTTGCCAATAAAAACACCTTTAGACAAATTTCAACCTCTGCCAAACAGGAATGTTGACTTTGTACTCCTAATGCATTCTGCTAATGTTGCATTCCTCAGACCTCCAAAGTTTAACATTTTTTGATGTTTAATGTTAAAGAATGTAGCTGTTTTTCTGTGATCCATCTTTACAAAATGATGTAATTAGTTTGGAGAAGCATCACAGCTTGGAAAGAGTCCTGCATTCTGCTTAATATGAAAAGTAAAAAAAAAAAGGTATTTAACTCATTACAGCTGAGTGCGCCACCAGGCATTTCTGCAGTTATCGCCTACTGCACCTCTAGGCATCAGATATTGCTTGTTCACATTTGCATTAATAATTACAAAACCATGTGTGAAGACTGCCATCCTAGCCAGAAATAATTGTGCAGAGAATTCTGTCATTTGTAAATATAAATGTTGAAATACAGGCTTGTTTTCTTAAATGCAAGAATATGCTGTGAAATGTTGAACTTAAAACAATGTTGCAACATTGCCCTCTGCTGTAAAGAAAGCTAAGTCAAGCATTCCTTATCTATCATTTGAAGTTCAAATTATTTCATGACTGTCTTTGATGTTTACAATTTGGCTCCAGCCGGGCTAGATGAAAGCTTCCTGCCTATTGTTTTAACTTAAGGAATAATTACTAGAGTTTACATGTGGAATGTCTTTTATAGATGTAGTTTCCTGCAGCTACAACATAACAAAATAATGTAGTATCTATCAGCCTGGGAACACCATGAAAGTGTAAAAACTGATGTAATGTTTATCAGAACTGCAATAGCAATTTAAACAGAGAGAATCAGAAGGCATTAAGCATTTTTGTCTTGATCATCCTACTCATAGCACTGCCTGTTGTCACATGTATATTATCTTAGACTTGTGTTTTCTTTTAGAAATAGCTAGAAACTAGAAACATTAGACTAAGTGTTTTACTGGGATGTCAGAACTGTACTACTGAATTATTTTAAGTATTTCTGTGTGATCTCTGAACTCTTGACTAGCACTGTATAGTAGAAAGTATTGTCTTGTGGTTTTAATTATTTATTATTAAATATTTAAAAAACGTTTAGCTGTGGCTGGTTTGTGTAGAGATAAGTTAAGCTCTAGAATACATTGCATATTTATAGAGTTTACTGTCCATGTCACTCTAAATACGCCTTGACTGATTAGTCACACTTACCAATTGGATAATACTATTGCACAGTAATAATTTGGAACCCTTTTAAGGGCCTTTGGGTAGCTAATAATATTAGCTGGGTGGTGGCAAGTGATTACTACAGTATAGTCTGAGTACAAGGGGCACAGCTGGAAAACCTGTGCCAGCCTTCCCCAGAAGTGTCTGTGTGATTGTATAAACTCTTATCTCAAAGTGTGTATGTGTTTCAGCTACTTGGGCAGGGACATGAAGCACTGGTTAGACAGAGAGGGTGCTGAAGACTTTAGCTTGTCCAGCTGGCTGAGATCTGGACCCTATAGCTGTGCCAGTGAGGAGTCTTATTGGGGACCTGGACAGTAAGGGAGCGATCAGCCCCGGACTGACTGTGATCGCTGTGTGCTCTTAAGGGAAATTGCACTTTACTGTCTGTATTTGTTATCCTTTTATCATATATGAGATGCCCTCTCTGGTGTTAGTGGTGAGAATTGAGGCTCCTTGATTGCTGGGTCAGGGCATGGGTGTCACACCATGCCACGTACAAGGTATCAGAATATTTTATCTTGAAGCATACATGATGGCAATCACAATCATATTGATATTTGACCTCCGTCAATGAGAATTTGTTAGAACTGTAAGGTGATGCCTTAATGTTTTAAAAGTTCAAGCCACACTCACTGGGAGTAAAGGTGCTCACCTAAAAGAGCTATACTGGAGGGAATGAGTTCATTTATTGATCCATTTCTCCATAAGTACACATTGGATACACCTACAGTATATGTGGTACTATAGGAAATCACCTATTAATCCATTGGATTATACTTTTAGTATATGTGGTACTACAGGAAATCACCTATTAATCCATTGGATTATACTTTTAGTATATGTGGTACTACAGGAAATCACCTATTAATCCATTGGATTATACTTTTAGTATATGTGGTACTATAAAAGATCACCTGTTAATGTTTAGGTCTTACATAAGCTGCTTCTCTTTAAACATTTGATTTAAAACTTGAAATGATTCAGTAAAAGTGAAGATGCTGATTTCTTATGTATAAACGTATCAGTAATTCTTCTGGTAGGAAGAAAACATTTCAAACATACCTTCTTTTAATATGCTGCTTCTTTTTAATGCACTCATTCTTTTGTTTCTGAATTAAAGACTTTATGTCAACACAGCTGCTGGATGCCAAAGTAAAGCTGATTTCTCAACTGACTTGTAACTCGGCTACTGCACACAACAACGTTTTAGATGATGGAATGCTCTGTGCCGGTTACATGCAGAGAGGCGGAACAGACACTTGCCAGGTTAGTAAGTTCATTTTGATGAAAAAGGTTTGATGTCATCTGTAAAGTGAATGTATTTACATGGGTTTCTATGACTAAAATACGCGGTCATCCATCACTGCTGCAACAGTTTGAATGAGTAAGGCCGAGACGGAAATCAAATGTTCAGTTGTAGTTGATGATTGGTGTGGTCACAACTGACTGTCATGACTAGATATCCAGGGTAAAATGCTAACAGACAGAACAAAAAACTTCCCTGACCAGCAGAGAAAGAGTGTAGAAAAATATTGATTTTTTAAGCTATCATGGCAGAAATGTAAGTCACTCCTGACAACTAACACTGGTACAAGGGTATAAGAATGCGTAATGACTCCACCTATCTTGAACAATCCAGTCAAGCCAAAAAAAAAATACTGACTCCATTAACTATGGACATAGAAAGGGTAAGATAAGATGGGTGGAGTTGAAACTACATTGCACTGCCTCTACTGGGGCTGACATTGGACTTCTGGGTCCATTGTCAGTGGCAAGCTTTCCACACTGACAGTTATCAAGAAAAGATTTGGATAACATCATTGATTTATTATAGGTCTGAACATTAAAACAATCATGACAAGAACTTAAGGGAAATGAGAAAGTACTTTCTGAAGAATATATGAGTTGCAGAGGACCTCACTATAGCAAGTAAGTACTTTAAAGAGGCAGCAATGATTTTGAGTGGAATGTACTTCACAGAAAAGGGAATACAAGGAATACCAAACTTCAGTGGCTACCAAGAAAGTGCTGGAAGCTGGAGAGACAATCCATCACTATATTTTGGAAGGAATAAGTTAGTGGTTTTATACATGCCTTCAGCCAGTCAAAAAACAAATATAAAGAAAACAAAGAGGCAAGGCAAATTGTGTAGACTATGTAGTCTTGCCAAACATTTTTCTTAATGGATTTCTGCATATTAGAGGAAACTTCATAAGTAAGACTATATACTCGGCTAGATGAGCAAGATGCAATATTTCAGTAATCATCTTTAACAATTTATTAACATGGATAGTTAAGCAGGCAGAAATGTCTTTATTGACTGTGAGAAAGGGATTCATTAGTGTTTCATATACACCCATTAACAGCAGAATATTTTTTGTTGGGGAAAACAAAACCATGGGCTGGATTCAGTAACACCTACACTAGTGTACACTAAGTGCATGCAGTCTATATTCAGGAACATCCCTACCATATGTTCTGTACTTTTTAGTCACTCAGAAAGATTATACTGTGTACATGTAGTCTACAGTTTGTGGTAACCTTTATGAATCCCCTCTATTTAAAAGTGAGGAAAATCAGTAGGAAAACTAAAATTAGGAAGAAGGTGTGCGTTATGCTTGTGTTTTCTGTTCACTCAGAACAGTGAACACACAGTGTAGGCATTAATGAATCACAGGGCATCAGTTTTATTGTAACTTTAGTGTTTTATGATTCATTCAATGAAATGTCATTATTTTTTCAAACAGAAAACAAAGGCACTGATTTAAAATGTGAGTGAATTGAATACATTTGGGAGAAGGAATAAAGTGCAATGAAAAAGATCATTCTATGAAAAACAAGCAGCGTTCATAAATGGACAGCAGACCTT
>NC_056748.1:125799551-125819551 GCF_019279795.1 Protopterus annectens | reverse complement strand
CAGGCATAACCAAAGATCCAGTTAATGAAAATGTATAAAATGGGACTGTCTTTTGTAGTGGAACAACCAAAACTTCCAGAATATTCATTTCTTATTATTTGCTAGTTGAGTAAGTGAAGATCCAGTTAATGAAGGTGCATAAAATGGGACTGTCTCTTGTAGTGGAACAACCCAAACTTCCAGAATGTTCATTTCTTATTATTTACTAGTCGAGTAAGTGAACTTGTCCTTTACAGGCATAACCAAAGCTACAAGAACAGGGATAAATTGTGCTGCGCATTGTACTGTATACATTATGTATTCTTGCATGCTTACTCTTCTGTGACAACATAGTACTCTGTGGAGCTTTTCTCTGTGGGGCTCCATTGAAAATGGGCTTTTTTTAGGCACAGACACTCCCGGTAAGCAAATAAAAATAAATAAATAAATACAATAGCTGTATGGACATTTAAGTGTAACCAACCTAGTACCATCTTTTTTGGAGGTGGGAGGAGGTTGAAGTATCCAGAAAAAATGCATGCAGACACACACATAGCATGCAAAAGACAATTACTGTACTTCAGGATTGAATGCTGGATCCTGGAGTTGTGACACAGACATTTACTACTAAGCTGCTAGGTATGGTTGGCCATGTGACCCAACAGGATGGGCCTCCTACGTTGATCCTGAAAATTAGGCCATGATTAATGACTAGAACCCTGGGGTCTTCAGTCAGGAGAGGGTATACAGTCAATTCTGACTTGCACCCTGCTTGCTAGCCAGTTTGGGGAAGACTTTAGAAACATCAGAAAATCTTCCAGCCTCCTACAAGATGATGGGCAAGTTCCCATCTCAAGCCTGTCTTTATGACACTCTCTAATGCTGAAACTGGGAGGGGATCATATGGGCCAGTACTTCTGAAATAAGGCCTGGTGGTTACTGGCATGATGGAAGACAAAATAATTAAAAAATATAGTGTATTTGTAAAGACATCTGTTGTATTATTTTAACTATTACATTTAAGAAACTGACTGTATTTTCAAAAAATAACAGGGTTATTGTTCTGCCTGACAGCTCTTAATGGCTAGCCTGATGCTTCTGTTGTATTTTCTACTGGTGTTAATAATGCCTGCTGAACATGCATTACTGGTTCATTGTACACTCCTGCTACAGCATCATTAAACACTTATCAAATACTGGACCTCTGTGAGTGCAACATTCCCCAATATCTCTTAATTAAACAAACAAACAAAAATGCCTCCAACCATCAACAAACTCAGTAAACTTTTTTTTTAAGTAACACACATCAGGTGTGATTTTGAATTGTGCTTGCCCTTCTTCAGATCATTCATTTAAAAACTACTGAATTTTTTATAATAAATGAAAACAAAAGAAATATGATTTTATTGGCTGTATAGTTAACATCCAGTAATATTTATTTATTTCACTTCACCTTTACCATATAAAGTGCTTTGGAAATATAGCTTAATGGAATTGTTACAATGAACTGTCTTTGCACGGTGTTTTAAGAGTGGTTGAATGAACTAAATTTGGGCTATCATTTAGATGCAGTGAGGCACCATGGCAAAACCACATAGAACTTCACCTAACAATACTAACCAAGCAGCAACCACACCTCTGACAAGGGGAGGATCGAGGAAGGACACTAATTATTTCTATGCACTCATTATATATGGGTACTGTGACACCAACGCCATGAAGGGTAAATATATCTATACCAGGGGAAGGTAATATACTTACACCATGAGAGAGAACACCAGCTAATATAGTTTGAAAGACTGCTGTCATAAAACTACCTCTGAGTCTAGACTAACACTGTGCACAGATGGCCATGTCACTGACACCCAGACAAGTGGCTGATACCTCTGTAAAGAAAGCAACCAAATCTGCTGTCCTAGAAAACGAAAAGCACTGACACAGCCCTAGATTAACGTTTTGACACATCTGTATCAAAATCCAGTACGGCTGGTAAGTCGATGAAAAATGATCTGTTTACCAACAGGCGCCTCTAAAGTAATGCATGGAAATGGACAAAAAGAGCTGATTAGATGTCCGAATTTAACAGAGATCCCCACATACGTTCCAGGAGGCATGGTATATGATAACATCTTTCATAGGTTTTGAGATGGAGGCAGAAGTTATGTTACTGGGATCTTTTGATAGAGTTATGTTAGGAATAAAGAATGTAATGACAGGCAAAGTTAACTCATCTTTATGAACAATCAAATCTACACTTGTCTGCTCTCCACTATGGCAAGCATATCGAATATTAGTACTAAAACTAAAGATTATACAGTTTTCTGAATTCTTGTGGATGCCAATGTTATGAACAAGTCATGTTGTTTTAAAAAGTAATGTGTTCATACTCCATTTGCATGTAGCTACCACTGCTTTTGAAATTATATGTTTAAACCTGGCTTATGTTACTGGGATCTTTTGATAGAGTTATGTTAGGAATAAAGAATGTAATGACAGGCAAAGTTAACTCATCTTTATGAACAATCAAATCTACACTTGTCTGCTCTCCACTATGGCAAGCATATCGAATATTAGTACTAAAACTAAAGATTATACAGTTTTCTGAATTCTTGTGGATGCCAATGTTATGAACAAGTCATGTTGTTTTAAAAAGTAATGTGTTCATACTCCATTTGCATGTAGCTACCACTGCTTTTGAAATTATATGTTTAAACCTGGCTTGAGGACTCAGAGGGCTAAAGCTCTGACTGCAGTAAAGGTAACTAGGCTTCATTTAGTGGTCCAAGTACTTTCTGTCTGCTTGTAACAAGTGTAATCACTGGGTGTGGTGATTTCAGTGATCGATGCTATTTTTGTCTTCTCTTCATAGACTGCTATATCTGGTTTTCTTGCATCTGTTTTTTGAACTGTTCGTAATGGGTGATCCCATGTGATATACGTAAACTTCATCATTCTCTATAATGCTTTAACGATCATGTTTCCAATCATTCTCAGCTACATCAATATTGTAATGTGTGCACAATCCCTAATACAACGGTCTTACCACATCATTATGCCTTTCAGTATACAGACCCTCTGCCATTAGTGTATCTCATCTAGCAACAAGATGCGTAACTGTTTCCAATTCTGTTTTACAGGATCTGCATTTATCTGTTTCTCTCACATATTGAAGGACTGTGTAAACCAATGTGTATGTAGTCCACTATCTTGGGCGGCTAATATTAACCTTTCATCTTTTAGTTTGAAGTCACCTCTCCTTAACCATTCCTGTGTCAGATCCTGATTGACATGAGTTTCTTCCAAGAGTTTCCTGTGTTTGCAACTACATTTATGCCTTTTCCACATGTCTTGCCTTCTCATCTGATCCTTTTACTTATATTCTTTCTTTTGTTGCTTTGGCACATTCATTTGCTACCTGATTTTTGTCTACTTCTGGGTTTGGTTACCATTCAGGCTTGACACTGATTAACTTCTACTAAACTAAGCAGGGACGCTATCTTAGATTTGTTCCCTTCGTGTTTCAAAACTTTCACTATGCTTAGATCGGGTGAAGTCAGCAGATACGTATGCAGTCCTACAACTTCAGATCTATGCATGTAATCAATTTTGCGGAGGCCCATTCCTCCTTCAGAATGAAAAATATATAATCTTAGTATACACTGATTTTTATATATCATTTAATAAGCATGAAGCATTTTTCTTGTTTTCCTGTCCATCTGATACAATACCTTTTGGGGCCACTCAGTCACTCCAAAACTGTAAGTTAGAACAGGAAGAGCAAATTAGTTTATAGCGTGGACTGTGTTCCTAGATGTCAAGGCTGTTTTCAGTATTAATTTCAATCTTCTAACATATTTCTTACTGAGTTTTGTTTGCATTTCTTCATGTTTTATTGTCGATCTTTCTTCAATTCCTTTATATCACATTCCTGTCCCAGGCGGATATTTTCCTGGTACTGCAGCTTTCCTCATTTAAATGGTGCAGTTGCACATTTATCAAGACCAGTGACATTCTTATATCATCTGAGAAAGTTTTGACACTTGCAGTTCTGCTTTCAGCTGCACATCTGATGGACTATACAGTTTTAAATTATCCAGAAAAAGATGATAAGAAGTCTTTATACTTTGTTGTCTGGCAGCCAAATTGTATCCATCACTTAATCTGTAAAATAGACAGCGTAATGGGTTACGGACAAGGCAAAACAGCAGTGATGACAAAGGGTCACCTTGGAATATCTCCTTTTAAGTTTTGTCCCTGGGATAATACTTTTTCCTTTATCATGGCTTAGCTGCAGAGTGGTTTGCCATTGTTTCATAATCACTGTAATGTAATTGATCAATGCAGGGTATATCTTATAAATTTGTAAGCACTCCTTTAGACCAAGAATGTGGGATGCTGTCAAATGCTTTTTGTAATCTATACATGCCATACTTAGACTCTTCCCCTTCTTACAATTCTCCATTATAACTTTTTATAACAACAAATGATCTTTTGTTCCATATGACTTTCTTTTATTACACTTTTGCCTATTGCCATGATTGAGTTTTCTTCTAAATGGTTATAAACTCTGTTGGCATCAATTCCAGTATACAGTTTATACATCACTGAAAGGCAAGTTACTGGTCCATAGGTTTTAGGATAGCTTGCATGTTCACTCTTAAGGAGAAGTATCAGTTTTCTTATTGTTAACCAGGTTGGTGTCTGTTTGGGGGGGGGGGGGGGCGCATATAAGTAGTTCTTACATAGGACTAAATCTTCATGTAAAGATGCTAATATTTTTAGCCTGAAATTAGGTATTGCTTTTCACTTAATTTTGCTTCAATCTCTCTGGCTGTTGCTTCATCCCATTTTATATCCTGTGCATTTGAACTTTTTACTATTTCTTTTACTCCTATCCATTAGCATCTTTGTAATGTTCCAAGGGTCTTCATAGATAAATCTCCAAAATGCATCTGTTTCTTTCTTTTTTAGTGGTGTTTCTATTCCTTTTGATTTGTTGTGCAGTTCTCTATAAAACTTTTTGTGTCATCAAGTAATTGCTTATTGTGTACTTTTCCATTATATTGATCTGCATACATCTACGTTTTTCTGCCTATGCTGATATATTTAATCATTTACAATAACGTATGATAGATCCTGGTATGTGCTAATATTGCACATTACTTTTATTATGTCTATCTTTCTAAGTCTTATTGTTGATGTGTTCCCTCTTCTATACTCTTCTAACAGTGACACTTCTTGTCCTAATTGCTATATAATTTTCTCGATTCGATACTTCCTTGATGACATTTGATTTCTCCTCTTCCTTTCCCTTATAGCCCTGTATTTTTGTGGTAAGGCTTTACCTGTTATTAATTTAGCTGAACAGTAATATATCCTATTTACTTCTGTTATATCACACGAATTTCTGTTATAGTCTTAATAACTGTTCATTTGTTTTATCAGGCTTCTAACATTTTGGGTCTTATTGACTTTCTAGAGTCTATTTCTTTCATTGATCGTAATATGTTTAGCGATCTCTGTTAAATAATAGAACACTTCTCTTAGACCTTTTTCTTCTAAACTGAGGGCACATTCTTTATTCTCCATTTCCTGATGGCTTTCTACAGAAAGTTCCAAAACATCTTCCTGTGACATATTCTCTTCCGTTACATCCTGCATCATCCGTTGCTGTTTCATATGGGAATTCTCTAGCCTATCACTCCACAACATTGACTGCATTAGGTTTACCCCATCTCCTGCTCCTTCCCTTGCTATGGTACTTCAACTGAAGTTTTGTACTGGTTTCCAGCTGAAGTCTGCAGAGTGTCTTCATGTGGCAACTATTCAGATGCTTCCTGTTCCTCCTTAATCTGAAGACTTATTGTTCCATCATGCTGCGATGTTGCCAGAGCTGGATTTTCTACACTAAATCCTTCACTTTTCAGTAATCCATAACTTCAATTTATATCTGTAACTTCTCCATTGCTAACCCTCTTTTCTACTTTACCCCTTTGTTTTCTTCTTTTTTGAACTGTAAAACTGTTCATATCTGGATGCCTTTAATATCTTTGGCGCTGCTTTTTTGTATTGATTAGTTTTGCTTTCTCCTTTGCATAAGTACAGCACCATATTAAGTGTCTTTTTCTTTCTCATGTCCATATTTCTTCTTCAGATGTCTCTTACTCCACCTGTTTCTCCTTATTTTGGGGACTCATTGTTCCATTATGCCGTGACACAACTTGTGTTAGATTTTCTTTTATTTGTTTGACTTGCTTTGCTGATCTTCTGTTCTGTGTTACCCCTTTGTGATCTTTTTTGTATTGTGACATTTTCTGTATCTGGGTGCCTTTGCCTGTATTTCATTTCATATGTCTTTGGAAATCCTTCTTTTGATTAGTTTACCTTTTTCCTTTGCATAAATATTGTACCATATCAGATCTCACTTTCTTTCTTTCCCATGTCCCTGGGGAAGACTTTCAAAACTCTTTAGGTTTTGTTCTTTACATGTTTGCACTTCCTCAGATAGTTCTTTTTGTAAATGGCCCAATGTTTCTTGGTCTGTATAATGTTTTTCATGAATCTGTTCATAGGTTCATAGGTTCGTACTAGGCTATCTGCACTAGGGCATTTATAAGCCTAGCCAGAGTGTGTGTGGATTTCACCACCCCTTAGGTTGAGAAAACTACGCCCATTTAGGGTTTAGTTTACTGTGCCTCTGTCTAGTAGACACAGAGATGACCCCCGGGGTAAACCTACGATCTCCCATCCACTCGTCAAGACTTCTCTTGAATAGAGTTAGTGAGGGGCTCTGCCTAACATGGATTGGGATTCTGTTCCAGAGTGTAGGGAGCCTCTGGGTTATGAATCTGTCCCTCCAGCACGTCCTATTTATTTCTGTGTTGAGGTTTAAGTCTGTTGCTTTCGTGGCTCTGATGGATTTGGATTTTTTGAGGTGGAGCATGTCCATTAATTCCGGATTGGACATGGCCTTGTACGTTAGGCACAGGTCACCTCTGAGTAGGCGGTATGCGACTGAATAGAGCTGGAGTTTTTTCAGTCGGGCAGCATATGACATATGTTTAAGACCCTTTATCCTCTTGGTGAGGAACTTTTGGGGTCTTTCCAACTGCTGCAGGTGTCGGGTAAGATACATCCCAAATGGGGCATTGTACTCAATCATTGGCCTAATAAGAGATGAGTACAGGGGCACAATGACCTCTCTTCATCTAGATGTGAAACCCTTCATGATAAGGTGGGCAATATAGAAGGTCTTCCTAACCACTTTGGCAATGTGAGTGTCAAAAGAGAGGTTACTGTCAACCTGGGTCCCTAGGTCCCTGATTACCTCTTCCGTACTCAATGGATTACCACCTATGTGGTAATTTGTGGGTACCTTGTTTTTCCCAAAGGGTATGACTGTACATTTTTTGGCATTAAGCTTAAGGCCATGGCTCTGGCACCAATTATCCATTTCTATGAGTCCTCTCTGAAGGATGTTTGTGTCCGCTGGAGTATCAGTTATGGCGCCCAGTTTGCAGTCATCTGCGAACTTTGTCAGCCACAATCCACCTATGTTTGCCTGTACCTCGGAAAAATAAATGCCAAACAAGAGGGGTCCCGGGACTGAGCCCTGTGGGACACCGCTTGTGACTGGCTTAGAGTCTGACATAGCTCCAGCAACTCGGACCCTGTGGGTTCGGTCCTTGAGCCAGTTTGCAACCCATCTCATGACATATGGGTTTACATTTAAGCTGGTGAGTTTGTCTATGATGCCTGAGTGTGGTATTGTGTCAAAGGCTTTTGCAAGGTCAAGGTAGGCTGTGTGAACTGCCTTACCTTCATCAATGGCCTTAGTGACGGTTTCAAAAAAGTCGACCAAGTTCAAAAGGCAGGATCTGCCCTTGACAAAGCCAAATTGGGTAGGATCCAATGTCTGTAGGTCCCCAATGTCTTTGTTTATGAGTTCCATAATGATCCCCTCCATAGCTTTGCAGACCAGGCTCGTCAAGCTTATGGGGCGGTAATTTCCAGGGTCCGTAGATGCACCGCCTTTGTGAAGTGGGACCACTGTTGCCGTACGCCACTCTTTGGGTACGTATCCTGTAGTAAGGCTAAGATTAAACAGCAGCCTTATGTTTGGGTTTAGTTCCTCTTGGAGTTCATGTAGCACACAGCCCGGGACACCGTCCGGTCCCATTGATGCTGTGTTTTTAGCTTTAGAGAGGGCGGCTCTCACCTGGGCATCTGAGATGTTAGGGAGGCTACACTCTGCTGGGATAGTTATTTCTCCTTTTGGGGGGGAGGGGGAGGAGAAATTTGCACTGAACCTATCTGCCAGAATGTTGGCAATGTCAGTGGATTCAGTGTATTTATTGTCATTTTGGACTAACTCTGAGCATATCTGGGAGTTTCCACCCAGGTTTCTGACATAGCTAAAGAAGGCCTTGTGATTGTCTTTTGTGTCTTTTGTGATTTTTCTCTCAAAGTTGGCCTTGGATGATTTTATGAGTGATCGTAGTTTTTTGCTAGTATTGATCAGAGATGCCTTCCCATTTAGGGATTTTGCTCTGTCATGTAGTAGCTTCCTCCTTCTGTTGTAAAGTTTGTTTATGGCTGGGGTCCACCAGACCGGGCACCTGCCTTTGGGGGAATGGGTCTTGGTTTTATTTGGGATTGCATGATCCATGCATTCTTGAAGGTGCCCGTAGAAGGCATTTGCAAAGGATTCAGCAGTGTGGGTTGTGGTTTCCACTAGCCCAGGGACCTTGAAGGATACCACTTCAGTCTTAAGAAGTGTGAAGTTGGCTTTTGAGAAGTTCTTCACTGTGGTCTTTTGTGCAGGGGGTGGGGGCGGGATGTGGATTTCCAGTGAGATTAATTTATGGTCTGATCTTACCAATGAGGGATATACTTCCGGTGTGGAGCATTTTGTCCCCATGTTTGTGATGATCAGGTCTAGTATATTGTCTCCTCTTGTGGGAATGGTGACTAGTTGTTCCATCGCATTTGAGTTTATGAATTCTAGGAACCTTTGGGCTAGGGTGTTTGGGCTTGAGTAATGTTCCCAGTCTATGTTTGGGTAGTTGAAGTCTCCCAGTATGATGGTATTTGGAGAGACATTCATACTCTCCAGTGTCTTAAGGAAGGCTGTGTGAGTTTCCTGAGTTTGAGAGGGTGGTCTGTAGCATGCTACAAATTGTAAGGCAGTTTTGCCTATGGTTAGTTGCACCTGGATGGTCTCCAATGCTTCGTGCGCTGCCACTAACCTGGAGGTGTGGGTATCTTTGATGAATATGGATACTCCCCCTCCTTTTGTGGTTCGGTCCAAGTTTTGGGGCCAGAAAGCATGATATGAGGTAAAACCTGATAGTGCTGGGGTGCTCTCAGGAGCCTTGAACCAGGTTTCAGTCACTGCACAGACATCGATGTTCTCCATACTGAGGAGGGCTTCGAGGACATGCATCTTGAGGTTTAGACTTCTGGCATTGAGCAGCATTACCCTTATTTTTTTTCCACTTGTGTTTTCTAGGGAGGTAGGTTTGTCATTTGAGCCTTGCCTAAAAAAGGCACAATGGGGGTGGCAAGAGCCTTGGCCAATATGCGGAAACCCAGGGGTGACAGGTGCAAGCCATCCCTTGCGAAGCAGCGTGGCTTGTCGAGCATGTCATCCCAAGCAGACAGACATTAGATCCCCTTTGAATGACACCAGTAATTAAGCCAGTTGTTAAAACTGATCATTTTGTCTTTGTACTGTGGCATCATTCTTGGTGAGGGTAAGATGCTGCTCAGGGTCAGGGTCATACCGGCCTGGGCTACATAATCAGAGAGCTCCTCTATGTCTCTTTTCATGTAGTCCAGGGATGTACATCTCAGGTCGTTCACACCGGCATATACAATGACTGAGTCATATTTGTACTTGCTGTGGAGTGACCTGAGTGCTTGTGTTATGTGGCGGATTCTAGCTCCCGACAGGCAGCTTACTGTGACCTTATCCTTGTTCAGTCTGGTGAGCGGGACGTCAGTGTATCTGACTATGGAGTCACCAATTACAAGTGTGTCTGGCATGTTGTTTGGCCTTAAGGGCTGTGACTGTTTAGCACACTGACTTTGTGAACTGTGTGTTGCATGTGCTATGTCTTGAGGTGGCGGTTGCTTGGGTGTCTGCTTTGGAGGCCTCTGTTGTTTTGGTAGATTTTTAATCAGCGCCTCCGAGTATGTTTTTGTGTGTTTATGTGTTTGGTTTGCAGTTGTGATAGTTCTATGTGAGACTGGGTTTGTGGTGTGCATAGTTACCTTCTTCTCCTGCCTGGTTTTGCCAGTACTGAGTTGAGAGAGCTCAGCCTCCAGTTTGGCTATATAGTTGCATCTCTCGCATATATTTGTATTTGTTGGGAGGAGGAGAGGGTTGTCTGTGTACATGAGGCAATTGTAACATTGCCTCAAGATTCCCAGATTCACCAGCTGAACAGGAGAGGATGCCAGCAACTGACCCTTCGACATGCTAGAATAGTGAAAAAGATTGCTGTGTAACTGAGTCAGAAAGGATCTATAGGGAAATGGGTACTCAAGGGAATTTAGGTGAAAGAAGTACTTTCTTTTGTTTAAGAGTGCTTTACCTGTATAAAAAATGCTTTAGGAGCAAGTGCTGAGCTTTTCAGTTAAAGAATAGGCTGTTTAGATTGCAAGTAGAGCAGTTCTAAGGGAAAAATTGAAGAGTAGACTTTACGGAGCCAGAAATAGTTTAAACTTGATTAACCGGCGCTGCCCGATGCTGCTCTATGAGCAACTTCGCGCTAATTCGCACTAAAACGCGCTAAAGCGTGCAAAAGCGGGCTTTATAGCAGGGGGTTGAAAAGAGCCAGGAATTGACCCAAAATGGCCAATAAACTTCAAGTTGCTGGGCTGGAACCAATCCTCTAGGGACAAATAGGTTGCTCAGTGCTCCCCACTCCCACTGGTGAACAAAGAAGCTTCCTCTTATCCAGATAAGGATATGGATAGCACAGGAACTAAGACAAAGCCCAGAGATCAGCAAAATCTGAAGACTGGACTATTCTAGTTCAGAAAAGCATTGTATTATTGAATACAAATTTGCATTTGAAGCTTTTGCTAGTGTTTCCTTAAGCAAGTATTTTTCTTTCCTCTGATTTCTCTCATAATCTTTTTGAATATCTTCTATCCAGAAATTCTGGGCTTATTGCATAATAATAAAATAATTTATTTTTTATCCTCAATACTGCAGTCTGTCATCTTTGTGGCTCTTTTTCAGCCTGTCAGTGTGTGGTTTTTTTTGTCACTAATACTTCTTTCTACAATGGGGTGGGGGCACCCCCCCTGAGCCTGGCATAACCCCGTTGTAAGAATGTTTCCATGTCTTGAGAATTCTAAACTGTTATTTTTTCCAGTCCTGGCACCAGTGTGCCTTACCAGGATTGGGCACTTTTTTATCCTGGTACTTGTGCACCCATCTGTCTTTTTTATTTTTTAACATACTTCTGTCCATAATATAAGCTATATAAAATACAATCCCTATATCAGTGTCATCTTAAACACATTCTGTGAAAACAGGGACCATCTCATGAAGGTACTCATCATGACCTAAGGATGAATTAATTTCCAGCAATATAACTCTCCTTTGCATGTTGATTTTATCATATCTCCATTTCAACCCCTAGCAATAAGAAAAGTGTAATAAGTAGGGAAGTCTCCCGAATACTGAAAAGTATGATTTTCTGGTGCTGTGATTTGTGCAGTACCTGGTGCAACCCCTGATCATCACTGGTCAGTTCTGTCCACTAACTTCAAAGCAAAATTCCCAGCTTCACAGTGTAACTGACTTTGAATGTAATTCATTTAATTTTGCAGTTGAAAGTGCAACTATAAATAAAGCAGTATGTTAGTGGCTGCAATTTTTAAGCATTTCTTAATAGCCTTTTTAATTTAAGTTGGTGATAATATACAGTGTTTTGTCACAGTTACAAGCACTTAAACATAATTTCCCAGTACGGTTTTGTTTGCCATCCTGTTCTTCTTTAAGTAAAGCAGATACTTTAGAATTAAAAGCAGGATATGAATGGAAGACCCAGCAAATGTATTCATTATACGATAGGTAAAACCCATATAATGAGCATTACAACATGTATTATAAGGAAGAGGGGACTCTAGACAAAGAAAATACATTCATTAGATTCATTACATTGAAGATTGTAACATATATTCATTGCAATGGAGAATAAGGGGGCTTTAAATACTAGCATTATTGTTTATTACATCAGGTGGTGTACTGTTTATCCAAAACTACTGTACAGCATCCCACTGGCATGCAAGTGAATTACTCCTGCAGTTTCAGGAGTTTATGTGGTAGAGCCAGTGTTTTCCCATACAGACTACTCAGTAAGGTGTATTAATTCTTAAATTATTCATTCTATAGTACAAGTGCACATCAGGGCACAGCCCTCTGCTCATTAGGATGGTACTCTTCTGAATCCAAGTTGAGCCCAATGACAGTTAAATTTTAACCGAGTAATCAATTAGTAGTCAAATATCAGTTCAGTGACCTCAGTTTCAATGAAACTAAGATTAACAGTGATACCTAGAAAAGGTCATCTTCACAGTAAGTTAGAACATATGAGTTTACCCACCTCATATAACTTCTTTTCTGACCAAAAATTTTCATTAGTTATACCTAAGTTCCTATGGATACCATTAAAGCTTCCCATCATGCATCAGCTGATTTGTCAAGTGTGACAGAAAGTCAGCAGTTCTACAAGTTTTCATGATATAATGATTCAGATACCATTTAAGAGAACCAGAGTAACTTTATCTGTCTAGTGTCTTGGACTTGCTTCAACAGTTTGTCATTCCATGCACCTGCCCCTCAAGATCAGTGGTGAAGACGTGAAGAGAGTCCAAACTCCAAAATTCCTGGGGGTCCATATATCAGAGGATCTTTCTTCGAATACAAACACAGGCCAGCTAATTGAAAAAGCCCACCTGTAACTATACTTCCTAAGAAGGCTGAAAAAAGCAAAGCTCTCTATGAATGCTCTAAATACCTTCTACAGAGGAGCCATCAAGAGCATTATCACCAGCAACTGCACTGTATGGTTCGGTAACAGCACAATGGCCGAAAGGAAGAAGCTGCCAAGAATAATAAGAACAGCAGAACAGATCGTGGGCGCTAGTCTTCCTACCTTACAGGAGCCTTTGAAATGAGATGTAAAAAGAGGTCCCACAAAATACTGAGTGACACTTCTCATCCAGCATATGGTTCATTCACTAAACTGGCTTCTGGTACAAGGTTACGGAGTATCTGCTGCAGGACCTACAGATTCATGAACAGTTTTTATCCCACTGCAATAAGACTCATTAATGCAGACATAAATCTGGATGTATAGATTGTTACACTCTCATTCTTTTTCTTTGTTTTATAAAGTAATTCTATTTATTTATTGCATACTAAAATTAATATATTCTCATTTAAGTGCAGATCCAGTCACTTCCTTATGTGCAATATCACCCAATCTCACCTCTATGTATAGTGTACTTTTCTTTTCATGTGTTAATTATCTAATAGTCAGTGTTGTTCAGTGTAATAAATAGTGTACAAACATGTGTGACAGCTACTTAGATATTTACTTTTGTACTATAATTATTGTTAATTCTTTAATACCTATCATGTCTGTCTTTTTGTGTTTGTTTTCTCCTGTAAAAGAGCTGACATTCGAAATTTTATGTAGCACTTGTGTTTCCTAAATGACAATAAAGTTTCTTTGAATCATTCCTTAACATCTTGTCATGAAGCATAGTTAATCTGTTGGCTGAATTTGTAATAGGCATTTTCCATTTTTAACACAAGTAACTTTACCTTTCTTATTTTATCTTTGCTTTCCTACTTTGTGAAAATGGAAAACAAAAAGTCACACAAAAAAAACCCACAAAGGATAAGGAAGTAAAGATTAGTACTAAATACCTTAAAATGTAAATGTACCTTTCCATTTATATTTCTCAAGGGTGTTCTAGTCACATGACTCAAAAGCAAAGATATGAAGTTACTTTCTAAACCAACTTTTTTGATGCATATTTTAGTTTCCTCTTGGATCATGTCAGATCACACGAGTTAAACAGAAAAAAAAACTAACAGTTCTAGGGTGTTTTTAAAAGACTAGGCATGTATAAAATTAGCTTTCTGTCATACATACTCCAGACTTAATTTGATTATAACAGCTTTGCAAGGTTTTTGTTTTATTTTTTACCCTTTCTCCTTATTTCCTTCTGTGTTTTGCATATCCACGTTGAATGACATGTTTACATTTCTCAGTTCTGTTCATCTATATAATAATGCAGAAGATACTTGGAGTATTTGTATTCCGAGTTTTGACAGTTTATTTAATTTTCCATCCACCTGGATGCCATAATTATTACTGCTCAGTCTGGACTGAAGAATGGACACTTTGGCAGTGTGAAACCTTCATTTCTACACTGTGTTTATCTGCACTGACAAGTGGACTGTTTCAATTATGATTTTCCTAGATGTAAATGTAGTTAATTTTTGTGGGTATTTTTTTTTTTTTTTTTTTGTAATTGAGGACTGAGACTGCTACTTGAAGCATTTTTTTCCATTCCTGTTGGTATAGAATGATGCTTTTAGCTACATTTAGCTGTTTTGATTAGTCAAGACTTTGAGAAAGTTAAGATTAGGCTGAGATCAAATTTTTTTCTGGCATCTTGATCAGCCTCTCTGGATTTTATCATTGCTTCAGTCTTCAGGACATATCTACTAGCAAAATTTTTGTTTCAAAATGCTGTCAGGCTATACCAGAAGCTGACTGCTTTTCAACTGAATACAAACTAAGCAGTCTTTGAAGGTATACCTTTAAGGTGGATGTTTTTGAAGTGCAAGTGTCAATCCTGTTTTTTGTTTTTTTGTGGTAGTTTAGACCCTTAGATAGATAGCGTTCATGTTTATAGCTGCTATGGCAATCGTGTGTCAGAGTAGATATCTTTCCTCACTATTATTGTAATCCTAAAACATTTGATTATGTCATTGTCATCTGTGAGATCCCGAGCAGTTCTGAGTCTTTGGCTTGTAACCAGCTGTATAACAATTTTTCAATATTTAGCCTTCAGTGTCATTTTATTGGACTACATTTAAGTGCTCACAGGGACATATTATAATATGAACACAGCTTTTAATATTGTTGCTTTGTTATTGTTTTCATTTATAACCACTGTTTATTTCCATTTTATTTCCTCTTTAGTTATCATGGTTTAGCTCATGTATTCTTTTCAAATTGTCCTGTGTTTATTGAGTGTTCATTGCATTTCTATTGTTATTTGTTTATTGATACAGCTGTTTCATGAACTGCTTAGGGAATGAGCTTTATGTCACACTTAAAATGGCAAGGGAGTATTTCATTATCTATTACATGCAAAGCATAGATCTGTGTCATTACCTTCAGTGGGTCACGATTCTGTGGAAAGAATACAGAAATGCAAAATGTGAGGTACCAGTGGCAGTTCAAGATGACAAAAGGCAAAGAAAAAGACATACTTATCATGATTTATCTAGCGAATTGTCATGATTCATCTAGTGAAGCTAAGGATTAGTATATGATACAAAAACCTTCACCTACCTCAAGCAGTTTTCATAAGAATTCTTTGAATGCTTCAATTTCTCCACAAAAAGTTATGTCCTTTATGGAGTGTGACTTTTAGTTGACCTGTAGCTAATTATTTCCTACTCAAATAGAAGATTTTGAGAGATGAGGAGGTCTCATTATAGAAAGTCGATAGCTCTTCCACTTTATTACTTTCTATGATTTTTTAAGCAGTCAATGTCCAGATTTCTATTTTTCAGTATTGAAAGGATTGAGACAATACACAAGTCTCCTTTAGATAAGCAAATCTTGTAAATCTGGTATAATTAACCCCCCCCCCCCAAAAAAAACCCCACCCAAAACAGCAAATATCAAATAGATTTATTTCATTATGTGCTTTTATCCACCAAATAATAGTGGACATCTTCAGAAAAAACTATTCATGCAAACCAATCAGTTTATATACCAACAAGTCAATCAAATTGTTGCATCAATTACAGATAACAAAACATTTAAAAAACAATAGAAAAAGCACATTCAAAAATGTTTTACAATTGTTAAAACTTTATTAATTCCAATTTATATTAAAAACTTAAATAATTTAAAACTAATGAAACTGCAAAAAAAAAAAAAAAAAAAAAACTTTAGTCAGCAAGAATCCTAACATAATTCTTCCCCCTTAATATTAATAGTATCATTAAGTCCTGGAAATGTATAAGCTTACAATTTAATTTGCCACAATGTCTCTTTTTTCTTTAGGGAATTTCTATGATACCCCCTATATAATCCAAAGTGAAACTATCCACCACTGTAAAATAAAACTTTTTAAAGGAAGAGCAAGCCTTTGTATGTTTAAACAGGGCATTGTTCTTATTCTTTGTCTTAATGGAATACAAATGTTTTTTAATTCTTTTAGACAGCCTACAAGTGATCATTCCCACTTAAAATGCATCACAATGGGAACAAATTCTGATGTAAACTAAACCAAAAGAATTACAATTAAAATATTGTCCATCCAAATGTGGTAAAGTAACATTAGGTCCTTCCAATGTAAAATTACAAACACTACAAAATTACAAACACTACAAAATCCACACTTGAACATATCCTTAGCTTTGCCAGTAGTTACTGAAGGTACCTTTGTGTTCTGGGTTTACAAATACTATTTTAAAGATAGTGTTCTTTTATAAACAAAAGTTGGACGGGACTAATAAGGCTTTGTAATTCTACATTACCTTTCAATATTTTCTGATTATCTGAAGTCACATCCCTTATGCTGTGATTGTTGATAGCCATTTGCAGAACAAGACTATTTTTAAAAGACGCATTAGAACTGTTAAAAACTTTAGTGGGATTATCAAATTCAGGAATATCTGCCAGTTTACTTCTATCATAATCTTTTTGACAAAATATATCAAACAACTTGTAGATGCTATCCAAAAACGTTTTATCATCAGTGGTAATCTAATCATCTGCTCATGAGGTATATTATTTTAGTGAAACCAGGGTGAGCACTAGAATAATGCAAATAATTATTGGTAGAGCATGACTTTCTCAATATGTTACTATCAAAGTTCTGATTGTCAAAATGACAGATAATAAAACATCCAAATAAGTGTCACTGTTTTCCTTAGAGCCGAAAACAGAAGTCAAAACTCCTGTACTAGTGTTTAAATCAATTACAAACTGTCATTTAAAGCAATTAAAGTAATTACAAACTGTCTAATGTCATCAGTTGTACCATCAGTTATAAAAAAAACAAATCAACAAATCTTTTATAAAATAAAAGGTGTTGTGCAAAAAACACTGTCTTAGAATTTTAATTTCCCACAATCCCATTAGTAAATTGACAATGAATAGTGCCACAGAAGCCCTCATGGCCAGTCCTCTAATTTGTTTGTATTGTTGGTATTGCTTCCTGTTAAAAATAAAAAAAAAAAAATGTTTTCAAGTATAACCTCCATTAATAAACACAAAGTATCAACACAATTGTTGGTAAAATGAGTATACCTGGACATATAAAGGTTAAAAAAATTCCATTCCTTTCTCCATAGATATACTGGTAAATAATGATATCTAGAGTATACAGTGCCGGATTAGTGTAAACAAACTGATACAATCAAAGGGAATCTAAAAAATCCCAGGAATATTTCACATAACTTGTTAATTTTTGTACCAAAAGATTAAAAATAGTATCCAAAAAAAAGAAACACCCTCAGTGATACTGTCTGATGCTGCCATAACTTGTCTAAGGGGCAAAGGAGGTTGTTGAGCTTACTGATTAAAGAAAATTCATTTGTCATAGACTGATACGCATCCCCACTAATATGTCCATTAGCAAACAAATCCATCATAATATCAATAATAAATTTGTATTTTGTATAAACATCTGCAAATAAACAGATTTATATTCTGCAGGATTGCCTAACATAATTTCCTTCTCCAAAAACATAATCTTGCTGATACATAATAGCCAATTTGCTACCATTGTCAGCCTTGAACCATGCTTCTTCAATAACTTAGTCAAAGCTCACCTTTCACTTCTAGTGAGATTAATATATTTAAACCTGGGTTTGCTGTTACAAATTTTAGTGATATCTTGCTCATGAGAAATCATGAAAGGCTTGGATAGTGGACTGAGAAGGAAGAGTAAAAGTGGTGGGTTTTCTAAACTTAGCCACTTTACTAGTATTAAAATCCTTCAATAAATATTGCAGATTCAGTTTATGACAGAATCATTTTAAAGCAATCAAAGTTTTTGATACAATGGCACACTGACTGAGGGCAAAAGAAACTACTTTTTTCAATAAACTTATTTGTTCATCAGAAGAAGCTTCTTGAGTGATATTATAAATGTAATCAGCTAAAAAACAATTTAAAAAAAACAGTGTCTTGCACTACAGTTTAGTTGCCAAGTCTCCTGTTCCTGCCTCTGCCCTTGTTCATTGGTTTTAGGTTTTAGTTTTTGTTTTTACACCTGACCCGTTCCTCTGTATTTGTTTTTTTAATGGTATAATGCTTGTCTGGCAGATCCTGCCATTATATATCTATCAGCAAATAGCCAGGGTATGAAAGTTCTTCCTCTTGCATCTGTACCATTTGATAAGGACTGTTGCTCTTAGAACTCATTAAGAGCCAAGCCAGAAGTAAGAATGAAAAATGGGGGAAATGTAATAAATATGATATATACAATGCTTAAGATATTCTGTTACTCTGTAACCATAGCTAAGCTATAACTAAGCTATAAAATTCACAAGATTTTGATGCTAACATCAGGAGTTTCAGTGCAAGACTAATCTGGATTTTACCAATAATTTGGCATATTAACGATGACATGTTGAAAATGAAAAACTTGTCTAGTAGAATAGAGAATTTTTATTTCTGATGTAATGACAACTCACAGTAGTATTCTAATATTTTACTGTACTCCACATATAGAATAGAAGTTCTGTATAACATCCTCAAGGCTTTTCCTGTACTCTGCTTACAGAGTGGAAGTTCTTTACATCCTCTTGGCTTTTACTGTACTCCACATACAGAGAGGAAGTTCTGTGCATCCTCATGGCTTTTATTGTACTCTGTGTACAGACTGGAAGCTCTGCACGACATCCTCAGGACCTTTACTGTACTTTGCATACAGACTGAAAATTCTGTACATCATCCTCTAGGATTTTGCTGTACTCCGCATACAGAGTGGAAGTCCTGTTTGACATCCTCCAGGCTATTACTGTATTCTGTTTACAGAGTGTAAGCTTATCTCAAAAGTCAAGTATAAAGCAAAATCTCAGACTGTGGCAGTAAATGCTTATGAACTAAAGCCACTATTTTTGGTAAAGGTTGCATGCCCAAACCCAAAATTTCTTTTGTAACTTTCGGTTATTAATGGTGGTTTCCCACAAGCCAGTTCAGAATCCTAGTAAGATACCTGGACACAAAATACTTAAGAATGTCATTCAGTCCCAAAGACCTTCTACTCAGCTCTAGCTATATGCTATATTAAAAATATTGCTTTGGCTGGTGAAAAAAGTGCAACAATTAGATGGAAAAGCAAATGGATACTCAAGAAAGATTTCAGTCATAGCCCACAGACTTTCCACCATAGGTTCATAGGTTCATAGATTAGTACTAGGCTAACTGCCCTTGTGGGCCATTTTCAGCCTAGCCAATTACCCCATGTGAGAATCAAACCCTGCACCTTATGTTACTAAGGTAAACACCTTAACCATTATGCCAACCTCCCACCATGTATATGTATGTATTATTTTCTTTACTAGCTTCGACTAGCACATTAGTTCATCCCCTTGGAAAGTTGAGCATCTATTTCCTAATTATTGTTAGTGTGTTTAGCTCCACTGTAAAAGATTCAAAATGAAAAACACATTTCACAACCTTACCACATGAAAAGGTAAAAAAATAATAGGGGAAAGGTGCAAAGATCTA
>NC_056748.1:125779551-125797051 GCF_019279795.1 Protopterus annectens | reverse complement strand
AGACAGATAATTTCAACTATTTTTCCCTTATATACAGCTGTAGTACATTACTGTAGTCCACATCTTTAGTACATTTCTGGTCTATGAAGTATTGCTAGTGAACTGTGACCTATTAAACTACCAGCCAAAAAAATGTCAGAATTACCCATCTACAGAGCACCTCTTAGATGAGTCTTGAAAGCAGCCCTTTGTGATAGCAGTTCCTCACTGCTAATATTAGGGACAGTTGGACCACCCTTGTTTCTCCTGCCAGCCTTGTTGACTTGGGTCTCCTGAGGCAATGTAGCAACCTCATCTACACTGACAACTCTTGATTAGTAACTCAATCTAGTACAACGTGTGAGAGATTTACCTACACCAAGAATCTTGAATCCCTGCTCTCTCACACTCAAAACAGTAACACTGAGAGGTTGTCAACTCACCCACCACTAGTGATGCACATAGTGCCACTGCTCATACACATAGTACACATCCAGCACATGAATCAACATATGTTAAGGTTCTCCCAAAAAACTTACTGAAACACCAGAGACCTCCAAAACACAAGACTGCCGCAACTAACACACTTCCCACAGCACCCAAGACACATAGCAATACCAGTGTCTTACCTACCAAGCCCTTAAGGTGTAACACTCAAAAACAAATTTTCTTGTCATTGGAGACTCCATAATGAGACACACAGATGTGCCACTCACCAGTTTAGATAAAGAGAAAGGCACGGTCAGCTACCTGTCCGGTACCTGGATTCATGAGCTCACTCCTGTACTCAGGTCTCTTAGCAAAAGTTATGATTATGACTTTGTCATAGCTTATGCTGGAGTGTACAACCTGAGAAGTACCTGACTGGACTATATGAAGACAGAAATGATTAATCTCTCCGAGTATGTATCCCAAGCAGGTATGTCCCTAGCCTTGAGCAGCATATTACCCTCACCTAGAATGATTTGACAGTATAAACAAACAAATCATTGTTTTCAATAATTGGCTTAGTTTTTGGTGTCATTCAAAGGAGATCCAGTTTCTGTCAGCCTGGGATGACGTGGTCGGCAAACCTCACTGCTTTGCCAGAGATGGTTTGCACCTGGCACCTCTAGGCTTTTGGCTGCTGGCAAAGGTTCTTGCCTCCCGCATAGTGCCTTTTGTAGTCAAGGTCTCAAAAACAAAATTGCCAACATGAAAATTGTCAACCATAACAAAGTAAGGGTTATGCTGCTAAACGTTAAGAGCTTAAACCAAAAACTACACACCCCGGAAACACTTATGTCACTGAAGGATGTAGATGTCTGTGCAGTCACAGAAAACTGGTTAAAGGCTATAGAGAGTACCCCGGCCGTGAAAGGCTGCAGTCCATTCCACACCTTCAGACCACAAAATTAACATGTCAGAAGCAAAGGAGATGGTGTTTCTGTCTATATTACAAATAAATGCATCTCCCAACTAGTTAGATTGGACAACTTCATGGAGTTACTCCAAGTTCAGATTATTGTGAGTAAGACCCCCATTCAAGTCATGCTAGGTATGGGAGGGGTGGTAGATTTAATTGTTGGTCAGAGTGGGTGGTTTATCTTCCTGTTGTGGTCACTGCAAAGCTTTCTACATAGGTAAGATGAACAATGCTTCGAATCAGAGAATTTACCACATTTGTACAGTTTACAGAGGGTGGACAGTAGAAGTGCCCTTGCTAGTTACTCTTTGACTTGTGTAGGTTCTGGGAAGTACAAGTTTCTGATTCTTGAACAGATTGGTTCCACAGTCTATTCTGGGATTGGAATAATTGTCTACTACACAAAGACATGCTTTGGCAGTTAAGCTTGGATGCTACCAGTCCTCCTGGGATTAATGATAATGTTTCAATAGTTAGTGAACTCAAAAGAAGAACCAATCATTTTTAAAAGTGGCTTGTTTTTAATAATTTAATGGCATTTAATTCTTTTACAATTTTTTATTTACTGTGAATGAATTCTTTTTATAGTAGTTTCTTTAAGTAGCTTAGAGGGTGTTTTGATGATGACGCACCCTTGATTGGTTGTTTTTTTGGGGGGGTGTCATTCACGTTTATTTAAAGGTTGTAGTTTAAGTATGGAATGGTTCTGCTGATGTCTTAATTCAATTTAATAAAGGCAAAAGTGCTAAACCATTTAAGTATGCATTTTCTTGAGTCCACAACTCTGTTTGGCTGTTTTTTTCTTTTTAAGTGATTTTTTTTACCTGTTCTGGACTTTGTCAGTCTGATTTTATTTCTTTTTAACTATTTAACATTTTCCGGCAGTCTGGTATGGCAGCTAGTGGATCTCAAGAATTGTTTAATAGTTCGTGCTCCCTGAAACCCACTTTCAGAAAACATCAATTTAATGGTTTTGGTTCAGCAGCTTTCCCAGCAAATTGCCCAAGCTTTGCTACAAAGCAACCGAAGGATGTCCAATATAGAGGCTGGTAATTTGAGAGTATCAGAAGCTTGCAGTGATAGACCTGGAGAACATCTTAAATCAAAATAATAAAAGAACAAATTGGAAAAAATGATAAACCTGGAAAGACTGTGGAGGAATTACAGGATTTTACCTTGGCTGTTCAAGTAAATAAATGGTTGGACAACACCTCTGTTTCCATATCTGCAGTAGCCTCGCAATCCAGTGATGGTAAATTTTTAACTTTAAAAGAGCAGATAGACTGTTTGGAAAACCAACTCTAAAAGTTTACGTCTCTCCAGCTTGACAATATTTTTTGGAAGAACGTGTACATATGAGACATGAGCTTAATAGTCCTTTTCACTTCCAGTTATTAGAGTTGTTTGACTCGGCTGGTCTTGACTTTGCTAGGCTGATAATTAAAGAAAACGAGACATGTATGAAAGATCATAAAGACAAAATCAACCAGCTAGTTCAATTTATTACCAACAACCTGTTTTTTCCTCAATATAAGGATTTTTTTTACAAGGTTTTTCATAAGGTTGACAGCAAAGTGGTTGTTTCCAAAAATAGGAAAGAAAGGAAACTTCTCTGTGACAACACTGACTACAAGAGGAAACAGGTGTATCCTAAATCCCCAGGGGGGTTTGTAATGGGTTGTGGCCCTAGTTTCCAACTTGAGGGTCGGGAACAACAGTATTCTGGAGATAAAATAGATCAGGATGTCCCTTTAGAGACAGCCCCCCCAGGAGGTTGGAGTGGCTGGCGAATCGGAATACCTCAGCCAGGCAGACATTGAGTCACCAGGACTCTCTGGGGAGGGTGAGTTTTTGACAACAGCAAATGAAGAAACAAAAGGAGAGGAAACAGAACCAGAGTTGGCCCTAAACAGAGGGCTCACAGTGACTCTACAAGGTACTACAAACATTAGTTCTCATTTTGGATTCAATATATACAATTACACAGATATTAATGTTGAACCGGTTCACCATGCGTTATTTTTGAAAGGCTTTAACTTTGTGCCTTCTGGTAGAGCCAACCTTGAACACACACTTTTAGATTTAAAAATGTTTGCTTGGAAATTGAATTTCCAGCTTATGTTGGGTTCCAACGAGAACTACTCTGGAGTGGGTCAACATTTCAAGAGGAGAAGTTTAGCCAACCCCCCCTTCTTCCCATGGTACAGATGTTTGAAAAACTTTCTGAAAGATATATTCGGGTTTTACTTAACAGTAAGCCAGTGAACAGATATTACAATCTCACTCGCGAAGACAAGTTTATTTCGTCATCTTTTTCTAACAATAAAGAAATTAGATGCATGAAACTTGATAAGGGGATTGGTTTGGTGATTATGTATACAATTGATTACAATGGCCGTATGAGTAACCTTTTGGGTGATACTGATGTATAAAATTCTGTATCACTTAATGAAATTAATATAGCATACAGGAACATCAAAGTAGTATTGGATGAACTGCTTTTATTTGACTCTATATCTTTGGAGTTGTATGAATATTTAAGGGTTTCAGACCCTATTATTCCTAGGATTTTTGGAATCCTGAAATTGCACAGTGATGTTTTGGATCCCCTTTTGCAGAAATATTAGCAAAATTTATTGATATAAAACTGAAGAATTTATTTGTTGCCTTTCCCCACATTATTAAAAACTCACGGGACTTGTTGGACAAGATACATCACATTGACTTTTATCAACATAGTTTTTTGCCACTTATGATGTTAAAATCTCTTCTCTGTTATACCTCATGAAGTAGGTCTTTTTGGTTTGATGAGCTGGTCCACAGGTTTGGTAATTTAACAGAGAATGAGGGGACTGTAATCCATGAATTCATGGAGATACTGTTAACAATTTCATTACATTTTTGTGGAGAATTTCACAGGCAGCTTTCTGGTGTTGCTATGGGGGCCACGTGTGCTGCCACCTTTGTTAATGGAGTATTGTTGAAAGGAGAGCTGGATGTGTTGTTTCATTTTCCTTTATTTAAACACATAACCTATTACTGTTATCTTGATGATTTGTTATTCATTTGGCATGGCAGTTATAATGATTTTATTGAATTGGTGGGTCAAATGGAGAGTAGTACCAGTTTTTTAAAGTTTACCTATCAGATTGGTTTAACTGAGAGTAATTATTTAGACATCAGGATTCAATAACATCCTAGGGTGGGGCAGGAAACAGGGATATATGGAAAACCTACTTTCTGTAACACTTTTCTTTTCTCAAGCTGCCACCAATACCATCAAAAAAGGGTATTGTTGGAAGCCAGTTCATAAGGGTATATAGGCTTACTTCCAATGATAATGTGTGTAAAGAAGAATTTCTGTATTTGAAAAACATGTTTTTTGATCGAAGTTACTCCAAGTCTATGGCTAATTCCATTGAATCTGAAATATGGAGGGAAAGACAGGGGAAGTATGGCCCTATTATTAAATTCCTTTTAATTAAAAACAGGTACCCTGAACAAATTTATGGTGTATTTAGCTGTAACATGGTCATTCAGTATTCTTTGGATGTGAGTGTAAAGGAATCTAATTGTGTTTGTGTGTGTGTGTGTATAGATACCTATATGGGTATATAGACATGTATGGGTATATGGGTATATATACATGTATGGGCATATATATATATATATATATATATATATATATATATATATATATATATATATATATATATATATATATATTATAGCAATAACCGATGACATGGGCATGGTATATTGAAGATTTACCCATGGTTGGTGTGGTTCAATCATGAGGGCAAAGCCCGAGTGATTAAACAAAGAAAAACGTGGGTAAATCTTCAGTATACCATACCACAGAGTCAATTATTGGTATTATACAACAACATTATTTAAGAAAAAAATTCCTTTTCTTAAATGACATCTTTTTATCATGACTACATGGTGTTATTCTGCTTTCCTTGGATATCCTGGTGCTTTTTTTGATGTACTGCACATGCGTATATGACTTTCATTCATATGCTTATGCAGTACATCAGTACTGTGTTTGGGCTGCGGAGCATAGCTCTCCATTGATTTTTTTTTAATAATAATAATAATAATAATAATAATAATAAAAAAGATAAAAAAAAGATACTGGGAGACTTTGAACGTAAGGGAGAGATGGGACATAGAAAATAAAAGCATAATCAGATACGTTTCTCTAGTTTTGCATAACGTACCTGATTTATCTTTTAAATTTGTCTGTCCCATCTCTCTCATTGGTTTCAAGTCTCTGGTTTTCTTAGTTTATTATTTTTTAAGTGTAAGAGAAGTGAATTTTTTTATGGTATATATTAATAGAAGAAAGTCTGGGTGACCGGACCTTTTTCCATTGGTATATACTCAGATTTACAATGGGCACGTTGTTTGGGCTGGCCAATGAGTGTGTTACTTTTAGAATGTTAAAAGCCAGTCATTGGATAATAATTTTTTTACTAATATATTTTGATTCTGAGACAAAATACACATTTTCCTTCACTTTTAGCTCTGACTAGATCAAGTTTGTTAACAATATATTTTTAAAAACTTTCTAATAATACAGAGCAAGCAAAATCTGCTGAACTCAAACCACTATCTAGGCTTCCCTTCATTATATACAAATTTCTTAATGCTCCAGCTACACAAGAATTTGTATTTGGTCAGTCAGCAAAAGGTATCATGGTTGGTTTACAAATAAAAGTTAAAACATGATTGAAATTTAAAGAAAGGTACACAGCTACTGCTTAGTATTAAAACACCTTCTCTGTTAAAAAAAACAGACATATTTTCACCATATGTATAACACCCTTCAGTTAGTGAATCAGATTTTAATAAAGAAAACCATATTAATGGTCCCTTACTGTCAAGGACATCATGTTTTTTTTTACTCCAAAGTACTTTTCATTCATAAAAAAGGCAAGACCTTAAGGCCAGTTCTAGCCTTAGCAGCTGTGAACAAGTCCTACTTACATTTTTTCTCATACTACTCTATTATTAAGCCACTCTCACTATAACACAACATAACTTAAAAACTACAAAGTGCAAAGTATACAGAACAACTACTTTATCTGTGAGGAAATAATTCCTAAACTGTATATTTGTATATAATGTACATGCTTTTGATGTGTTGTGATATTATATAATATTATACATTTTACATATACATGCTTTTGATATTTTCCATGCTTGATAATTTAATACAAAACTTCTGCATCTATCATAAAACCATTGCCTGTCTATCTCTTAAGAAATATAAGCTTGTCTTCTCTTTGATTCTCTTGTAACCTGAGTCCTCTTTGGATCAATCCCTTACTCAGTTTGAATATACTAAAATATATAAAATGCATAAAATGAATAAATAAAATGCTAACAATAATGACTGTGAAGACTCTACTTTTTATCAAAGTAGGATTCTTATATGGCTTCTCTGGATTTTAAAGCTGCATACCTTTACATTTCACAGAAAATACCTTGGATACCAGGTGTACCGTATTCATTACTAGTGTTCATCTCTGCCATCTGGGATATGCAAATCTAGAATATTTGTCAAACTTTTATCTCTACTGTTTGCATGCCAGCAGAAAATGTCTATTCCATTCCGGGACAATTGATAGTGGCAAAAACATAGGAATTGTTGACAATAGTAAATTAACCTAACTACGGTGTTGTTCCTGTCCATGGCAAAAATAACATACTTTGACAAATACCTGCTTACTCCTTCAGTATCAATAACCTTTCTAGGAGAATTCATAAGTTCAGTACTATTGAAAATATATCCAACTAAGGAAACAGAAGCATATAATCAATCTGTTCTGACAAAATTCTCTTAGCACCAATCAATCACAGCAAGAGTTTAAACAAGCCCTGGGATACATATTCTTGCAGTTTTCTAGTAACCTTTGGAATACTACATATGAGAAAAATACATATTGGAACCCTTATGAACTAATGTATATATTAGTAAAAAATTATCAGGTGGAGATGATGATTCCCATTCCAAAGGATATAAGGAAGGCATTGCTATGAGAAATATGGGAAATTATCCATAGGCATGCTGTTGCTTCACCATCAAAAAATCAAAAAATGACAAGATAGTCTTTGAGTTATACCTGGGATGCCCATTTCATTCCAAGACAATTGGTCTCAACAGTGGCAATTGTTTCACATCATTCTGATGAAGACAAAACTATTTTATAGTATCCTGACCTTTACTGATTAACATTCCGCCATCTCACATTGGTTTTAAGGGTCTGAAAGCACTTTATAGAGCCCAGGCAGCTTTTCTGAGCAAATTTTGTCTGGGTCACCATCAAATCAACACTCACAGTACCAGAGAGATGCAATACATAAACAGACAATGCAGAGCCAAATCTTTTCTACTCTATAATGAAGCAAACTGAATTTGGGAATGTGCTGTAGAAATGCAACCTTTATTTACTACCAACTCGTGTATCAGGTTTACAAAACCAGTTAACATATACTTTGAAAGGGAAATAATTTTGATTTATAAATGGATATAAAGACGTTTCAGCAAACTGCAAAGATGTGGGATCTTCCAGAATTTGAAACATTTGCCGTTCACTACAACAATCTTTTCAAAACCTTTCCCACTATCCTACCTCACAAGACAGTTTGGAAGATAGCTGCATTTCCCTTTCTGTCTTTTGGGTGTGCAGGTATAGTGAAAAAATAATGGAAGCACTAAGAAATCTTTATATGGACGTTGCAAGAAGAAGACTGAGACACAGGTTTTCCAGGGGCAGTGAGCACATATCTGTATAATTTTTCTGTTTTTTTTTTTTTAATTTCTAAGTTAATTCACTAGTTACCAATACCCAGTTTTAAGTCTTCTGGTTAGAAGGAAGAGATAGGACTAAGTGGACTGCAATTAGGAAATAGGGATAAGACTGGCTAGAGTGAAGTTTGTACTTTTCTGAGGATTATTATTTTTATTTCAATTTCTCTGTACAGGAATGTATGTCATCTGTATATATTTTCCAGTGTGTTTTGGATAATTTTAAGTAAAACATATTATTCAGTTGCAAAAGCTTGTGGCTAGATGATTGTTAAAGCTTGTAAAACTAATTTCACAAACTGGTAAATTGTAACTATTGGCTTCCATCCTTTAAATTAGAACTGTTTAGCTATAGCTGCCATTAACTAATGCAATATAGTCAACTCATTTTAATAGTATTCAGTAATTGAGAACTTTATGCTACATATTGGGCTGGCTGGTGGCAGCAGAACTATCATTTTATTTTATTTTTATTTGTTTTTTTAACCAGGAAATGCAATGATCATTTCAGACCATTTGCAGGTACAGTTCAGGTGAAATTATTATTCATAGTAGATACAGAAAACATGAAATACAAACAAAATATAAATGTAAGATAATGAAATATTCAGAGATGACATAAACAGGAAAATATATTATCATCTCTCAGAAATCATTGTGTTTGTGAACTGTAAACTGCATAAGCCAGAATTCAGTTGCTGTTGGTAGGATAACTCTGCAATAACACTACAATGAGAGTGAAGAGGGTGCCGTCCTGGAAGGTTAGTGGTCATAACTCTGCTCTTCATCCTTGCACAGGGAAGCTTATATCAATATGGTAAGCATTGGTCGTAGTCCAAGGCAACAATTCTCATTTGCCGTACACTCTTAAGGTCAAGTTATACTTGTGATTGACTCAAATCTTAATATATGCCTTCCAGGCTTTTATTTTGTTCAAAACGTTCTTCAGAAAACAAAAGAATATAAAGACAACTTAATAATAATGTCTTCCTCTCAGCCAAGACAGCCATGGTCATCTCTGCTAATAAGCTTGACTTTACTTCTGTCAAGCCATACCCTCTATACAAGTCCTTAATGATCCAACAAGAAGGTAAAATGCTATATCCCAGCCTCTAAGCTCTGAAGCAACCAGTTTGGAGAGCAGCATTCTGATTCAGGATAGCATCTCCCTTTCAAGACAAATTCTAAGTATTTTAAAGGAAATAAGAAGACCTAATACAAGAAAATATTATACACAGAAATGGCAGACATCGGTTCTTGGGCAACGTTTCAAGGACTACAGCCATTATCTGATACCAAGGTTACTTGAGAACCAAAACTATTCATTTGATTCTAATTTGGTTCATTTGTCAATGAAAGTTCATGTTTTAACAATTTCTGCTTGTGTTCCAGCCATCTCACAGATAATAGCACATCTTTGTGCTATGGGGTTATTACCTAAATACCACTAAGAAGACATATCTCTTCCTTGGAGTTTGAGCTTTATATTCACTGCGGCTCTGTTTAAATCACTGAGTTAAAATGTCCAGTTAGCAGTCAAAATGTAGTAGGAAATGCTTAAGAGATGCTCTTTACCAGAGGCAATAAAGAATATTCTGAATTCATAGTATGCAGCTTATGGTACATATCATATCAGTGAACACCTAACCGTTGAACCCTAATCGCCAAAGTACCTATTCACCAAATGACCTAATCATTCAACTGGAAATCATTGAAAGATTTTACTTGGCTATCCTGAAAAAAATATTGTGTGATTGACATGCTGACTTGCTGTGATTTACCCATTACC
The DNA here is from genome assembly GCF_019279795.1 of Protopterus annectens. Classification (NCBI taxonomy): domain Eukaryota; kingdom Metazoa; phylum Chordata; order Ceratodontiformes; family Protopteridae; genus Protopterus; species Protopterus annectens. The sequence continues at coordinate 125,787,061 of NC_056748.1, read as the reverse complement.
TCACTGTAGTGCATTTTCGGAGCTGGGGGTGTGGGGGGCATAGCCCCCCTTGGAAAAATGTAAAAAAAAGTTTACCTTTTGCTGTGTTGGCCAACTAAAATATTTCAATGATTTTCAGTTTGATGAATAGGTTGTTCAGTGAATAGGTAGTTCGGCGATTAGGGTTCAATGATTAGGTGTTTGATAAATTAAGCATTCAGCGATATGATCTAGACTCCAGCTTATACCCTAACTCCAAAGTTGCATAACCTTGGTGCTAGAAGGAATATTTGAATTTATAGCACAATCAAATGGTCTGTTAAGTCCACAGTAGTAATATCTTAAAGTTACTTGTTCAGCTAGGGCAGATATGGTGGGTGAAGACTCAGCATGACAGGTGCAGGAGGTTAGACTCCTTTCAAAAATAATAATAGAAAATGTGCTATAATACTAGTGTTTGTATCATATATTGATCTGTGCAGCATGTCTGCTGTATGTCAAGTGCACACTGTCCTTCATGACTTTACTGTATCAGCATCATTAAGAAATGTGTGAATTAAACTGAAAGAAAAAATATTTGTTATTGTTATCAGAGAAATAACTATTAGCTATACAAATAGCATCTGTTTATTTTCAGTGTGCAAGTTACTAAAACAGTTCTGGCAACAGAAAAGTTCACACATGAAATATAATTTGTATGATATATATATATATATATATATATATATATATATATATATATATATATATATGTGTATATATATATATATATATATATATATATATATATATATATATATATATATATATATATATGGGAACACTACTAAATCTTGAACTCCTGAAATCTCGAATTTCAAAAGCTCGAGACCATGTAGCCAAAACCCCACATTACCAAACGACCAGAAGCGCGAAATTCAAAATCCCGATGTTAAGAGATTTTGAGTTAGCACTTCTGGTGTTGCGGTTCAGGTAAGTATGTGTGTGTAAGTGTGTTTGTGAGGGGCTTTAGTGTGTGTAAGTGTGTGTTGTGACTGTGTTGTGACTGTGGTGTGTGTGTGTGTTTGTGTGTGTGTGTGTGTGTGTGTGTGTGTGTGTGTGTGTGTGTGTGTGTGTGTGTGTGTGTGTGTGTGTGTGTGTGAGAGGCTGTAATGTGTGGGTGTGAGTTTGCCTTGTGTGTATGTTTGTGCGATCTTGGAGTTAGAATATTAAAGTAGGGGGGGGTGTGGGGTGGTTTGTTTGGTTATGGGAGGAGGTTGTGTGTATGTTTGTGTGTGTGCTGTATGTATGTAGTACTTTCGCAATTTTGAATTTCTCGGTTTTAATATTTCGGTAATGTGGGGTTTTGGGCTTATAGTCTCGGTATTTTGGGCTTTGGGATTGTGTAATTTCAGGATTCAGTAGTGAATCTATATATATATATATATATATATATATATATGTATATAAAATTCATTAAACAGATTCTTGTAAAAGCAAACTGATTTGAACTGTTCTACAGTTATTGTATTAGACTGACAGTTCCTAGTTTGGATTTTGTTGTAGTCAGATAAGGTGGGTGCTAACGACAGACTTGACTACTTGGTTCATAGGTTGGTACTAGGCTTTTGGACCTAGGGCCTATATAAGCCTAGCCATAACAGTTCCCTGGATATTTCTTCCCACAATATTTACTTCCGTGGACCCCTGTCTAGCTGGGCTAGTGACGTGATCCCGGGGTGAATTCCCTATCTCCCATCCAATCGTCAAGGTTCCTTTTGAAGAGGGTCAAGGAGGTGTTTTGCTTAACATGTATGGGCAGTCTATTCCAGAGTATGGGGTGTCTCTGGGTCAGCAACCTATCCGTCCAGCATGTTTTGTCCATTGTGATGACAAGGTTTAGATCCCTGGAGTGTGTGGCTCTGAGGGATTGGGATTTCTTTAAGTAGAGCATTCCCAACAGCTCAGGGTTTGACATGGCCTTGTATGTTAAGCAGAGATTGCCTCTGAGTAGACGATATGCCACAGGGTATAGCTGGAGTTTTTTTAGATGGTCAGCATAGGCATCTGCTTTAGCCCTGTGATTCTTTTAGTGAGGTATTTCTGTGGCCTTTCCAGCTGTTGCAGATGTCTTGTGAGGTACATACCAAATGGGGCGTTGTACTCTATAATGGGTCTAATGAGGGATGAGTACAGTGGGACAATGACCTCCTTTTTTCTGAATGAAAAGCCCTTAGTGATGAGGTGTGCCACATACAAGAATTTCCTGACTGTTGTGGTGATGTGGTAATCGAAGGTGAGACCACTGTCCACCTGTGTCCCTAAGTCTCTCATCACACTTTTGATGTTTAGTGTACTCCCATCTATGTGGTAATTCATGGGTACATGTTTTTTCCCAAAGGGGATAGCTATACATTTCTTGGCATTAAGCTTGAGCCCATGGCTCTGGCACCAAGCATCTGTTTCTGTAAAGCCCTTTTGTAGAATATCCACATAATTTGGGGATTCAATAATGGCTCCCAGTTTGCAGTCATCTGCGAACTTTGTTAGCCAGAGTCCCTTAGTGTTGACCTGTACTTCAGAGAAGTAGATGCCAAACAAGATCAGTCCCAGGACTGAGCCCTGAAGTACTCCACTTGTCACTTGTCTGGAGCTGGATTTGGAGTCGTCTACTTTTACAGTCTGGGTACTGTCAGTAAGCCAGTTGGCAACCCATCGAGTGACATAGGGATTTATGCCCAGCTTAGTAAGTTTATCTATGATTCCAGAGTGGGGGATAGTGTTGAAGGCTTTGGCGTGGTCCAGATAGGCTGTGTGGACCACCTTACCCTCATCCACAGCTCTGGAGACTGATATGAAGAAGTCAATCATGTTCAGGAGACAAGATCAGCCCTTCACAAAACCAAACTGGGTGGGGGTCCAGTGTTTGAAGGTTGCCAATGTCGTTGTTTATAAGTTCCATGATAATGCGTTCCATGCCCTTGCAGATCAGGCTCGTCAGACCGATGGGATGATAGTTCCTGGGATCCAAGGTGGATCCTCCCTTGCGGAGTTGGATAACTTTAGCTGTGCACCACTCAGTGGGCACAAAGCCTGAGGTGAGGCTATGATTAAACATGACATTTAGGTGAGGTGCCAGTTCATTGTGTAGTTCATGTAGTACACAGCTTGGGATGTCATATGGTCCCATGGATGCTGTATTCTTAGCTTTGGAGAGTGCGGTTTCTACCTGTATGGTCATGATTACCAGAATTTGGTGATCTTTTGGTATTAAGATGAGCCCTTTAGGGGGTGAGAGGGGGGGGGGTTGGCACTTAATCGATCTGCCAGGATATTGGCAATACCCTTGGGATCAGTATATTTAATGCCATTCTGTTGTAGCTCAGAGCAGATCTGAGCATTGCCATTTAGATTCTTGACATAACTATAGAATGCCTTGTGGTTGTCTTTGGAATCTTTGGCAATTTTATTTTCATAACTAGCTTTGGAGGATTTTATGAGGGATCTCAGCTTTTTACTGAGGCTGGTAAGGGAGTTTTTTGCATCCTAGGATTTTCCTCTTTTCTACAATAGTTTCTTCCTTCTGTTGTATAATTTGTTTATGGCAGGGGACCACCAGATTGGCTTCCTTTTTTTTTTTTTTTTTTGGAAGAGAGTGTCTTGGTTCTATTTGATATGGCACGATTCATGCATGAGTGGATGTGCTCATACAGTGCCTTAGTGTAGGATTCAGCAGTCAAACTTTCAGCTCCTGTCTGCATGGGTGTTAAGAAGTTTGAAACTTCCGACGAGTAGCATGAAGTTGGCTTTGGAAAAGTTTTTTATGGAGGTTTCCTTACTGGGGTGGGGGTGGGATGTGGATGTCAAGGGTGATTAGCTTATGGTCAGACCTGACCAATGAGGGTGGTGACCACTGGTGTAGAGCATCTATTTCCCATGTTGGTAATGACCAGATCTAGGATATTGGAGCCCCTGCTGGGACAATGGATTAGTTGATCCAGGGTGTTAGAATTTATGAATTCTAAGAACCGTTGGGAAAAGGTGTTGGTACCCGAGTAGTTTTCCCAGTTAATGGCAGAGTAGTTGAAATCACCCAGTATTAGGGTGTTTGATTGTGTCTTAACATTTTCCAGCACATTTAGAAATGTGTAGTGAGAATCTTGGGGTATGGTGGGGGAACTGTAGCAAGCTACAATTTGTATTGCAGTCTTACCTAGTGTTAGATGCACCTGAAGAATTTCAGATGCATTGTGTTGGGCAACTAGCCTGGAATTGTGAATATCCTTGGTGAATATGGACACTTCTCCACCTTTAGTGTTTCGGTCTTGGTTTGGCGGCCAGAAAGTGTGGTAAGTGTTGTAGCCTGGTATCGCAGGGGTGCTCTCTGGAGCCTTGAACCAGGTCTCAGTTACTGCACAGATATCGATGTTCTCCATTTTTAGGAGTGCCTCGATTGGATGGGAGAAAGGAAAGTCACCCTGGGGATCACGTTAGTCACCCTGCTAGACAGGGGTCCAGGGAAGTAAATAGTGTGGGAAGAAATAGCCAGGGAATTGTTATGGCTAGGCTTGTATAGGCCCTAGGGCCAATAGCCTAGTACCAACCCATGAACCTATGAGAGTGCATTTTGAGGTTTAGACTTCTAGCATTGAGTAGCATAACCTTCAGATTTTGCATGCTTGTATTTGTTATGGTGGTGGTTTTGACCTTTGAACCTTGCCTAAAAAAAGACACTATAGGGTGGCAAGAGCTTTAGCCAGTAACCTGAATCCTGGGGGTGACAGGTGCAGAACATCTTTGGCAAAGCATTGTGGTTTGTCGATCATGTCATCCCAGGCAGACAGATACTGGATCCCCTTTGAATGACAACAGAAGCTTAACCAATTGTTGAAGTCAATCATTTTGTCCTTGTACTGTGATATCATTCTAGGAGAAGGCAGGTTGCTACTCAGGGGTAGGGTCATACCTGCCTGTGCCACATGTTCTGAGAGCTCTTCGATGTCTCTTTTCATGTAGTCCAGGGAGGTATGTCTCAAGTCATTCACTCCAACATGGACAATGACAGAGTTGTATTTGTACTTGTTGTGGAGTGACTGGTGTGCATGCATTATGTGGCAGATCCTGGCACCTGACAGGCAGCTGACTGTAATTTTCTCCTTGTTCAGCATGGTGAGTGGGACATCAGTGTGCCTGACTATAGAGCCACCTATGGCTAAAGTGTTGGGTATGTTGTCTTGCCTTAGGGGCTGTTGTTGGGTGGCCCACTGGTGTTGTAAGCTATGTGTCACTTTGGTTGTAAAAAAACAAGCGGTACACGGACTCCTTGCACCAACAAACGAACAAATAATCGTAATCTAATTATTATCTGATTATTTGTTCATTTGTTGGTGCAAGGAGTCCGTGTACCGCTTGGTTTTTTACATCACTTTGGTTGTGACTGGTGTTTGTTTGCATTTCAGCTTCGGCGGTCCTTGTTGCTTGGGTAGGTTAATGTTAAGGGCCTCCGCATATGTGGGTTTAGTGTTGCTATGTGTGGGTGTTGATTGTTTGGGTTTTGAAGGGCTATGTGTTGCTTGAGGTGTATGCATATGTTGATCTATAGTCATGAAAATGTTTCAGGCTTCAACATCATATTAGCTTTCACCATGACTACAGGAAGTCCGGAAGAGTTGCCTGTTATATCCCAATATTTTTTACTGCATTAACCAAACTGCATATTTTGGTATGACTGCTCATCCCACTACTTCACGTTCTACAATCTGACGAAGCCATTTGACCGTCTGTCTGCTGAGATCGAAGAAGAGGGGTTATTACTGATCTCTAACTATGGTTTGTACAGACTACTTCATGTACCTAGAGTCAAATGAAATCCAGAAATTATAGGGTCTTGGAAAGGCAAGGGGAAATATCAACAGATGGCAAATCCCCTGTAGCCATTTTTGTTCTATATACCCATGTGGAATAGTAATGGCCAACAACAGTCTCTTACAATGCAAAAATATTTCAGCATCATAAAATATTTAAAAGTTTCAGATTTTGTCCTGGATGATGTGATTAACAGTAAGAAAGATAAAAGTTATGTGTGTGATCTGCAAGTCTTAGGTCAAATAGTAAATTTATGTCTTTTTCTTTAAGGGTGACTCTGGTGGTCCTTTGACATGTGAAAAGGATGGTCAATACTACATCTATGGAGTTGTGAGTTGGGGTCAAGCATGTGGCTTAAAAAATAAGCCTGGAGTTTACACCCGTGTTACAAAGTATATCAGCTGGATCAAGTCAAAAATTAGTGCAAGCCCAGCTTGAACCCCAGTATCCGAAACCATCAAGATGCCCAGTTTGTTTCAGAAAACCATCGGCTACAAGATGACAGCTTAACCTGAGAAAAATTATTTTCTGTGTGTGTGTGTGTGTGTGTGTGTGTGTGTGTGTGTGTGTGTGTGTGTGTGTGTGTGTGTGCATAAATATATATATATATATATATATATATATATATATATGTGTGTGTGTGTGTGTGTGTGTACACACACACACACACACACACACACACACACACACATATATATGTAAAAGATCCACACAAACACAGGCACACATATAGATTTAAGAAACATGGTTGAAGAAAGTGTTTGAAGTATTTTATTTTTTTTCCATCAGACAATAGAACCTTCATTTTCTTACAACTGTATATAATTATCTCAGTCTTTACTGTTAAATAAGCACCTTGTATCTCTCTGTTGCCAAGTATAACGTTTATATTTCTGTGCACAAAAAATCAATTCATGTGAAAAAGCTGCATTTCTAAATAAAAAAAAATATAAAATTAAATGTTTTGCAGTGTATAAGATCGGAAGAACTATAACACAATTTACATTACATACAAACATTCCATTATTTTATATATTTACAATCAAATGCTTTGGCTATTAAATCACTTCCTGAAAGGAAAATATCTCTGCTTATCCTTTACCTTTTTCTTAATTACAACAGCTACAAGTGGAATTAATGTAAGGTGTGCAAAAAAAAAATCTAGACAAAACCTCTGCTTGTATATCGTGACACATCAGTCTTTAATATATAATATGATCTATTGCTATCCTACTGATAGAATTCAGTTTCAGCAGTTAAAATTTCATATGAAATTATTTTGACCATAATATCATATTTAGTATTTTTATCACACTTGATTATTGTTTTCTGCAGATGGGTGGTATATTTATGATAATGAATTTTGAAATGGGTTTTGAAGTTATATTTCAGTTAATAGTTCTAAAAATGAACATTTTAAAATTTCATTCTTATTCAGGCGGTAGATTAGATTTTTTTTTGCCCTGTTATACTAGGCAAATATTTTCTGTAATCGTGCACAAAAGATGAATCACACATCTGTCATATTATTAAATGAATCAGATCAACCTGCATCACAGGCAGTTAGAATGCTGGCTAGAGGAAAACCAGTGGATGGTGGGTGTATAACTTAAATTTCTGCAAAAAGTGCACACCTTATAAAATAACGATGAGAAACAGAAAGAAGTGTGATGAGACTCGAACTGTT